>NC_140074.1:116753138-117311598 GCF_964194135.1 Talpa europaea | reverse complement strand
GCCTTCACGCTGCGGTTAAAGGGAGGTCTACAGGCCCCCTTCCCTAAGTGTCCTGCAACCCCCAGTCACTAGGTGGCAGCAGCTCATCTCTGCTGGCGTAAGCGGGGCTAGGCCTTAAAGACAGAAAGAGCAGCCCAAACAGGCTGCAGCCAGCTCCCTGGCCAGGCCCAGGCCTGCCCAGGCCTCCAGCTCCCACATCTGCAGCCTGGGGTGTGGCAGCCAGCCTGCCTGCCCCACTTCAGGCCGCTCCCGCCCACAGTGCCACGTCCAGGCAAAGTGGACCCAGGCCTGACACTTCCTGTGCCCGGATACCTCAGAAACCCTTAGCTCTGGCCTTGACTGGCATTGTGCCCTCAACACCCCACCCCATCTGCTGCTGATGTGGCACAGCTGGCAAAGGGTGGCTGGCCGGGCACTGCTGCCAACACCTGCATTCAGATGTGTTCACTTTCAGTGCTGCTGAGGAAACAGTCTCCATCTGGTGTTCATACAACTGTGCACACATGATGCCAGCACGGTGAGGACCCCAGCCTTGTCCCTCCAATTGTCCCTCCAGCCAACAAGCCTCATCCCCTCCCACAATGGTCCATTCCACACAGTCCCAGCCTCCTGCACAGTCTCGCCCTGGGGTGTTCCCTCTTCTTCTAGCCAACTTCTAACTTTCTCCTCATTTTATCTCTCACTCATTACTTGCATCTTCCTTGGTTTTGACTGAAAAATTTCATGAAAGTGCTAAACCTTCATTCTTTCCCCCTTTTGAAAAACAGGAGATGTGCTAAGAGCTTTCCAGGCATTCACTCAGTTCATTCTTATAACTATGAGGAGGGTCCCGTGATTCTCTGAGGCCCAGAGAGGATGAGTAACTTGCCCAAGGTCACCCAGCGTGTAGGTAGTGAGGCGGGGCATACAGCCTGGGAGTGTTTTTAATGTGCTGTGCTCACTGCCCCTTAATCTCTTTCTGCCCTGAAAATCACCATACAGCTGCATTCACCCCAGCAGGTCCCGGGGAGGCGTGAGGACCGGGAGGAGGAAAGGCAGCGAGCGCACCAAGGGCAGGCACGGAAAGTGGACACCACACCTGGGCTACACATGGGATGGCGCATGACCATTTTGGCCTGCACACCCACAGCAGGAGGTAGTTAGTGCCAGGGCGGGAAGCTCCGTAAAAGCAGGATTAGTCTGCATAGAGAGACCTGCGGGCAGACAGAACAGAGGTCAAGCATCAGCCTGACAGCAGGAAGTTTGCGCAGCTGTGAAATCAGTCAGGCCACAGATCTAGGAACTCCCTTGCTCCACATGCACCCCCAGAGAGGACTGGGGACTGTAAGGGGTAGAAGTTCCCACAGCCAAGTCACTTAGGTCAGGGGGCAATTGGTGAGTAGAGAAAGCTAGATCCTGTATCTGGTTTAAGGGTTCCTTAACAATTCTAAATAAGAGAGGTTTCTGGGTTGGGGGCGAAGATCAAGGACTAGAGTCACCAGATTGGTTTGGGGAACAAGCGACCCAGCCACCTCCAGGGTGAGCAGCTCACCTCAGTTCAGTGTGCTACATGCCAGGACATGAGGCGGGCTGCTGGGTAGGCACTCAGCCTAGCCCCATTCCACTCTGTGACCCTCCAAGAGGTGCCCTGTCACTACCCATCCCTGCCCCCACACCCCTGACTTCTCAGCCTTGACAGGGACACAGGGCCCCTTAGGATGCCCTGCTCTCCTTTCTCAGGCCTGTTGCTGGCCATGGAAGATGCAGGAGGCCTACCTGGGCCACGCTCTGTTCAGTCAAGCCGCTGTCATCTGCCTGCGGGAAGCAGAATCATGGAGTAGTCAGGGTAAGTGAAGGTTTTGGGTGCAGAGAGATGGGAGAAAGGGGCGGGGTGGGGGGCAGTGGAGCAGTGATTAGGGGATCCAGAACTGAGTCCTATCCTTTGGAAGCCAGGACCCCTGGGGCCAGTCTGTGGCACAAGGAGGGTGAGGCAGTGAAGGGGAATAAAGGTGGAAGAAGGGCTTCATCCAGACACGGAAGCCCAACTAGGGAGAATCTAGCTATAGCCCCACTCCCCAACCTCAAGACCGAGGCAGCTTCCTAGTGTTGCTTTAAGGATTTGTTGATTTCCCCAACCCATATTTCCCACCAGTGTGGATGGGGAGGTGCTTGGCGATACCGCCATGGGAGAGGACAGGGTATCTCATTTACGACAGCACCCTAAAACTGCCACTCCCCCATATATGCATCAACCTGGTGACTGCTTCTGCTAAAGGCGCTTAGGTCCCCACCATCCCGGCCCTGGGAACCCCATGAACAGGGAGGACAAGAGATGGGGATGGGGTGGCAGGCTGGAAGAGGTGAGAGTTGGAGGGGGTGGGAGCAGGAAGCTTCTTACCCTAAAATTCACTTTCTGGACCACTTGCTGGGGGTCGCTCTCCAGAATCACTCTACAAAATGAGAGAAAAAATGGGGTGGGGGGAGAGGTGGTATGACTCTCCCCTGTGCCTCTTCTCCCTGTGAAGCTCTTCCCTGCCTCAACATACCCAGCAAGATCCCCTGCTGTGGGGTTTCTTGGCTATTTCCAGTGGGAACGCCCCCTTCCCCTGAAGGGCCTTTACTCTGACTCCTCTACAGTCAAACCCAGGAGCCCACACACTTGGTGGGCTGAGCAAAGGCTCAAATGAGGTGACGAATCGCGTCTAGAATGAACAAGGGAAAGCAGAGACTCAACACTTAGAGCTCCTGAAAGTTCACTTCACCTTCTCAGTCTAGAGCAGAATCAGAGGGGGAAAAGGAAGCCCCATGGGGTACCTATCTTGTTTCACTGTCATCTTATGCTAAACCATACACAAAGAAATGGAATCCCCCAAATCAGAATCTCTTCCTTTTTGAGTCACCCAAACATCGAGGCTTCTCTCTGCTAACAGCACTCTTTGATGGTGCACTGGGGGCGCTCTGTGGCTGTTAGTGGGTGTGTGCCAGGGTGGAGTGTGAGGGCGCTCACTGTGGGTGGGGAGACCCCAGGACTGTATGAGTCCTCCTCACCCTGTCAGGGTCATGTGACACAAGTCCGGTTTTGCTTTTGTAGCAGTCCCAGGGAAGAGCAGACATTTCCTGAGAGCCCCCAGTAGACCCCATCTCTGGGCACCCCCAGCCCCAGGCTCCCTCGCCTTCATCCACACAGACAGAAGCATCACAGGCCAAGGCTCCAGTGCAGGTGCTGCCTTTGGACTGATATGTCCCCCATTTTCTTTGGAGGGAGCAGAGGCTGGGCGGTTTTTGCAGCTTACAGCCTCCTCCTCTGGGGCCCTGCTGCGGTCCTACACTTCATTTTGTATTTGTAATTGTGTGTGTGTGTTTTCCTTAAAGAGGGCTCAACAAATCGTATATACTCTGGTTCCAGAAAACCTGGTCCTACTCATTTTGGGGCCCTAGCAGTTAGGACAAGGTCCTGCAGTACCAGGCAGACAGCTGCAGAGGGACGGAGGGGGAGCTCCACAGTCCATCTCCCAGACAATGGCTCCCGCCACCCACACCCCCCTCCCCCACCCCCTGCTTCCAGGCAGTGTGTGGGTACAGCACAATGGGGAGTACAATCTCCAGTTTGAGATCTTGCGCCTGCTCCTTCTTCGCTATGTGACCTTGGGCAAGTCAGTTGAATCGCTGAACCTCTGACTCCTCATCCCGAGAATGGATGAAGGACAGAGGCATATGGGAGTCTTTACAGCGGTCAGTTTCGGTTACCCTGTGCCCTAGAACCGGAGCGCTTTTTCTCCCAAATGTTGCCTCCCTGCCAATCAAGGCTCCCAGCTTCCCAAGAATATGCAGTTGGCCTTGAACACTCAGGAGCTTAGGGACACCAAATCCATGGGGCAGTCCAAATCTGAGTATTGCTTTATCGTCGCCCTCCCTACCAGCGGCTCTGTATCCCCATGAGGTTGGCTGAATTTGTAACAACAGAATCCACAGATAGAAAAAAATCCTGTGTAGAAGCGAACCCAGGCAGTTCAGCTCCGGGGTGCTCGAGTGGCAACTGTAGTAGCGTACCTACAGGAGGTGGCATTTTTTGAACAGGAATCATGGGCTTTGCCCATATCACCCCATTTAACCCCACAGCCCTGTGATGCAGTTCCCATATCCCCACCTGAAAGATGGGGAAACTGAGGCTCAGGGGAGCAGGTTGCGGGTCAGGGCCATGTATCTAGTTGATGTGGACAGAGCTCTGAGAGCTGGAGGCGAGCCGCTGACAGGGCTCTGCCTGAATGAAGTCCTTTTAGGGGGGCTCCGGGGCTGCCTGCTGCTTCTGGCTACTGGAGCCAAACCATTCCCCCCAAACCCGCCCCTTCAGCTGTCAGCCATCATCAGAAACCGGTTGCTTTTCTTGGTTGCTTGACTTTGGCTGACAGTGAAATCAAGCTCCTTCCTCACGAGTGGGGTGGGGGCACAGGACCGCCAGGATATGATGCGGGGAGCGAGAGGGAAATTGGCCAGAGGGCCAGCAACAACTGGGTGTAATCCAGACCAAACACCCTCCACGCTTTTTCCCTGTGAGAATGTGCCTGGAAACCCCCTTCCCTCCACCCCACCCCTTCCGCCTCCACCCCGTCCTCACCCGCCATCCACAATCTCGTCCAGCACCAAGAAGGCTCCGTCCATGTTCTCCAGCAACCAGCGCTTCTCCACGTTCTTCCTGAAGGCAGACACAGCTCCTGAGCCTCCAGGGCCAGGTCCTGCTTCCTCCCCCGCTACCCCCCACAGGCATTGGGGAGGAGAATGTCAAGGGGCCAGGGCAGTGGGGGTGAGGGCGGCAGCTGTGTGAGGAATTCCTAAGCAGAGGGCTGCTTCCCTAAGCCTCCCTTGCCCGAGCCCCATACTTGGGACATAAGCGTGGCCCCGCCATGGCACGCTAGTGCATTTCACAGCTAGCTGCGATGCTGTGGCTCTGCTGTAGAGCTCATTGTGTTGACTGGGAACATTTATTTTGGAGTGTCCTAGTTTGGCTGATCCAGGCCGTTGACTGAGACAGATACCAGATAACTGAATGGGGCTGCGGTGACAACCACCCTGAGCCTCAAGTCCAAAAATCTGAGTTTGGACCTTTAGTCCACTATGACTAACTTATGCCCACAGGCAAACGCCTCAGCTTCTCTAGACCTCATTTTCTGGCCATAGCCTCCAGATGGTTCTGCTCTGGGTGATACCACGGTGCTCAGGAAAATGGCCGGGGCCTTGGAGGAGGATCTCCAGCTCCAGTCGTAGTCCGGTGGGGACTTGAGGAAGAAAGCAGGAATGACAGGGCCCTGTCTCTGTGACGTATCAAGGTCTGCAGGCTGGGGGCTCAGAGGGCGAGGACTGCACTCACCTCAGCATGTGGTTCAGGGACTCAAACAGGCAGGTGAGAACAGCCATCAGCATCAGCTGGGCGTGGGCGGATACAGGAGGAAAAAACAATAGAGCTTGAGGTTGAAGAGGCTGGAAGGGGACCTCAGAGCTGGCTGTGTGGGCAGGGCTGGGCAGGCCTCCCTTCTCAGAGAGGACAGGGCCAGAGACAGAGACAGGGCCAGAGACATCGCAGCCTGCAGCTCAACCTCAGAGGCCACCTGCCATGTATAGGCAGGAAGCACGGGTGTGCCCTTGTAGGACATCGAGTATATCCCCTCTGGTGACATTTAAGAAAGACACAGAGGCTCCTGCACTGGTCTGGTTTCTGGTTCGCAAGGAACCTAAGGGGCATCAGGGGTCTCCACTATCCCAGACCATTCTGGCTGCTCCCCTCCACCAGAGCCTAGAAGGAGGGGTGCCTTCTCGGTAAGCCTTTAGAACCCAGCAATTCCCCCATCAACACCCTCCTTGTCACCCCAGCCTCCTAAATTCACCTCATTTTCATGGGATGAGCCCACCACATACAGGAAGAGGTCAATGCTGCTCTTGTAGACGATGGTCATGCCCCCGAAAAATGCGATCTCACCTGGAAGTGGAGGAGGCTTTCAGTTCTGGCCCCTCTGTCTGGCCCAAGCCTGGCCCCTGCTCCCTGTCCCCAGCTCTGCACTCTCTCTGTTTCCTTCTTCCCTTTCCAAAGATCCCTTGAAAAGAACAGCACCTGGGACTGACCATGAGGCTATTCAGTGTCCTCCCCTCTTCCTCCACCCCAAGCTCTTTCTAGAAACTGCCTAAGTCAACAAACCCAAAGCAAATTGACCTTCCGCCCACCCTCCCACCACGTCCAACACCTTGGACCCGACCCAGGCTGGTGGGGGACCCGCAACACAGTTGGCCTCTTCCACTGAGAGAGGTATAGGTGTGCTGGGGAGGACGGCGAGAGGGACGGGCAGTGAAGGCTCCCTCTCTGGAGGGAGAGGAAAACAGCTGGGAAGGAGAGAAAAGAAAAACTGAAAAAAAGGAAGTGACTTGTGGGTGTGTAAGTCCAGTGGGGACAGATGTGTCCAGATGGCGGAGGATGACGGTATGCATCTGCAAGTTCTGGGGGACGATGAGGCAGACACTTACTGTCAGTCCGGCTAGTCTTGTTGAAGACATTTTTCTCGAAGACCATCTGCTCCTTCGTGGAGGGGAATGTGTCATCATAATACTGTGAGAAAGGGAAGGAGAAAGGTGATAGCCGTTCACAGAGCCTGCCTCATCCCTGGATTGGGTGGTAAGGAATGGTGGGTGCTGGCCAGGAGGACCCCGCTGCTGTGCCTCATTTCGGTACCACCCTCTAGACCTGGTCTCCTCTATTTCCCCATAAACACAAACTCTGAGCAAAGAAGTAGAGAAATTAGGGGTCTTACTTCTAGATTCCTTTCCTGATTTCTTGGAGGCTTTTGTATATCTGGCAGGTGTGCTAAACCAGTCACTAGTTGCACTGGTTCTACCTAGCACCAGAACACTACCAATTCCTGAGTATGCCTGACCATCTTCTCTGGCTCTATGGGGTACAGAGGGAACTTCATCCCAACAACTATAAGCATAACATCTGCTAACTGGGCCTCCCTGGTGGCGCAAGGGGTTAAGCCTTAGCACTATGAAGCCATTGGCAGCCAACACAGCACGAGTTCAATCCCCAGCCAGGGAGCTGACCCACCTGCGCAGCAGACCTCTCCTGTCTTGCCCGCTGCTCCCCTCAGCATTGTATTTCAGTCTATCTGCCTGTTCTGTTTCCCTCTCTGTCTCTGGTGAATCCTCTCAATCCCCCAACCGACCCTGTACCTCTGGCCTACACCTCAGCTCTTGTATGCATAAATAAATAACATAAATCTTTAAAAAATAATAATATCTGGGCCTCCCCGGTGGCGCAGCGGTTGAGCGTTGGGTTGCGAAGCTGCCCGCAGCCTCTGCAGCGCTGGTTCGATTCCCAGCTGCTCCCCGGCCACCGGAGGAGGGTCCCACATGGCGCGCAGATCTCGCCTGCTGCTCCCCTCAGCAGTGTACCTCGGTCCTTCTGCCTGCTCTGCTCCCTGCTCTGGCTCTGGTGAATTCTCTCGCCCTCCCGCGCTTCTGACTGTACCCAGTGCTTGTATAAATAAATAAATAAATCTTAAAAAAAATTTAGGAAAAAAAAATAATAATAACATCTGCTTTAGTCTCCCCATCATATAGATGGGGAAGCTAAGGTATAAAGAAGTTCTGGAACCTCCCTGACATTTCACAGTAGTGAGGGGCAGAGCTGGGACTCAACACCAAGGGCATCTGATTTCAGACAAAATTAGGATGAAGGTTAAATATTTAAGAAAAGTTCTGGCAACTTTGCATAACTAAATGTTTTACTTGTTTGGGTTTGGTGAGCCTCTCTCTGACTCAATTTCTTAATCTGAAATTGAAATCATGAATGGTAGCTGCAGGGAGGAAGACCTGGAGCCTCTGGCATTGCTGATCCACCCCTGAGCATCTGCTAGGGCAAGAGTGCTCAGTTCAGCTTTCAGTTTCCTACAGGTGGAGTTTCCCCCTTTGTGCCATCTGCAGACAAATTAGTGTCTCCTGCTGCCCCCTACCTGCATGAACAAGCTCATTTGAAAGTCAAGACAAAAAGTTTCAGCCCCAAACAATCTATAAAACAATTCACAGTCAACTTAGATGCGATAATTCTTCAGTAGCTAATTGCGTTGATGACAGACAGTTATTTTGGGTTATCCTAGCTTGGTTTACCCAGGCCAGTTCCCTGGGATAGGTAAGAGAAATGAACAGGTATGCAGTGAAAACCACCCAGAACTTAACGTCAAAAGAGCTGAGTTGGGATCTCTACTTTCCGCTTAGTACTTGACACCCCCACAACTCATTTCACTTTTCTAGATCCCAGTTTCTTCATTTGTGAAAAGAGTTGGATTATGTGGTCTCCAAAATCTTATCTGGTTCTGATTTCTTAGACTCTTTGGGCTAAATCCTTAGTGGTTACTAAAGTGTATGAGAAACAAGAGTTTGGGGACTAGACCTGGACTCAGGTCCCTTCCATACTAGGTTCCAGCTGTCCAGGGGTAGGATGATGAGAAGACATTCAAGGGAAAGTGAGTAGAAACAAAGGGGAGAGACTCCCCCTGTCCCTTGCCCCCACCTTAAGGATCCGCGGTATGACAGGAACAGAATGACCTTTGCAAGGGTCTAAGCTGAGTTGCTTGAGACGCAAGAGCCCACAAGGGAGTCTCCCGACTCGGGGGTCAGTTGGGTGGGGCCCTCTGTTCTTGGGACAGTAGCACAGTATTCAGGGACCCCCAGGTGAGGGTGACAGGTTACCTTGGCCAGCAGGCGGTGTCCGTCATTATCTAGGATGAAAACAGCCTTGACGGTGTAGAGGGAAGGTTCCTGCAACTGACAAGGGAAGAGCTCCGTTGGCCCCAGGCTCAAGGCAGACACCCTGAGGTTGGCTCTGTGGGCTCTGCTGGCCCCTGGATGAGGGCCTTGGGCTCCAGAAACCCACCCCCAAAGGTCAACGGCTGCTTCCAGCCCAACCCTGTGCCACATGGGCCAACAGCGGTGCCTGCTCCACTCCCAGGCAGGTGTTCCACTGCAGGCCCCGGGTGGGCGCTGTGCCCATTGGGTGCAGAAGGTCCGTCCGGGCCCAAGTTCTGTCATGCACTGACTGCTGCAGAGGCCGAGTCGGAGTGTATCACAGAACCTGGGCCGGGGGGACAGCGGCGCCGAACCTCCTCCTTCCAGCTGACCCCCGACCCGGGCTGGACGCGCTCTCTCGGCGGGCGCCGGCCCCTGGCCCCGGGGACTCCAGAAGCACACACGTCAGCCTCCGGCCCGTGGGAGCTCGAGTCCCGGGCGGGCCGCCACTCCTTACCGCTCCCAGCAGAGGCTTTCAGTGCACCCCAGCTCCGGGCCGTCCCCATCACTGCCCCAAACTGCTCCTGAACTTCAGCCCCACGCGCGCTCAGGCCGGCCCCTCGCGACTCGGCGCCCGGAGGAACTTTTCCTGGCCGGCCCCGGCAGGGCCCCCTCCCGGGGGCCGGTCACGGCGGCACTAAGTTCCCGGGCGCGCGATGTGTGAGTTGGCAGCCTCCCCCCCGCCCCCCAGCCCGCAGCTCCCGCCGCCAGGGCACCCGCCGCCCGCCGCTCCGTACCCGCCGCCCCGCGGGCTCCCCGGTTTCCGCGGGCGGCGCCGGGTCCCGGGCCTGGGCGGCCGTGGCCCCCTCCCCCGGGTGCGGACGTGGCCAGGCCTCGGGCCGCTGCATTCCGCTCGCCGCCTCGCGCTGACAGCACCGCCCGCCCGGGCGCCCCGCCTCCGCGGCCGCCGGGCCGCCCCCGGGAAGCCGCCGCCCCGCCCCGTCCCGCGCGGGGCCCGCCTCTGCCCGGCGCCGGACTCTGCCCTCGGCCTCCGCCTGCGCGGCGCGCGCCCTGCCCCAGCCCTCCGGCCCGCGCGCCCGCTCCCCGGCCCCCGGCAGAGCTCAAGGCTCAGCGCTCTCCGCAGCCGCGCTGGTCCAGGACCAGCCCCACTTCCCCTGCAGCCGCCCCCCGGGCCCGCGGGGTTCGGTCACCCGGGGGCTGCAGGCTGTGCCGGGCCAGCAGAGGACACACACGAGCCCAGCTGTGCCTCGACCCCGGTAGCAGCGCTGGGACGAATCCATCAGGTCATCCCTTGGGGCTCAGGGACAGGTTGTCCAGGGAGCAGATGAGGACCGCTCCGGGGAGACACACCCCCCCCCCCCGCATCAGACCCCTCCCCCGCCCCACTCCTCTCACTCTACTTGGGGAAGGGAGTCATGTCCGCCACCCCACCCTCCACCCGCACATCCCCATAAGTTCCGGCAGGCACAGGCCTGACACACTGAAGGAAGCATTCCCAACAGCGCAGCAGGAGCTCGCCCCCCGGGGCAGCGGGGCTTTGCCAGGTGGTTTCTGTGGCCTAAGTAGACCAGAGGGCAAGTTTTCACTTCAGGGTACCCTGGCCAGTGGGAAAGTCACATCCCAATACAGAGTTAATGGTCCCTACCCATTACCCATAAGAACACTATGCGTGGGCCTCCTTGGTGGCGCAAGGGGAATACACAACACTATGAAAGCTATCCCCTAGCCACTGCAGTGGGTAGCCACTGCAACAGGTAAGTCACTGCAGAAGGAGTTCGATCCCCTGCCTGGGAGCTGACCCACATGGCACAGCAGACCTCTCCTGTCTGGCCTGCTGCTCCCCTCAGCAGTGTTCTTTGGTCAATCTGCCTGTTCTGCTGCCCACTGTCTCTGGTGAATCCTCTCATGCTCCCGCACCTCTGGCCTGTACCCCAGCTCTTGTATGCATAAATAAATAAATCTTAAAAAAATAAAATAAAATAGGTAGTCTGCAAATATTTACACATAATGGCCCTCCCCCTGACTTTAGTCATTCACTCCACAAATGCCTTCTCCCTGTTTGGGGCACCAATGATTCCACAATGAACAAGACCAGCACATCCTCTCTCATCCACATGTATGGGGGGGACTCAAAGCCTCGTGGAGAGAAGAACCATAAATTAGTAGAAAAGAAACGTAGGGATTGTGGAAGGACTGGCAGGAGATCCCTAGTAAGTCAGATCTGGCGGTTGTCAGAGAGGGTTATTATTAATAATAATAAAATGTTCTTATCAATGAAACAACATATTGTGTGCTGTCCAAATATTTATTGAGTACTTATTATGTATCACATACTTTTTTGTTACTGGGCTACAACAGTAGACAAAATAAACAAAATCTTCGCACTCCTGGAGTTTGCATTCCAGCATTTGTGTGTGTGCGCGCATGTGCATGCAGGCATTTCTCTGCAAGACAGATAATATACAAATAAATGAATGAAACAGCTATTATGTGAGTTGATAAGTGCTATGAAGACAAATAGAGCAGGAATGGGGGCCAGGAACCGTGGGCCTTGGAGAGAGGCAGGGCAGAATGCCATTTTCATCTAGAGTTCCTTGAGAAATTCTTCAAGAAGGAGATATTTGAACAAAGAGTTGAAGGAGGTGAGAAAGCCAGCCACCCAGACATCTGAGGAAACATCTGCTGAACTGATTTCTATGACGATTTAGAAGGCACATGTGACTCTTCCTTGCAGGCGATCAGTTATAATAGCAAATATAAATCAACACTGTTTGGTACAATGGGAAGAAAAGATGCAGGGTTTTATTTGTTTGGATTCCAGATCATCAAACATAATGTCAGTGGCCATGCTGACAGGGGATGTTATGAAAAATACTGATTATTTTGATGTCTTAATATTTCTTTGAGAATCCATTTTTAGCTCATATATACAAGGACACAACCAAGAGCCCCCGGGGGGCCTTTCCTAGCCTCTTTGGCATATGGAACCCGCAGTGGGAGAGAGTCAGCTTGCAGAGGGAGGGAGGGAGACCTGGAAGACAGGGGGCTTAGGGAGCTGTTGTGGCTCCTGGGGAGAGGTGAGGGAGTAGTGGATGACAAGGGGCTAGAAAGGGCAGGGAGCTGGGGGTTCTAGAGGTCAGGGAAGGAAACTTAGGAACCACCAAATCCTCATCACCACCGCCTCTGTTGCTACTGTTAGAGTCATCAGAATTTACATATTCAGTGCAGTGGTGAGTAAATAAACCCAGAAGCCTCAGGTTGAACTTTTCAAGGAAGAGAGTCTTCCCATTGGCAGATCCTCCCCAAACTCCCTCAACAAAGACCCCCAGTATGCCTCTTCCCCGTGTGCCCCCCCCCCCCGTTGGGGATGTACTTTTAAATGGGGAGCTCAGGGTCTCCCTGGGGGCACAGAAGTTAAGTCTCAGCACTATGAAGCTATCTGGAAGCCACTGCAGCACTTCTACCCCCCCCCCTCAGGGAGCTGATCCACATGGGGTAGCAGACCTCTCCTGTCTCTCCCACTGTTCCCCTCAGCAGTGTATTTCAGTCAATCTGCCTGTTCTGCTGCCCATTCTGTCTCTGGTGAATCCTCTGTCACACCCCCCCACACACCTCCGGGCTACACCCCAGCTCTTGTGTGCATAAATAAATAAAACAAATCTTAAAATAAATAAATAAATAAACAAATAAGGAGCTCAGTGCACAGTGTCAGGACAGTGTCTTTCACAGCATTGCTCAGGAGGACTTGAGAGTGTAAGGCTGGCAGTGCTTCGGAAGCCCAAAGGACCACAGAAGAGAGCTGGATGGATAGCCTCCCCAGAATGAGGAAGCCAGAGCTAGGGTCAAAAAGAATGCAGCCTGGGGGCACCCTATACTTCCAAAATAGAAATAACATTGTAAACCAACTGTTACTTCAGTTAAAAAATATTTTTTTAATTAAAAAAAAATGCAGCCTTCAAGTGTGTCCCCCCGCCCCTGCTCTCTTGCTCTCTGCTCCCTTCAAGGCTGGGTGTGGGATCCCCTCCCCACTGCTGTGCTTATGTCCAACCCGCTGGAGTATGTGGAGTAGCTGCACCCTGAGTTGGTCCTGAGCACACTCTCACACATGCCTGGCCTTTGGAGTCTCCAGGAAAAGAGTGCTTCAAATAGGTTCCCCTCTGGGTCTTGGTGTGTCTATGGAGGTGAGACCATTCCGTTTCCTCTGACTCACTGTCCTGCTGCCACATTTCTGCGCTGTCTGTCCTAGGATTTCAGCATCTGTTCTTATGTGACAAGAAGAAACAGCTCCCTTGGGTAGCAGCCTCTCTCTATCCTTCCTGCTATAATGTCAAGAGGGGGAGGTGTGTGTGGAACATGGATGTATGTGCTGTGGCTCTTCCAGGGAGAAAGCTAAGGTTCCCATGCGTTCTGCAGAAGGGGTTGACCAGCCTACGGGTCACTCTCGTTTCTTTGAAGCACTTGGCTTCTGTGGGGTCAGGTTGGGAGTGGGGAGAGTAGGGGAAGAGATGGATGTTACTCTCAGTTCTGCCTCTGCAAAAGCGACTCAATACACCGGATCTGATCTGTCAACTTAGGACACATGGTTATCCCCATTTGGCTGAGGAGGCCCCAAGTAGTAAGTTATGAGTCCAAACACCCACTCTTCCCACCTCACAAGAGCGCTTCACTGAAGAGACATGTCATGTAGGAAGAAAATCACCCGACATTTTTGGACAACGTGGTGTGCCATTCAGGATGGCTGAACACAGCTTCATAAACTTACAGCAAGACATGTGGATGAATGATGAGGAATTTTCTTTATTTCTCTTATAAGATTTATTTATTTATGCATACAAGAATTGGGGTACATGCCACAGATGCAGGGACGTGAGAGGATTCCCCAGAGACAGAGTGAGGAGCAGAACAGGATGATTGACTAAAACACACTGCTGAGGAGAGCAGTGGGCGAGACAGGAGAGGTCTGCTGTGCCATGTGGGTTAGCTCTGGGATGGGGCATAGAAATCATGCTGCAGTGGCTGCGGGTAGTGTCATAGTGCTGACTTTTAACCCCTTGCACCAGCAGGGAGGCCCTGATGAGTTTTCATCAGCCAGGTCAGGGAGAGAGCATTTTAGGATTCAGAACAAGCAGGTAGTGATTCTAGTCTGCTCAGGCATTACCACGGCGCTTCTTTTTTGCCAACTTGGATTCTTGTCTAAGCTAGTGATTTCTCTCTGGCTGCACATAGGAATCACCTAAGGAGTTTTTATAAAATGCTCAAGCCTATTCTGGGTGGCCCTGATTTAATTGGTAGCAGGTGGGACTTGGGCAATGCTATATTTAACAAGCCCACCAGGTGATTCTGACTGGGTTAAGAAGCAATTTTCTGAGACAGTGAGGGTGAGTAGGGGCATTGTGGGAAGAGACTGCTTACAGAGGTGTTTTACCTCTTTTGATATTTTAATGGTAACAAGCTTGCTGCGGATGCTTAAGGTAAGAAAGGGAGGCAGAAGTCTCACCTCGATTAGCCAAAATATTGATTTGCTTGCAAGACATGCTAATATTTAATATTGACAGGATAGCCTCCTAGAATGTCTCAGAAGGACTGTATGGAAATCTCAGGCAGTCATCTAATCTGTTCCCCTGGATGAGAGGGGAGGTAGTGAGAAATATCTTTTTTTTAAGATTTATTTATTTATGCATACAAGAACTGAGGTAAAGCCAGAGGTGTGGGGGGGGGGCGGGGGCGGGTGTGATGATTCGCCAGAGACAGAGTGGGGAACAAAACAGGCAGACTGACTGAAATACACTGCTGAGGGGAGCAGCGGGTGAGACAGGAGAGGTCTGCTGCGCTATGTGGGTAGCTCCCTGGCAGAGGCTGCAGATAGCTTCATAGTGCTGTGCTTAACCCCTTGCACCACCAGGGAGGCCCTTGGTGAGAAATATTTATATAGATTTGCAACATTTGGAAACAGTTTGAAAGGAAGGAAAAATAACAACAACTAGAATAACCCAAAGACTGGGTTGCCTCTTAGGGGAAAAAGCAATTCCTGCTATTCCAAAAGAAATCGAAATCAGAGCCCCAGACAGTTTGCCTTCCCACATCCCCTTTTCTGAGCGTCTCTTGGCAGGTGTAATCCTTGAGGACTGACTGGAGGGTGGAGGTTCCTGCTGGAGGCTGCAACAGCTTTTCCTGCGGAGGGAGCTGGGGCAACACAGATATTACCAGGAAGAGGGGTGATTTTAGAATTTCAGTGTCTCTTGGCTGGTTCTTTTTATGACCGCAAATTCCTGTCCATTAGCATAACCCTCTTGCTGTCTCCTGACGCCTTCTCTTCTTTCCTGGGCAGTCTGAAATAGCATGGGCAAGGCCTGGTTTTACTGACGCGCTGAGTCTCTCCCGTAGGGAGCAAGCACACACACTCACTTTTTCCAGTGGTCTTTTCTCTCTGATTTAATGGCTATACCAGGCCGGATGACACATAGGCATGGGATCTTTCTTTTGTTTCTGAGGTAATTGCCCTATTAACAGCTTGCCCTAGGCAAAGAAGGGGGGGTTGGGGAAAAGAAAGGACCATGATTTCCTGGGTGAAGGACACACCCTGAATTTTACTAGGTTAATCCTCAGGTTCTGCAGAGTTTTGCGCCTGCTCAGACTTGATCTGTAACTTTAGACTGAGTGGAAGGCAGTCTCCGCTTCCTACCACGGCATATTAAGTATCCTGGGTGCCTACACCCTGCTAGGCCTAATTGCCTGCAGCTGATTGGAACGGTCTAGGTCTCTAAATCTATATTCACCTCAGCCCTTATAATGGGGCCAGTGATTCTTTGTTTTTCCATTTTTTCTGCCCACCTTTGTGTAACTGCTAAGCAGGAAGCTTTTCTAACTACCTCCCTTCATTCTTTAACCAATAATGCAGTTCCTGACCCATTTCTCTCCCATTGTACACGCAGATAATTATTATGTACATCTAAACACAGTATTTGAAGTTGAAAGGCAAAAGAAAATGAAGGGAAGAGAGTGGGCCAAGACAGAATATCTTTCTCCACACCTCCCTCACCCTTCTCTGAAGATAACATGAAGCCCCAATAGTTAGGGGGAAAGGATGTTCTGAACAAACACCAGAAGCAGGTTTTATGGACCCCACCTCCAGTCCAGACCAAAGATACTCAAGACACCAAGAACTACAAATCCCATAATGTCCTCCATTACCACCGAAGGGAGGATTGTTGGGATCTGAGGGTGGAGTTAAGCAGCCAGGTTTGGTATAAAACCAGACATGTGGGCCTTGGGGGGGGTGGGAGGGGTCCCTTGGTTTTTCGCAGCTCTCAGCATGCTTTTGGGGTTCCAGCTCAGTGGAATTGGCAGGATGCATTCACGAATTTATCTCCCTTTCTTTCTCCCTGAGATACTCATTTCTTCATTTCCCCTTCTTTTGTAAATAAACCCTTTGTTAACATTTTTGTGTGTGGCTGCAGTTGAGTATTATTATAAATCTCTTTTAAGAGTGCAGGTGAGGGCCTCCCCGGTGGCGCAGCGGTTGAGCGCTGGGTTGCGAAGCTGCCCGCAGCCTCTGTGGCGCCGGTTCGATCCCCGGCTGCTCCCTGGCCACCAGAGGAGGGTCCCACATGGCGCGCAGACCTCTCTTGCCGCCCGCTGCTCCCCTCAGCAGTGTACTTCGGTCCTTCTGCCTGCTCTGCTCCCCGCTCTGGCTCTGGTGAATTCTCTCACCCTCCCGTGCTTCTGACTGTACCCAGTGCATGTATAAACAAAACAAACAAATAAATAAATAAATAAGCCTCTATTTAAAAAAAAAAAAAAAAAAGAGTGCAGGTGAGGACCCACAGTCAGGCCAACCCATTTCATATCAGGGTTGCCCTATAACACTCTTACAGTGTCTGTTACTCCCTCCATACCTGGGACCGCAGAAAGGAGAGAAGGGAAAGAGAGAACTTACCAGTCTTGAATATATCACCAACAACAGGCATACAAAAAGATGCTCTGCATCACTTACCATTAGGGAAAGACAAATCAAAACCTAAATTCACACAGGTTAAAATGCTTGTTATCCAAAAGTCAAGAAATAATAAGTGCGACGAGGATTTGGAGATAAAGGAACACTTGTCCACTGTTGGTGGGAATGTAATTTGGTGCAGTTAATTATGGAATACAGTATGGCGTTTTCTCAAAAAGTTTGAAATAGAATTACTGTATGATCTAGTAATCCAACATCTGGGTATTTGCCCAAAGAATATGAATATGAAACACAAAAGGATATATGCACCCCTATGTTCAGTGCAGCACAATTCACAATAGCCAACATATGGAGACAACGTAGGTGCCAATGATGGATGACTGTGTGAAAAAGATGTGGGATATATACCTATGGAATACTACTCAGCCATAAAAAAGATGAAACCTTGCCATTTGTGACAACATGGATGGAACTGGAGGGGATTATGCTAAGTGAAATAAGTCAAAGGAGAAAGACAATTACTATATGATTTCAATGATTTGTGGAAAATAAACAAAACAAACCTTTAGACTGACAATGGAATGGTGGTTTTCAAAGAAAAGATGGAGAAGAAAATGTAGTAGAAGGGGGAGTAGAAGGCAGCCTCCCCAGTGGCACAGTGGGTTGAGCGCAGCGCTATGAAGATATCCGTAGCCTCTGCAGTGTGGGTTTGATTCCCAGCCGGCCAGGGAGACCTCTGGCAGACCTCTCCTGCCTCGCCTGCTGTTCCCCTCAGCAGGGTCTTCAGGCCATCTGCCTGTTCTGCTCCCAGCTCTTTCTCTGGTGAATTCTCTCACCCTCCCGTGCCTCTGACTGTACCCCAGTTCTTGTATAAATAAATCTTAAAAAAAAAAAATGAAAATGAGTAGAAGGGGCCAACCTTTTGGTAGTGATTGGGTGACTAGGTGTTTAGTGGTAGGCATGGTGAGAAAACATAATCTTGGAACCAATACAGTGTTGTAAACTAATGTTACCACACACAAAAAAGTGACCAAATGAATTTAGGCTTTGAAATGATGTGACAAAGTAACTGCCCCTAAAGTAATGTGACAGTATCATGTTACCTCCCCAGTATGGCTTTCCGTCCTACAGCTACCATTTCATTTCAGTGAATATTCATCTTATTTGGTTTCATATTAGTCAGTCTTGTATCCTCTTACATGACTTTATATCATAGTCTAGACACATGGTCCCCTGCTATACAGCTCTGAAGAAAATGGACTTGTCTCAAATGCTCAATTTTATTAGCACTAAGGTTTTCTGATTTCCATAAAGGGTTTCCCAGTTGTTCTTTTTTAAAGATTTATTTATGCATAAAAGAACTGGGGTCTAGGGCCCCCCTGAGGGTCCAGGGATTAAAGACACAGCACCATCAAGCTATCTCCAGCCAATGTGGCATGCCTTCGATCCCTGGCAAAGGAGCTGACCCACATGGCACAGCAGACCTCTCCTGTCTTGCCTGCTATTCCCCTCAGCAGTGTATTTCAGTAGATCTGCCTATTTTGGCCCCCACTCTGTCTCTGGTGAATCCTCTCTCTCTCTCTCTCTCTCTCTCTCTCTCTCTCTCTCTCTCTCTCTCTCTCTCATGCACACACATCATACCTCTGGCCTACACCCCAGTTCTTGTATGCATAAATAAATTTAAAAAAAAGTGTGTGTGATGAACGTTAGTTGTGACTATTGTTCTTTTTTTTTTAAGATTTATTTATTTATTTATACAAGTTTATGGGTACAGTCAGAAGCGCGGGAGGGTGAGAGAATTCACCAGAGCCAGAGCGGGGAGCAGAGCAGGCAGAAGGACCGAAGTACACTGCTGAGGGGAGCAGCGGGCGGCAGGAGAGGTCTGCGCGCCATGTGGGACCCTCCTCCGGTGGCCAGGGAGCAGCCGGGAATCAAACCAGCGCTGCAGAGGTTGCGCTGCAGAGGCTGCGGGCAGCTTTGCAACCCAGCGTTCAACCTCTGCGCCACCAGGGAGGCCCTGTGACTATTGTTCTTAAGTTGCAGTTCTTTTTCTTTAAATATTTATTTTTATTTATTTATTTTTTTAATATTTTTTTTTATTATTATTTTTAATAGAGGCTTTTTTTTTTAATTTATTTGTTTGTTTTTGTTTATACATGCACTGGGTACAGTCAGAAGCGCGGGAGGGTGAGAGAATTCACCAGAGCCAGAGCGGGGAGCGGAACAGGCAGAAGGACCGAAGCACACTGCTGAGGGGAGCAGCGGGCGGCAGGAGAGGTCTGTGCGTGGGACCCTCCTCAGGTGGCCGGGGAGCAGCCGGGGATCGAACCGGCGCCGCGGAGGTCGCCGGCAGCTTCGCAACCCAGCGCTCAACCGCTGCACCACCGGGGAGGCCCTTTAAATATTTATTTTTATTTATTTATGCATTCAAGAACTAGGGTATAGGCCAGAGGTGCAGGGGCAGCGGGGGGAGGGAGGGTTGTGAGAGGATTCACCAGAGACAGAGTGGGGAGCAGAACAGGTGGACTGACAAATACACTGCTAAGGGGAGCAGCTGCTGACACAGGAGAGGTCTGTGGTTAGCTCCTTGGCTGGGGATGGAACTCATGCTGCAGTGGCTGGCAAGATAGCGTTGAGACTTTAACCCCTGCGCCACCAGAGATGCCCCCCAGTTGTTCTTTTTTAGAAACTGTGTCAAATTTTAAAAAGAATCACTCTTATTATGCAATTTCTCCTTCTACGTTCTCAAAATAAGTCATCTTAAAGTAACTTTGGTCTGGTCTGTTATCTTTCAGTTCTGTGGATTATTTTTTATTTTTTTAATATTAATTTTTTAAAATTTTTTACATCTTTTTAAAAAAATATTTATTTATTTATTTATTTATACAAGAACAGGGGTACAGGCCAGATGCACGGGAGGGTGAGAGGATTCAACAGAGACAGACCGGGAACCAGAACAGGCAGACTGGCAAAATACACTGCTGAGGAGAGCAGCAGGCGAGACAGGAGAGGTCTGCCATGCCATGTGGGACCCTCGCGGCTGGCCGGCCAGGATCGAACTGGCGCTGCAGAGGCTGCGGACAGCTTCACAGAGCAGCCCTCAACCACCTGAGCCACCAGGTGAGGCCCACATCATTGTTCATTTTTATTTTTTTTTTTTATATAGGCATGTTTTATTTATTTATTTGTTTGTTTGTTTTGTTTATACATGCACTGGGCACAGTCAGAAGTGCGGGAGGGCGAGAGAACCCACCAGAGCCAGAGCAGGGAGCAGAGCAGGCAGAAGGACCGAAGTACACTGCTGAGGGGAGCAGCGGGCGGCAGGAGGGGTCTGCACGCCATGTGGGACCCTCCTCTGGTGGCCGGGGAGCAGACGGGGATTGAACCGGTGCCACAGAGGCCGCAGGTAGCTTTGCAACCCAGCGCTCAACCGCTGCACCACCGGGTTAAACAATGTTTTCTTCCCCACCCCCTCAGGTGTAGTCCCCATAGAGTTTCTTTCACCAATGTACCCGTGCACCATCACCACAGTCCCCTGTGTTCCTTGTGGATTATTTTTTAAATTTAAACAACAGAAAATTATTTCCTCACTTCTGGAAGTAAGAAGTCCTAGACCCACATGTTGCCAGGGTTGTTTCAAAAGAGGGCTCTCTCCTTAGCTTGGAGGAAGCCTTCACCCTTTATCTTCACTGTGTCCTCATTGCCTCAGTGCTTTGGTGGTTTTTTTTTTTTTCCTTCCCCCAGTTCTATAGTTTTTGAATATTTCCTTCCCAACTCCCTCGAGTTTTAAAACTTTTTTTTTTTTTAAAAAGATTTATTTATACAAGAACCAGGGTACAGGCCAGATGCACAGGAGGGTGAGAGGATTCACCAGAGACAGAGTAGGGAACAGAACAGGCATATTGACGAAATACACTGCTGAGGGGAGCAGTGGGCGAGACAGGAGAGGTCTGCCCGCCATGTGGGTTGCTCCAAGGCTGGCAGGGATTGAACCAGTGCTGCAGAGGCTGGGGACAGCTTCACAGAGCTGCGCTCAACCACCTGCGTCACCAGGGAGGCCCTTGATATATTTTTTGAGTTAATGATCAGAGCTGAATTTCTCCTTTCTTTCACCATCATATTATTTACTTTCATGGGCTGAATGTTGTCTCACTTCCTTGGTAACATGCCATTATCTTTCAAAACCAAACCTCTTCCAAGTATTAATTTCTGCTTTAATAGGAACTTCTAATCACAGGTCTGCCTGCATGGGTTCTCCTTCAATTATTACGTATTTATTGTCTACTAAGTCTCAAGCACTGTTTTACGTTTTGAAGACTCAAAAGTTATTGCACAAGGTTCTAGTCCTCAAGTTTTTTTTTTTTTTTTTTTAAGATTTATTTATGCATACAAGAACTGGGGTACAGGCCAGACGTGCGAGATGGTGAGAGGACTCACCAGAGACAGTGGGGACCAGAACAGGCAGATTGCCTGAAATACACTGCTGAGGGGAGCAGCGGGGGTGTCAGGTGAGGTCTCCCTGGCATGCATGCTGAAGTGGCTGAAGATAGCTTCACAGTGCTGAGACCTATCCCCTTGTGCCACCAGGGAGGCCACTGTAGTCCTCAAGTTTATCCTAGCATTTACTGAGACAAACCGCAAAACAAATTAAAATCACGTGCTTTCTGTATCAGTCTTTGAAACAGCAAACAGCTGAGTAGTTTTCTAAGGATTCAATGAACTGATGCTGATTTTCTATATGGTAAAGTTTGTAATATGAACCACTCAAATGAAACCACCTGATTTTCCAAAGACAGGATGAACTTGACGTTATCGAATGCGTTATCATTGGCCTTGTCTTTACAAGGACCAATGACTACCCCAGATCAGAGGATCTTCCAGAGTCAACAATTTGAGTTGATACCTTTGTCCCAGAGTTCCCAACATACGCCAACCCAGTGATTGCCCAGCTGCATTCAAATTACCGGTGTCATTTAACAGGCAGGCAGGTTATCAGGCGCCAACCCAGGGCATGTGAATCAGAATCTTTGGCGTGGAGCCTCAGGTTTTGCACATTTAACAGGCCCCCCGGGTAATGATGGGGATAAATATTTGAAAATCACAGATGTTGGCTAAACGAGATGGGAGCGCCTAGCAAATTTCCTGAAAGAAAAGGCGTGATGAGGGGAAGGTCTTCGGGGTGTTTCTATTACGACCAAGCCTGATACTTAAGTCATTATCACCCAGGCCGCTGACGTGCCACCACCACGGTGACAACTTTCAGGGGGCTCTTCCCGCGTTGAGACCCGCGCCAAGGACGCGAGGCCAAAGCTTTCCCCACGCCCGCAGAGCGGAAACTGAGGTACAGTTTTCCGCTGCCAGCATCCAAAATGGCAGCCCCAGCGTCGCCACTACGAGAAACAAGCTCGGTGCCCCGCCTCGGCCCCCCAGGGTCTCACTGGGCTTTTGCAAGTCACCGTGGGAACCCGGGGGCGGGGGGCAGGAGGGGAGGGTCTGCGTTCCAACGGCCACACCGCCTCCCACCCACGGCCAAGGCCCCCACGCCCCAGTGGAAGAATGCACTGGAAACGCTCGGCCTGCATACTTTCCTCGCGCCCGGCCCGCAGTGCCTCTCGCGGCCCACGCACCGCGGAGGGGTTCAGATTGCTCGTAGCGGGGGGGAAATAGCGCCCTCGCCCCACTCATTGGCGGGCCCACGCCGTGGGGCGGGGAGACACACCCATTGGGCAGTGGGCCGTGTCAGTCTTGGGAATTCGGAAAAAGGAGGAAGAGCCCCAATCAAGTCATTGGGCTCTCGCAGCCGTCAGTCAAAGCGACATCCGGCGACAGTCCCAGTCCCGGCTCGCTGATTGGAGGAGCCTGTTCCTGGGGAGGCCGCACTTCCGAGTGCTGTGGGAGGAGGGGGCGGGGAGGGAAGCGGAGGCTGGGGCGCTCTAGGCCGGCCGGCGGTGGCGGCGGCGAGGCCGGGACTCGGGCTGAGGGCCTGCTGTAGCGGCAGCTGCGGACGCCACGCTCAGCAGCGGGCATCAGGCACATTTCTTTCCCTGACTGGAGGGTCGTGGCGTCGCGAGGCCCAGGCTGAGGTGGTGAGGGGCGGCGGGGTGGAGCTGAGGGGCTGGAGGCGGGAGCGGGCGGCCGAGTGGGGTTCGCGTCGGGGCCGGGCCCTGGGCCTGGCTGGGAGGGGCTGCGAGGCCGCGGAGGAGCCGGCCCTGGGGTGGGTTGGGCCGGGGAGGGCTGAGGACACGGAAGGCGTGGTGTTGGGCCCGGGCATGGAAGCGGGGTGGGGCCATGGGGACGGAGGGCGGGGTGGGGCTGACCGTAAGGGTGGGTCGAGGCCAGGGAAGTAGCACTTGTTCGCTGTTGCCCCAGAAGGCAGCACGCCGAGGCGCCGCGCACGGGCATGGCGACTAGGTCCCAGCCGGACTCGGGTATACGGGGCAGGGTGGGACCGGGCTCACACCAGAGACCTTAAAAGACCTTGTTTCGGTTTCTCGAACTTAATTCGAAGGTTTTAGTAATTGCGGGAGGGGAGTGTAAGCAGGAATTCTGGCCAGTTATGTTTACGCTAACCTAATAAGGGGAGTGTGTGTGTGTAGGTGTGTGTAGATCCTTCCCATTTAGGAAGAAGTTGATAAATGGGTCTCAGCATGTCTTGGTTTGTGAGGTTAATGGACGCTGAAAAGTAGAGACCAGAAACTGAAAGAAAGGCAGATTTACTCCCTCCCTACTTGGCTATCTGGGTTGAGAATTTGGCCTTATCCTGCTTTGGCTCAGAAGGTCATATGAATGAAAGTAAAACCTGCCTATGCAAATTCTGGGCCCCACAATCCTGCTTTGGGCCCTTGCCATTCCTCTCAGTACCCCCCCACCCCGACATCCCCGCACCCCCTTTTAATGTGAGAGTGATAGGAAAGAGAAATTAGATTTAAAAGTTGGGAAAACAAAAGGCATTCTTTTCTGTGACGTAGTGGCCTGAAAGTTCTCCCCATGTCCTTTTACACGCTCACCCATTAATAATTTCTCCCTCTCTAGAAGGAACAAGAATTGTAGGTAGTTTTCTCCTGAGAGATGGAAAACCAAGTTTTAAGATGGGAAATGGACTACTCCTACTAAAGATAGAAGCTGGATAGTCTGTGTGTGGCGTGGGGGGAGGGCTGGTAAATCAGGCAACAAGGTAATATTTTGGATGCCCTGGGCATTGTCTGTTTATTCAAACAAGTTACTTGGTAGGGAAGTGCGAATTTAATATCCAGTAACTGATGTCCTTTGTGAGCAGAATCTTTTCATAGTTCTAGCTCTAACAGGATTTGCTCTTTGTTTTTCTGGGAGTATAATTCTTTTTCTTCTCGGGGAGTGCTCTTTTACTGTGTTTCCTATCTTCTGCCTTGATCATGGTGTGAAAATGATGGAATCTTATTTTGTTGCTCTTGTGACTCCCTTTCAGGTTTCTCTGGAAACCCCCCTGGTAAGTGTGGAGGAGGCGGGACACTCTGACCCAAGACAAAAGGCCGGTAGCTCCAGCCAAAGAAAATAAACCTTAGGAGGGAGAAAGAAAAAAAAAATCCATCAGCTGTTCCTGAGAACAGCCTGCAGTGGAATCTACAGAGAGGACAACTAATGTGAGTGAGGAAGTGACTGTATGTGGACTGTGGAGACAGTAAGTCACGTGGGCCCTGAGGGCCTGAACTGGGCTAGGAACAGTAGTACTTTCAGAAGTGAGGTGTCGAAAAGGGAAAAGTGAATGTGGTCTGGAGTGTGGCCTTGGCTCCACGGGGTGTGCTTTCCTCCAAGGCCATCAGGGAGCTCAGACCCTGTGTTCAGCCCGGGTGGGGTCCAGGGTTTGGCACTGAGGAGGGTGACTTGCTGGCTGGAGCAGCAGAGCAGTGGCCTTGATTTGTCTTTTGGAAGATTTAAAAACCAAAAAGCATAAACATTCTGGTCCTTCAGCAATGCTTTCTCTGAAGAAATACTTAACGGAAGGACTCCTCCAGTTCACCATTCTGCTGAGTTTGATTGGGGTGCGGGTGGACGTGGATACTTACCTGACCTCACAGCTCCCCCCGCTCCGGGAGATCATCCTGGGGCCCAGTTCTGCCTATACTCAGACCCAGTTCCACAACCTGAGGAATACCTTGGATGGCTATGGTATCCACCCCAAGAGCATAGACCTGGACAATTACTTCACTGCCCGGCGACTTCTCAGTCAGGTGCGGGCCCTGGACAGGTTCCAGGTGCCAACCACTGAGGTAAACGCCTGGCTGGTCCACCGGGATCCGGAGGGGTCTGTCTCTGGCAGCCAGCCCAGCTCAGGCCTGGCCCTCGAGAGTTCCAGTGGTCTCCAAGATGTGACAGGCCCAGACAACGGGGTGCGAGAAAGCGAAACGGAGCAGGGATTCAGTGAAGATTTGGAGGATTTGGGGGCTGTAGCCCCTCCAGTCAGTGGAGACTTAACCAAAGAGGTTAGTGGCCTCACGGAGGGTGAGAGGGAGGGGTTGAGGGTTGGGGGCGGGGAGGGCGGGCTGGTCCTGAAGGACTGTGATCACACCACTAAACCCTATAAAGAACCAGATAGATGGGGGTGGGGGGCTGTCTTAGACATTGTGCTTAAATAGAAATGGGCTGATTTGTCTGACTAGGATTGGGGGCTGGGGGCATTTTCTTGTGTTGAACCATTGACCCACCTCTAAGTGTACTGTCAGGGCAGTGGGAGGTTCCTAGAACATGCCAGTGTGTTTACTGCTTGGATTTCAACATGACTCCTGGAGGCCCGGGTGGGGGAGGGAGGCATGTTGTGATGGGCTTTGATGTGGTGTGTATCTGTTGCTAAGACACAAATACTTGGTGGACTTGCCTTGTAGCTCTCTTCCTCCCTCCCCCCCATCAAAACACACATACATATCCTGAAGTTCTCCTCTGTGGTCAGGCGTGTTGTTGTAAGAGCCTGATAAATCAGCTCTCCTGGGTCTGAGCCAAGGGTAGATTTAGATGGTTATTCTTGGCCAGGAGAGGGCTGAGGCTCCCATTCTTTGCTGAAGGTTCACTGTAGGGAGTAGGGAGGACAGGCCTGGGAGCTAGAGGAGAAACTGCTTTCTGCCGTCCGGGTCACTGTATGTGACTGACGTACAGTTTGGGGCAGAAAACGACGCGCTTGTCTTTAATGATGTCCCTTGCCCCTAGCCTGCCACATCATGGTACGGCCGCTTTGAGCTGTGTGTTTGCCACTTAGCCTTAAGGAGCTTGAAAAAAGCCCCACTATACTCTCCTGGCCAGTAGAAAAAGCGAAGGCTGGATTTCCATTGCTGGGTTTTCCAGAACTGAGTTGGAGGGTTTGTTGGAGGATGTGGAAGTGCGTGAAAAAGTTCTACAGATGCTGCAGAACTTGCTTTCTGCCCATAGTCAGACCACGTTTTGCCTCCCTTCCTGCATTTGAGCCAATTTCTGAGCTCATTTCTCTATAAACATTAGTGACAGTCATCGCATGTGGCTTTTTCTGGACCGGTGGTCCTCAAGTGGGGGTGATCTTGTTCCTTTCTCCCAGGGGACAGGAGCTCTAGCGTTTTGGTTGCCACTCCTGGGGTGAGTGTGCATCCAGTGGGGAGACGCCAGGGATGCTGCTAAGATCCTGAAGCACAGGACAGCCTCCAAACAACAGATTGCTGTGGCCCCGCATGTCAGCAGTGCTCCTTGCCCAGCTGGCGCGTACTGGACCCACTTTGAGAGTCTAGAATTACCTGAGCCTGGGAGCCATAACATTCCTTACCTTTCATTGCCTCTTCCTTCAGATCCTTACAGTGCCCCTGGGGACGTTCCCTCTCCTTTCCTTTGAAGGGCTCCAGGCTTGGCCCAGAGGTCTGAAGAAGTGGGCCTCCGGTCTCCTCTTCCTGTTCCCAGCCACTCTGCGTCCCCAAGGGGTGGGTGTCATTGGACTGGCTCCTAGGAACCCTGCAGAGTAGCTCCATTCCTTCTCCTGCTGAGACCTCTCCCGGGATGGGTGGATGGGGTGGGATGCTGGGGATATAATTAGATGGATTGAGGTGAAATGGGTTGGGATTTTGACCCTGCCTGCCTCCATATTTTGACTTTCATAATGGAGGTTATACTTTCCCGGACCCCAGGCCTTCACTGTTCCCTTAGGGGGCTGGGGTTGGTCAGTGTCAGGGACCCAGACTGGGTATGGGGGAAGGGAGGATTATTATGTGTCTAGAACAACATTTCCTCAGCAACTCAGGGATAAAAATACCCAGGTCCAGAGCATGTGACAGGCACTGCCGGAGCTGGTATTATCCCTGGTGGCAGTGCTCCCCCGCTGCCAGGCCTGTTCGATGGACAGCCATAGCCCAGGCCCTTGTCAAGGATAGGATTCCCCTTGAAGCTGGCACTCTGCCCAGAGCAGGGGGTGGCCGTACACAGTTCTTTCTAGGCGAGGAGCAGTCTGTGACGGAGGAGAACATACTGTCCCTGACCTGGCCATAGGTTCAAGGAGAGCAGCAGTGAGGAGGGAGTTGAAATTGTGATCCTGATTCTGTCAGGGGCTCTTTCCTGCTGTGAGATGTGGGTCAAGCAGAGAATACTTTAAACAGATTGGGGGACACATTGGTGGCCAGGACACAGCTGAGCACCTGTCTCCTCCAGGCTTGGGTCTCCCACCTTTTGCCTGGGGCTGGGCCTGGCTGGCAAGGTGACATCCCGGTGTGGCAGACAGCTTTCCCCTTCCTCTCTGCGGGCCTGTTTCAGGATGACGAAGCCCGGCTCACAGTGTGTCTGGGTACGCTGAGCCCCATCCATGGACTGTGATCCCGGGGCTTGAAGAGGACTTGGCCCCGTCCTCCTGAGGATCGGGAAAACTCCTTCCACTCCAGGGAAGAACTTAGATTCCCAGAGAAACTGCGGGAGGAGTGTCTGCCCGGTCCTGAGTGGGCTGGGTAAGCAGGATGCGACAGGAGGGAGAGTGGCTCCCCTTCCCCCCAGGGCTCGCTCACTGCGCCACCCCGGCTGGGTGGGGCTGCCCGCCCCTGGGTGCGTCTCCTTGAGGAGACGGAGGCGGCCCGGGGATGGGCTGGTTCCTTGCGGCAGCTTCTCCAGCTGCCCTGGTGCAGAGATTGGCTCCCGGCGGCAGCTAGGTAACAGGCGGTAGGAGGGGATTGGCTCCTTCCGCATCTCCAGCGGAGACTTGGGGGAGGAGATTGGCTCTCATCGCAGCCTAGGTAACGACAGTGGGAGGGGATTGGCTCTTTCCGCAGCCCAGCTGCTGACCTGGGGGAGGGGATTGGCTCTCTGCAGCCTCAGCAGTGACCTGCGGGGTGGGAGGGGGAGGGGATTGGCTCCCTGCTGCAGCCTAGGTAACAAGTTTGGGGGGCGTGGGGAGGGGGAGAGAGGGAGGATCGGGAGGATAGGCCCAGGAGGGAGCTTGCTTTCTTCTGCAGCTTGAGCACGGAGCATGGGGTGGGAGTCCCATCTCACTGCAGCCTCTGCGGTGAGCTCAGGGTGGGGGCTGCCGGGCGCCTGAGTGGAACTGGGGTTGTGAGGTGGGAGGGGGCTGCTCAAGGATGGAGGAAGGGGGCTGGGCCGGGCCGCCCAGGCAGCAGCACGGGCGGGGCACCCTCCTCGGGCCCCCAGAGCTAGCAAGGGGCCACCCTTCCAGCCTGGTGTGCTCCCTGCAAGCCAAGAGCTCCTTGGAGCCCCCTGTCCGGCTTCCTGGCACCGGCTGCCCTGGGGCTCTTCTCACAGACCATGACCCGCCTGGACCGCAGCTCTCACAGTGGCGGGGGCCCTGCCAAAGGGAGCCAGCCCCTTAACTCTTTGCTGGCGGGTCACCGGGTGGCCCAGCCCCCCTCTGCTCCTGGGTCCAGGGCTTCTATCCAGGTTGGTGTATGGGGAGACGAAAGGGAGAGGTACACCCGGGAGGTCTCAGGACTAGGGGGGTTGCGGTGGGTAAGGGATACCTCGCCAGGGATAGGGAGGTGGGTCTAAATCTAAGGATATTGCTTTTCTGGAAAGTGTCTGCTTTTTAACCCCTGGAGAGAAGGCAGCAGTGTAAGGTTTTTTCAGTCACGGGAGATGGTGTGTCTAGGAAGCCTGCAGGACTGTTTTTTTTTTAACTGGGATTCAGTGCTGAGTTCACTGGTGGCAGTGGGGGTGGCAGTTGGTGCAGGAACTGATCAGAAGCTACCAGGGTAGGGCAGAAGGGAGGTATTTTGGTGCCTGAGGTAGCACTTGTGACTGAGCAGTGATGGGGGCTATGTCCTTGAGTGGGCTGACTGATGGGAGTCACTGAGACCTGGGGTGTGGTAAGGAAGGGAGTGAGAGCACTAGTGTGAAGGGGACACGGTGGGGCTGGCCTTGGCTGGGCTGGGGTGCCTGGTGAGGGTCACCTGACTGCCTGAGGCTCTCCTGGCCTGGAAGCAGCTTGCTAGGATCAGCTGAGAGCAGGGATTCTGGCAGGGATGGATCTGGAGGTGAGCCTGGGCTTTAAGAGTTGTGGGTGTTCAACCTTACTTCTGCCATCAGCCAGGGAGGGGGAATAGCAGTGGGAAGGGCTGGAGTCAGCCTGTCGCTGTCATTGGTTGCATCAGGTGGTTGCAAATGCAGGGATTTTCCTCTCCAGCCCATCCCACCCCTTTATGCAAATGAAATGGCACCATAGGCTGATGCAAGCCTGGCCACCTCGGAGCAATTCTGCATGACAGTTCGCCCTTGCTTGCTATGGCCAGCTTCCTCCAGATCAACTTTTAAGGGATTCCACTCCAAAACGAGAAGTGTCTCCTTGCCCTTCCTCCTTATGTAGGGGTGGTGACCCTACCCTGTGGCTCAAATGTCTGGTCCAGATCCTGAGCCTCTATGTATGGTGATGGTCACACTAGTGGTTTTGGCCAGCTCTTGGGCTTTTAGGGGAGACGGTGTTTGGAAATGGATGAAAGAAACCTTGCTGCTACCAGGGGGACCAGGGCAAAAGCTGAAGCGATGTTAGGAGGGACCTCTTGAGGACAGGGTGGGGCACCAGAACCTGAGCACTAAAGTCATGGCCATCTGTCTTTCAGGACATAGATCTGATTGACATCCTTTGGCGGCAGGATATTGACCTGGGGGCTGGGCGTGAGATTTTTGATTATAGTCATCGCCAGAAGGAACAGGATGTGGATAAGGAGCTGCGAGATGGAGCGGAGCAGGAGGACACCTGGCCAGGCGAGGGTGCAGAAGCTCTGGCTCGAAACCTGCTAGTGGATGGAGAAACTGGGGAGAGCTTCCCTGCACAGGTACCCCCCTCAGCCCATTTCTGGAAAGTTCTTAGAGAAGGCAGGTTGTAGGAAAGTGTGTTTTGGTAGAGATCTCTAAGTCACAGTGAGTGGGCTAAGGGAGGGCAAGTGAATAAGCAACAAGAGTCAGGGGCCAGCCCTGTACCGAAAAGGCAAGAAACCTGCCAACTCCTGTTTGAGCTAGGACTCCCGACTGTCCTCCTTCTCACCTGGAGTTTGGGCCTCGAGACCAGCCATTAATCTGGACAGAGGGAGAGTGCAGGCCTGCAAGCAGGCAGCTTTGGTCCCCAGGCAGTGAAGGCCAGGTCAGTCAGACTTACAGTTGCTGTTGCCACAGGTGCCTGGTGGGGAGGACCAGACGGCCCTGTCCCTGGAAGAGTGTCTTAGGCTGCTGGAGGCCACCTGCCCCTTTGGGGAGAATGCCGAGGTGAGCAGGACTCCAAGGAGAGCCCACCGAGCCAGCAGGGCAGCCTGCCCACTGTATATCCCTGCACAGCTGTCTGAGGGGCAGTTCTTGTTGCTGGTCTTGCCCTGGCTGCTGGGGGTGAATGCGGCGGAAGGAAAGAGCAGACGCTCAGGCGGTAGTGTCTGGGAGTAAGGCAGGTAGTCTTTCCTCTACCCTGTTAAAACCTCTGTGTTTTGCCCTAGTTTCCAGCAGACATTTCCAGCATAACAGAAGCAGTGCCTAGTGAGAGTGAGCCCCCGGGTCTTCAAAACAACCTCTTGTCGCCTCTCCTGACGGGGACAGAGTCACCATTTGATTTGGAACAGCAGTGGCAAGATCTCATGTCCATCATGGAAATGCAGGTAGGATCATCAGAGTGCGCACAGAGCTGGTGGGGGTGGGGGGGGTGTGAATATCGTAGACGCTATGGTCTTTCATTTCTTGGAAGAGACAGAAACGCCTCTGCCTGACCATAGGAAAGTGGGGACAGAGAAGTAACTTGTCCTGGTGTCTCCTTGGGACACTGAGGGAGGAGGTCTGGATTAAAACCCAGGGTTCAGCCTTCTGAAGCAGGCCTGTGTGTACCTGCGGTCTCCTGGGCGTACCTTTCTTTCCTTTCCTTCGGGGAGATAGTCACTTGGTGGGGTCCTTCCAAGGTTTAGGTTAATGGAAGCTGCCACGCAGTGCTGTACGGCTGCCCTCACCTTAAACTCGGTCCTCACAATCACCTAGTCAGCCCTAGATTAAAAGAAAAGGTGAGGAAATGAATGCATAGAGATGAAGTGATATGGCTGTGGGCACTCAGCGAGCAGGGCAGTTAGGTTTCCTCACTCCAGGGCTGGGTGTGCCTGTGACTGTGGATCTGGCAGTGAGGAGGTGGTCCACATGAGGTGTTTTCTTCCTCTCCCTCCAAGATGGGGAAGTCTAGCAAACATAACCAAGAGCTGGTCAGTCCTGCACTGGGGTGGAGTCCGCAGCAAGGAACCCATGTTTGCCAGGCCTGGTAGTATTTCTTGTTGTTCCCTGTGTGCCATTGTTGCGTGCCGGCCAGTGTGCCCCCCACAGCTGGGAGGGAGTCTGTTCCAGTGAACGGTGATGCTCTTCTCTCCTCCCAGGCCATGGAAGTGAATACATCCACGAGTGAGATCCTGTACAATGGCCCTCCTGGAGACCCACTGAGCACCAACTACAGCCTTGCCCCCAACACACCCATCAATCAGAATGTCAGCCTGCATCAGGCATCCCTGGGGGGCTGCAGCCAGGACTTTTCACTCTTCAGCCCCGAGGTGGAGAGCCTGCCTGTGGCTGGCAGCTCCTCGCTGCTCCCACTGGTCCCCAGCAATTCCACCAGCCTCAACTCTACCTTTGGTTCCACCAACCTGGCGGGGCTCTTCTTCCCACCCCAGCTCAATGGCACAGCCAATGACACCGCAGGCCCTGAGTTGCCTGACCCCCTGGGGGGTCTGTTAGACGAAGCCATGCTAGACGAGATCAGCCTGATGGACCTGGCCATTGAAGAAGGCTTCAACCCTGTGCAGGCCTCCCAGCTCGAAGAAGAGTTTGACTCTGACTCAGGCCTCTCCTTGGACTCTAGCCATAGTCCTTCCTCCCTGAGCAGCTCTGAAGGCAGCTCTTCCTCCTCCTCCTCTTCTTCCTCCTCCTCCTCTGCTTCTTCCTCGGCTTCTTCCTCCTTTTCCGAGGAAGGTGCCGTTGGCTACAGCTCTGACTCTGAGACCCTGGATCTGGAAGAGACCGAGGGTGCTGTGGGCTACCAGCCTGAGTATTCCAAGTTCTGCCGCATGAGCTACCAGGATCCCTCCCAGCTCTCCTGCCTGCCCTACTTGGAGCATGTGGGCCATAACCACACGTACAACATGGCGCCCAGTGCCCTTGATTCTGCCGATTTGCCGCCACCCAGCACCCTGAAGAAAGGCAGCAAGGAGAAGCAGGCCGACTTCCTGGATAAGCAGATGAGCCGGGATGAGCATCGAGCTCGAGCCATGAAGATCCCCTTCACCAACGACAAAATCATCAACCTGCCCGTGGAGGAGTTCAACGAGCTGTTATCCAAATACCAGCTGAGCGAGGCCCAGCTGAGCCTCATCCGTGACATCCGGCGCCGGGGCAAGAACAAAATGGCGGCACAGAACTGCCGCAAGCGCAAGCTGGACACCATCCTCAACCTGGAGCGGGATGTGGAGGACCTGCAGCGTGATAAGGCCCGGCTGCTGCGGGAGAAGGTGGAGTTCCTCCGGTCCCTGCGGCAGATGAAGCAGAAGGTCCAGAGCCTGTACCAGGAGGTGTTTGGGCGGCTGCGGGATGAGAACGGGCGGCCCTACTCGCCCAGCCAGTACGCGCTCCAGTACGCCGGGGACGGCAGTGTCCTCCTCATCCCCCGCACGCTGGCCGACCAGCAGGCCCGGCGGCAGGAGAGGAAGCCCAAGGACAGGAGAAAGTGAGCCCGGGGAGCAAGGGGGGTTGATGCTCACCAAGTTGGAAACTGGAGAAGGGCTGGGCCTGGACCTGGACCTACAGCGGGGACTCTAATGCCTTCTTATCCAATAGATCTTCTCAGAGGGGATGACTACGGGTCAGTGGACAGGAGGCGGGCGCAGGCGCTGTCTGGCTCAGCTTCCCCACTGGGGGTGGTGGAAGTGGCCAGAAGGTTTGGGTGGACAGGGTCCTCACCTCTCCTTTCTTTTGAGGGGGGGGGGGTTGTTGGCATTGCTGGAGGCCGATGGGGGAAAGAAGGGACTTGGGAGAGGAGAGGAAAGAAGTAGAAAGTCTCATTCCTGAAAGGAAGGAAAAAAAAAAAACCCCAAAAAATCAAAGCGGGAAGAAAATCAAAGGCCAGGACTCCAGGCAGCAGGTTTTAGGTGGGACGAGGTATTGGTGAGAGTAAACCCCACTTCACCCCAGGGCAGGGGTGGTGCACGGACAGGGTAGGTCTGGGAGGGGCTTTGTCAACTTTCTGCTCCCTGTGCTTTGGCGTCCTGGGAGGGGAGCCCCGAGAGCTTCTGTACTGATTCCAATGTAGGGGAGCAGCTGGGACCCGACGCTAGCTTGGAGGTTTAGGGTCAATGGATAAGGTGGACAGGAGAGGGTCACGAGGCCCTGTGTTGCCACAGCCCCAACACCAAGCATGTCACTCTCTACCCTGCCTCTCTGTCTCCCACTGTGCCCGGTTACCCTGAGCTGAGGCTCCCGTCTCTTACCAGCGCCTGCATGCGACCGCTGTTCTCCGCCCTCACCCTCACCCCTGCCCGGAGGTGGTCTGCGGCTGGGGTGCTGGCAGTCCCGGGCCTGCAGCCTTCCTCTTGTGGGGGCTGCTCGAGGCAGGGGGGGATGGGGAAGCCAGGCAGTACTCAGCACAACACTGGGGAGCGACCCTTCCCGCAGGCCTCCCCTGCCAACAACTGGGCTTGTCACTGGAAAACCAAACCACAAAACCCAGCAACAAAAAACTAGTCCTCTTAGACTTTCTTGCGCTTTGATTTTTTAGGGCTTGAGCCCTGTTTCACTTATAGGGTATAGAATGCTTGTGTTGAGTAAAAAGGAGATACCCCAATATTCAAAGCTGCTAAATGTTCTCTTTGCCATAAAGACTCCGTGTAACTGTGTGAACACTTGGGATTTTCTCCTCTGTCCTGAGGTCTCTGTCTACTTTCTTTTTCTGGGTTTCTTTCTAGGAGAATGAGAGGTGCATGTATCGGGGATGAGCGCATACCCTCCCTTCCCACAGGCGCTCACAGCCCAGCTTAGCCAGGGCTTCTGGAGGGCTGCCTGGGGAAGGCAGAGGGGAGCTCCAGGGTGGCCAGACCCTTCCAGGACCAGTGTCTTTCATTTTGAGCTGCCACTGCTGCCTCCACCTGCCCGGCTTGAGCACGGACTGCCCCAGGCTAGCAGGAGTGAGCCTCGGGAGGACACTGATCATCCCTCAACACGGGGGACCTGAGCAGTAGGGATAGAAGGCACAAGCCTGGGAAGTGCTTTTATAAATTATTTTCCTTGTAGATTTTATTTTTAATTTATCTCTGTGACCTGCCAGGGAGAGGGGAGGGAGAGCGAGCGAGAGAGAGAGATGCTGTGAGCACATGACAAAATAAAATACAATGGATGATCCTTTCTCAAGTGCAATTTTTCCCTACTTTGAATTTAAATTTAGAGTAAAGGAAACAGCCCCACTGAGGGAGAAGCGGCCACTGTGCGCCTGAGGCAGGGCCCACTTGGGAAGGTGGGTGTGTGTAGAGGAGGTTGACAATGGGGAACTAAGACAAAAGAAGTCTTAAATATTGTACAGAACCTTCCAGGCAGGTGTTGTGTACCTCTCTGCAGGGTTTGCCAGCTGAATCCTCTCAGGAAGGACTTAGAATCATTTTACAAAAGCCTTTCTCTCAGGGCGAGGCGGAGGTGGTGCACCTGGCCCAGCTCCTTACCGGTCTGCCTGCGACAAGCTGCGTGTTTAACCTTGACTCTGTTGTTAGCGCTCCGGTGGTCCCGCTCACAGAGGGAACAGAACTCTGGCGTGTCGTCCCATCCTGACGACACCTGAGAACCTCCCTGCCCAACACTCACCAAGCGCTGCAGCTACAGCCCGGCCGAAGAGCAGCAGGAAGCTAGACCCCAGGGGTTATGGTATTAGAGATCTTGCCAGCTGAGGGGACTAGAGTCTGTTCTCCCTCAAAAAAAAAAAAAAATCCCCACCGCAATGCCAAGTGAAGAGCGCTAAGGTGCCCCCGGGTGGCCGCTGGAGTTGCGCCTGCTCGTCTCAGGGTAGGTAGGTACTGCTAGCACGTGACGGGCTGATGCTCACCTAGGCCCTGGGAGCCCATCATACAAGGCATAGGGCCAGAGTCAGGGTTCCCGGGAAGGAGCCTGTGATCTTGAACTCCTGGTACTTCCGTGTGACCGGGCTCAGTCCTTGAACGTGCAGCTGAAGTCGTCCTAGGGGGTGGGATGGAACTCTGGACAACACTGGCTTTATTGGGTGGTTGGGAAAAATGCGCCCTAACTTTTCCAACAACCCAGTATTTGTTTCAGTTCACAATGGTCTTTGCGCCATCTCTAATTGGAAGGGGTTGGGCCATCAAGTGCTTCTCCTAATTAGAAATTGACTAATATTTGCGAGCCAGTTTATAAAACCAAGATTCCGTGACAAAGCTAAAAAGGTCAGACAACTTTAAGGAAAAAAAAAATTACGGAAAGTCAATTGTGACAAGCAAAATTCAGTTACTTAATGTTTTTCTATGCCTCTAGAAATCTGTGTGTACGTACTTTTGGTCATTTAGTACACAATTAGGCTCTTTTCCTGGGCAACTTAACAGATTTAAAGATTTTTTGGAGAGAAGAAGGTCCTTGATTTAAATCCCTCTGCTCGAGTTGCCTGTTTTTGTCTTCCCCTCCCCTGTGCCCCTTTATGGAGAGATGTATGGTGTGTCAGGGATCTTGCTGATTAGCTGGGGCTTTGGGCCAAGTTGGTCAGTGCTGCTGTGAAGTTGACCTCTTTTTGCTGCTGGCAGGTAAAGTGGGTGTCCCAGCGTCAAGGCTTTTCTGGCAGGACGATAGGAGGACTCAAGGCCTGTGAAAACTGCCGCACCTAAGACAGGAAGTGAGGCGGCTTTAGAGCTGGCAGGAAGGTGAGTGGGCCTTAGGTTTAACTAAGGGCCAACCTTGAGGGTGACCTGCTTGGTGGGTGTGATGGCTTCTGGTGTCTTGACTTGAGCAGTTGTGGGCTTTATTCAAGTTGATTTTCCAAGCATCTTACTCATGTGAGGAGATGGAAACATCCACTGTTTCAACCTCTGCCCTCCAGGGATGTCACCCATAAAGTTGGGCCTATTTCAGTATCAGTAAAAAGCCAATCTGAAAAGGCGGGGGGGGGGGGGTAGTCATCTAGAGACATCAGCGTGGCCTCCATGGCTGCCGCTTCCCGCCCAGATGGAGAGCTGCAGAGCAGCGTCAGCTAGCCGGTAAGGGGGTGTATTGCATGAGCTGGTTTTCAGGCTACTCTTCATTCCTTTCACAACCCCCAGCTACCCCAGACCTTGCTGTTCTTCAGGCTTTGTGGCAAATAGCTGGAAAAACAAGTGCATGCACAAAATCACCTCAAAGCTCCCGCCTTGTCCAGTAGGCACTGATGGAGAGCAGATTTGAAAAGTTCTGACTGAGTAGTTGTAAGGCACTACCTGGCGGAGGAGGATGGCGAGTGTGTTTGTTTCTTCATGCCGGCCATGTTCAAACAGGTATAGACTGGTGTTTGCCTCTCTGGAAATCACCATCCCAACCAAGTGTAGAAAAGTAGGAATTTTATCAAAACTCGTGTGCTTGAGTATCACAAGTGGTTACGTCGTTTCCCTATCTTTGATCCGTGTGGGAAGTGAAGGGGATCCAGACGTCTGATGTGGCATTTTGTCAGTGTTCCGACGACAGTAACCCTGCTTCTCACTTTACTGCTTCCACAGAGCCTGTGGGGACTTGGGCTGTGTCTGTCAGACCTGATTTGAGTTCTAGTCTTGGTTCTGTCCAGGACTTCTCTGAAGGTTTATATCTGCCTGACTTAGTTGAGAAAATCAGAAGAGTAAGAGTATGGGGCCTTGCTAAAGAGGTGTTGGCAAAATCTGGGATGGGATCCCACATCTTCCTTTTTGAACACACAAAAATACCAACAAAGCTTAAAGCTGCTGCTTTCCCGGTTTAACTGCAGAGTGGAAATGGTTTGCATGGTATTTGTTACTTAATTTCAGCTGCTGTTTCAACCAAGGAAACAAAACCTAGTTTGCATGGGTAGAGTAAAGACACAAAGGAGTTAAACACAAGTTTAATTAGGCTAACTTAGTTGTCTTAAACCTTCCAAGCCTCGCTAGGGGCCGAAGCAGTAACTGAAACGAAGGGCTTATGTCCCAGAGCCAGGCCCCAAAGTTGCCCAGCCTGACCCCAGGCTATTCTAACAGTAAACAGGGCAGGCTTGGTCAAAGTCAACTAGGATTTAAAAGTCCTCTCTTGGGGTAAACAGTAGCTTTGATACTATCACTAACCACCATGCAAACCGACAGGGTCAGGGGGTAGACCCAGACCAGCTATTGAGTGTTTTAACACTAGCTATTTAATATAAACAAAAATGACAGAAGCTGAATTTGTCTGCACATGCTGTAAACTTTTCAGCCCTGACTCACTTCTGACACATCACTGACCGAAACAAACACACAAACAAAAAAGCCTTAGAAATAGACTGCTCTATTTGCCCCTGCAGAGCAGGGCTAACTATGCTTTTTATCCCAGCAGGATGGTTTTACTGCAGATTTCATTTGCTTTCAATATTCAGCAATTTATTCAGTGGGAAGCTTCCAAGGCCAAGGTCGATGAAAAGTCATCCCTATAAGAGATGAGCAATCTGGACACACTGACGTAGGAAGGCAGTAACTTGGAGAGAACCTCAGTGCTGGACACATTGATGTGCAGGTTAGAGACTGGTGGTCATCCGGGGACCGTACGCTCCTCTAGCAAACCTCCATAACCACATACCAAAGGATGCCTCCACCTGAGGATTGCCTCGCTCCCTATTGCTAAAAGGTGAGATGAAACCAAGACTCCTTCCTTTACTAAGCTGAATGCTGACCTGGCAGCTCTATTTGTATTTTCAATCAAATTCGAGGAGGAAATACAGTGAGCCTGGACTTAGTTTAAGTTTTCACTGAGAATGTCCTCATGAAGTGACCCAACTTGCATATCACATTTTAGTGACCGGATTAACTTGATCTCAAACAGAACCTCACTCCTTACATAGTTCAGGAACCATTGTCGTAAGAGCCAAATTTGAAATTCAGGGCTCCAGTTCCACCAAATTATTATTATTATTATTTTTAAAGTTTTATTATTTTTAAAAAAGATTATTTATTTATACAAGCACTGGGTACAGTCAGAAGCGCGGGAAGGTGAGAGAATTCACCAGAGCAGGGAGCAGAGCAGGCAGAAGGACCAAAGTACACTGCTGAGGGGAGCAGCGGGGGGCAGGAGAGGTCTGCACACCATGTGGGACCCTCCTCCGGTGGTGGCTGGGGAGCAGCCGGGGATCCAACCGGCGCTGCAGAGGCTGCGGGCAGCTTTGCAACCCGGTGCTTAACCGCTGCGCCACCGGGGAGGCCCCAAATTATTTTTTTTTAAAGATTATTTATGCATACAAGAACTGGAATGTAGGCCAGAGGTGTAGGGGGTGAGAGGATTCACCAGAGGGGCTGGGGAGCAGAACAGGCAGACTGTGTACTGAAATATACTGCTGAGGGGAGCAGCGGGCGAGGCAGGAGGGGTCTGCTGTGCCATGTGGGTTGCTCCCCGGCCAGCTGGAGATCGAACTCGTGCTGCAGTGTCTTTAACCCCTGCGCCACCAGGGAGGCCCCATTCCCACCAAATTATTTGAGTGCCAATTCCGTGTTATTTTTCCTTCCTTCCTGCTTTATAGTGCAGGTTCCCAGCATCACAGGCCAGACTATAAAGATGTGCTGAGCACACAGATTTTAACGATGACCATGCGTTAAAATTAAATCGAGCTGATTCTCAATGAGTTCTGAAATGTAAGTTATATCTGAAAATAAGTACTTAAAAACTCAACTATTAAAAATTACTTAAAGTAGGGGCCTCCACGGTGGCGCAGCAGTTGAGCGCTGGGTTGCGAAGCTGCCCAGAGCCTCTGCAGCGCCGGTTCGATCCCTGGCTGCTCCCCGGCCACCGGAAGAGGGTCCCACATGGCGCGCAGACCTCTCCTCCCCCCCGCTGCTCCCCTCAGCAGTGTGCTTCGGTCCTTCTGCCTGCTCTGCTCCCTGCTCTGGCTCTGGTGAATTCTCTCACCCTCCCGCGCTTCTGACTGTACCCAGTGCTTGTATAAATAAATAAATAAATCTTTTAAAAAATTAAAAAAAGTTACTGAATTGATTTATTAAAAAAAATTACTTAAAGTTGATAGTCAAACTTTCAAATGATGTTGGAAAGCAGAAAGACAGCTTCTGCAGTCTTTCTACTCCATTTAATATACTAAGTAGAAGCAGCTCGACTGAAGAAGCAAGGTATTTGTGGGCCTCCCCTGGTGGCGCAGCGGTTGAGCACCGCACCGGTTCGTTCCCCAGCCTCCGGCAAGGGAGGGTCCCACAAACAAAAAAAAAAGAAGCAAGGTATTTCTTTTTCAATTGGCTCTCCAGTCTCCAATACCTCAATGATAGTACCCCTCCACTGGTAAAATGCTTTTGTAATAGTAACTAAGGAAGTAGCCAATCTCTTCAACTCTGGTGATAGTCTATGATGATGTAATTTCACTGATGTCATGCAATAATTTTCCTGCTGCCCAAATACTTTTCAAAGCAGACTTAAGATCTGCTGTGACTATACTTTTTATTCTAACATTTCTGTATTGCATTTGTGGCATCAACAAAACTTACCCTTAAACCTCAAATTTAGAAATGGTTTTACAGTTCAGGGATGCCAGAAATGACAAAGTTGTAGATTTCAAAATTAAGGCTAAAACTGAATAGGAAACCACAATGGCTATGCACCAAAAAGCTAAAGGCTGATTTCAGTGCACCTGACGGTACAAAACACTTCTGCACCTCACCCCAACTCTCTTCATTAGCTCTAGACTCTGAGCTGCTGCCAACTACAAGGACACACTTCACAGTAAGACCGCGCCATGACCTAGACCTTCCACAAACCTTAGCTCCACTTACATCTCCCCAAAACTCCTCCTGGCTTTTTGAAAAAAGTACCTGCAAGTCAATTCACTTAAAAACACATGTTTTGCAGTAGTGAGCAGAGCACAATTCTTACACTGATTTGATCTCAGTAGAAATTCCTTTTTCTCTTTTTATAAATGACAAGAGCCTAGTCCCAAACATTAAGAAAATGGATAGCATTTTCATTCAGTGGACAAACACAGGTCAAGTCCTGTGAAAAATGTGGACAAGTTGAATTTAGCTAAGGTCACATAATCTACGAAATAAATACAGGTGCCAAATTATAAACCTAACTGAAAAACCATTTCTAAAAGTAATTTAGAAGTACTATCACCGGGGGGCCTCCCTGGTGGTGCAAGGGGTTAAGACGCAGCACTATGAAGCTGTCCGCAGCTACTGCAGCATGAGTTCAATCCCCTGCCAGGGAGGTGACCCACATAGCACAGCACACCTCTCCCATCTCGCCTGCTGCTCCCCTCAGCAGTGCATTTCAGTCATTCCACCTGTTCTGTTCCCCACTCTGTCTTTGGTGAATGCTCTCACTGCCCCCCACATCTTTGGCCTGTACCCCAGTTCTTATATGCAGTATGAAGGCAGAGCAATGTGATGAGCTACATTTTCTGTAGAATCATTAAATAATACTATTCACTAAACGCGGGGTGACCACTCAAAGATTCAGGTCAGGTATCAGATTTTCAAGCCTACAGTGTTTAAGAAACAAAATCCTCTGACTATAGAAGTTGGTTCCAACAGGCTGAAACTGTAAGAGAAGGCAAGGATGGTTTCCGGCAAGACTAAATCAAGACAGAAATCAAAGATTATAAATCTATAGTTTTATTAAGACAAAAACTGACAATGTGATATGAAGTTTACATTTAAACAGTTTTCACAGAAATCTAACACATGCCTACAAAGATTTTACAATGGAGTTCTAGATGCAACTCTAGATGATGTCAAGAACTGATGGATCTCATGATTCAAGACAGCATTTTGGGTATTAATTCTTAGTATTAAAAAATTTTTTTTTGTTTTGTATTTTAAAGTGAACCACTGCCCCAGTATGAAAGTCTAATCTCCTGAGACCAGGGCTCAACTCATTCAACTCTTGAAGTGATTCAATGGAACTTGTGCTGTCAGTGACTGAACCCTGGCACCAATGGTTTCAAAGTTCAAAAAAAAGTCTCCAAGAGTTTTCCACCCTAACAACATGGGCCCTTGTCTGTCCCTACTCTCCCACCTCCTAGATCACCCTCTTCCCCTCCCCAAATACCTCAGCCAGTGGCTTGGACGGACAAGCTGGTATTTGTAACTATAATTGAAAAAGGGTCTTTGTGTCAATTTCAAGATTAGCACCTCTAAGACAGAATGCTCTGCCTGTGTATACACCCCAATAAAAGATTTCCCCTCCTCAGTTTCCATCCCCCAAATGGCAGCTTTGGTAGGTTATTAACTGGCTTAGTCCTTTGTTGGGAACAGCGTTAAGCTTAGGCAGAGAACACCTTGGCTTTTAAGTTTCAGGCATTCACAGCTTTTAAACAGTCCTCACGGTCCTCATTCATGTCGCCAATAACATTTTTGGAAAAGATAAAATATTCTGGACATAGAACCAAATCATCATTGGTTGGTTGGTCTTTTCGTTGTTTCACCATTTCCCCCAATCAGGCCCCAAATTTTAACAAAAGTGATCCTACCCATCTCCCTTCCGCCCCACCCTATCCCTCCCACCCCAAATAATACACCAGTAATAGCCAAAAACTACACACATGCTACGCTGTGAAAATGCAGAGTTAACACTATTGGGAAGAAGGCTGTGGGTTGTGGAGATGCTCTTTGAAGATCTACAGTATTTTTTTTTTTTTTTTGCTCTCCCACACCCATTCTGCAAATTTTGTCCTTCATAGAAGGCCTTTTTCTCAGCCGAGTGCAGAGTGGGTTGCCTTAAAACACTTCTCCTCCTTCCCCTCCACTGGGATGGGTGTGCAAACTATACAACATGGAACAGCTTTAAAGCACTTGGGCTGCTGTAGGGCACAATCTATACTGGCTCTTCAAAGGACATCTTCTCAAGCCACCTCTATGGTGTCAAGAAAGCAGAACTCCTTTCCTCCCCACTTGAAACCCACAGTCAGATGTGACAGGGGCTGATACTCAAGAGTGTTAATTCTTGTCATCTTTTTTGTCATCATCCTCGGAGGGGTAGGAATGCCACGTCAGCCTTTCCTCATAGAAGGATATGACAACCTGTGGGCACTTGACATTGGCTTCCTTGGCAGGGACCAGGTCAGCCTCATCAGAGTTCTTCCTGCAGAACAAAGCAGAGAGACTTTGAGACCAGGTGCTGGTGGGTCTCCTAAGTTAGATCACTTAAGGGACAGGGTTTTAAAAATATTAATTCCAGAAGAGTAGGGTAGGGAAGGCTCTAAACATCATTTACCGGCAGTTTTTAGTTAAGTGACATCTTTAGAGAGCTTTTGCTGAAAATCCCCTTTGGGTATATTTGTCAGAAGCTAGGTCGCCTAACACATCTGAACTTCTGGAAAAGGAGGGGGAGGGGAGGGATGCATGACTCAGATTCTCTGGGGGCAGACAAGAGTACCACACTCTTCCAAAGGCTGTATCTCAGCTGATAAGAACCCACTGAGACGTCCTGGCTTTGTCATCAGATTTAATACCAAGTCAGATAATAAGATTTACCCATGTGGCACAGGCCAGAGCCAATGCAGATGGGACACTTTCTTGCTGACTCACAGTTACACTGTTTAACATTACCAAATGCCATGCACACACAGATATGCCACAACTCCCAGGTGCTTTGAAATGATGAGCTTCAACACTGGGAGGCAGAAAACGAAGGAACTGTTAACAATTCTATTTTTCCGAATTTCTAAATGTTCTCAAAATTTTGAGACTCACACACATCATAAAGGACTGAGGAAAAAGCTCTACCTTCAGGTCACCAAGGCAGTAGCATAGAGCAGGCCACAGACCTATGACAGGATCTCTGACAAGGCACTACCTAAAACTTCCAAACCCCAGTAACAGGTAAACTAAAACCACACCGCCTCACAGAACCCGAAAAGAGCAAGCCAGTAAGATTTGCTGATTGCAACAATATACTAAAGAGACTGGGATGGAGCAGCAGTTACTGACACAGGGGAACCTGGAAACTGCTGCCCGCCCCTTGCTGACTGTTCAGTCAACGGTTTTCTCAGAGGTCAGGTACAGGCATTTTGCCAAATAAAAACATTTACTATTTTGGAAATGGACAAATCTCTCCAATTCTCCAGGAAATCACATTAAAATGAACTGAGTTTTATAATCAACATTCAATCTTAGCCTACAGAGTTACATTCAGCTATAAGCTTTACACACACCATGAGTCCACCAAAGGAGAGCAATTTTCAGCAACGTGGAGATACTATGTCACTCAGACTGGTGACAGGCAGGCAGAGAAAGTGTGTTGTAGCTGGATGAGTAACTCGGGGTGTCAATTATTTCCCCCCATATGCAACACCTTAAAAATGAACATTCCTCCTACAGGACGACAGCCATACATAAGGCAGACAAGGGTGGCTGATTCAGTAACCAAAGGAACCCCGAGGAAGGGCACAGGTGTAGCTGCTTGTGATAACAGGCTCAGTGCTGCTCAGGTGGGCTTCTCTGGCCACCTTGTACAGAGGGGAGGGGGGAATGAGTTTCTGTAAAAGTTCTGGACTGACCAAGGACAAAGCCGCTAGAATTTTGTGGCCATTAACAAAGGCTTAGAATTATCTGCTCCTAATTTATATCTTAAGAACAATGACTATGATCCACCTGGTTGGGGGGAGGGGGGGACACCCAAACATTTCAACAAGCAAAAGAAAGGGAGGAAAGCCTCCTTTTAGGAAAAAAAAGTAGGGAAATTATTATCGAGATTTTGGGTTAATTACAGTTCTTAAGATTCTCAAGACAACTGCTCTCATGAAGCAGTTTCACAGAGTATCACTACCACTGGTATTTATATTCAAAATGGAAAAAAGTAGACTTGTTCTCTGCTCAGGATAGCAAAGGGAACCTTGCTGACCCCTGCTGGCTGATCCTGGAATTAAGAATATTCACACACTGGAAGGAATCTAGCAGTCAAGGCAAAAGAGCTATAGAAATTCTAACACTGAGAAGTTAACAGCTGATCTTTCTTCAGGAAGGGGTAATAGGGAAGGGTGGCTCAATCACATTTCTTACTTTTCCCTTCATTTACAGAAGTGAAATGTGATTCTCCCATACCCTCTCCACGTCTAGATTTTCTCCTACCACCTAAAAACATGGGCAAAGATCTAAGAACCCTAAGGGCCCCTACCTGTAACTCATGAGTCCAGGTTGGTAGTCAGGCCGAGGGTCACTATCGAAGGGCTATGCCATCTTAAAGATTTCACAACTGGGCGACTGGAATTTCGAAGGTCCAACTCTTTTCCTCTGGCATGGAACAGATGGGAAGAAGAAAACAACAACCACACAGAGCTGCTGGCAGACTCACCATTTCATCAGGAACATGAGTTCTCCACTGGAGTCTGTAGCTCCAATAATCCGCTCTGGCTCCAAACCCCGGGCAAAGCCTCGTGGTTTTTCTGACTGCAAAAATCAAATGGATGGAAGAATTTTAACTAAATGAGGCTGCTATCCCGACTGTAGTCATTCCTGTATCTTTGGCTAAAGTAATCACATGCTTTTGCCAATATTTCACCAATACCTTGGCTCCAAGACAAGCCTTTTAGGATCCTGATGATTCTATCAAGGTTTAAAATGCTTGCGTTTTCTTCATATGTAAAAAGGGAAATACATCTCAAGCAAAATACATGTTCACAACTCTTCACCCTCAAAACACAACTTATTTTAAGGTATTCAAACCTGTGTTTAAAACATCGAAAACGATCTATTTACAGGCGTGAATTCATTTGCACTTATGCCTGTCCCATAAGTGTTACACTTATTGTTCCTGACTCTCTTATTAATTAAGCATAGACTATGTGGCTTCACGAGTGAGCCCCGAACACTTTTAAGCATTAGTCTAAAATTCTGGAAGGATTCAGAGACAGTTGCTAAGATCCAAGCAGCAGCAAAACAAAAGTGCTTCAATTATTGCTTTCAGGGGCCTCCCTGGTGGTGCAAAGGGGTTAAGACGTAGCATTATGAAGCTGTCCGCAGCCACTGCAGCACCAGTTCGATCCCTGGATGAGGAGATACCCACATGGCGCAACAGACCTCTCCTGTCTCGCCCGCTGCTCCCCTCAGCAGTGTGTTTCAGTCAGTCTGCCTGTTCTGCTCCCCACTCTGTCCTTGGTGAATCCTCTCTCCCCCCCTTCCCATCTCTGGCCTGTACCCCAGTTCTTGTATGCATAAATAAATCAATCTTGGGGAAAAAATCTTGCATTCAGCTTCCTTGACAGCAGTAGGAATTCTGAGTTAGTAGAGTCTTACTTCTGCCTTACCTCTTCTTTCTTCTTCTTTGGTTTGCTCTCCTCTCCCTTATCTTCAGAATCAGAGTCAGCTTTGCGCTTGCCTCCCTCTGATTTATCTGTCTCATGTGCCGTTTTCTGTGACTGTAGAAACTCAGCAATGAGGTCAGGGCAGTCCAGGTTCTCTTCTGGCTCCCATGTGTTGTCCTCGCTGAAACCAGAGGGCACAGTGAGTCTCACTTTCCACTCAGAGTTAGCATAGTCGCACTAAGGAGAGGCACAGGAAGACGAGAGCTGGTGTCCTCGGGAAAAAGCAGTTGATGATGAGTAACTGGATGTTGTCTAAGACCAGGAACTTGGCAAAGCTTAGTGGGGTAGGGCGGGAAGGCTTTTTAAACTGAAAATTTGGAAACTTGCCTCCTTCAAAGAAAAATTACTTTTTCTAAAGCCAAACACAAAAATGTTCCTCAGAAGTCACTGTCTTGCATTACAGCATTTTGTACACAGGGCTCATTTTCTAATTAGAATATAAACCATGAAGGCCAGGCCTGAGTCAGAGCACCGAGGCCACACACATTTCTAGACTCCCGAGATCTGGTTGGTGACTGAAAGAATGCATTTCCCCGTGTCCATGAAACTTACTCAGAGAAACCTTTCCACTTTAGGAGGTACTCCACTTTGCCCTTTACCACTCGGCGGTCAAGAACTTTTTCCACCACATATTCCTCTTCCTCCTCTTCTAGCACCTCCTCTACTTTCTTCTTGTTTTGTTTTTTCCCCATAGTGCCCGCCAGCTTTCTGGTATAAAGGGTGACGCTGCTAAAATGATAAAGGAAATAAAAAGGACATTAGGGCACACTCTTCTTGGCTAGGTGAATGTTAAATGGTAAGAGAACCAGGCCATCATAGATGACTTTAGTAAGACATGCTGCTTATATTATTATTCCTGTTCATCTTCAATAGGCAATAGTTTTCCGAGTTCACAAAACAGCCCCAACTAATCACAGCAAAATTTTATTTTTGCATATCCACTTAAAACTTTTCAATCCTGGGGGCCTCTTTGGTGGCAGAAGGGATTAAGTTGCACTATGAAGCTATCTGCAGCCACTGCAGCACGAGTTTGATTCCCTGCCAGGGAACTAACCCACATGGCCCAGTAGACCTCTCCTGTGCTCCTGATGCTCCCCTCAGCAGTGTATTTCAGTCAATTTGCCTGTTCTGCTCCCCACTCTGGTGAATCCTCTCACACACACACCCCCCACCCCGCACCTCTGGCCTATACCCTAGCTCTTGTATGCATAAATAAATAAATCTTTAGGAGGGAAATAAAAACTTTTCAATCTATTCTATAAATCCTTCAAGTTCTTTAAAGGATTCTTTAAATCCTTTACTATAAAACACGGTATCAAAAATATTAAGATGAAAGAAAAGCAGTCCTCCTAGAAATAACATAATACCTAAATTTATCAACATTTAACCCTCTGATCTGTACTTTCTCCAATTTTCTGAATATTTTCCATTTCATCACAGTACTGGACTTGAATTTTTAGTGGGAAATACCTTGTCCTATTTATTAAACATCTAATTTAATTTACCCTTTTGTAGTTGTATATATATTCATTCTTCTGTATTGTTAAAACACTTTTGAGGTCTAGTGAGTCTTTGTGTAATCTGTTCTGTATGCCACCATGAATTTGCAATTTCCAAGTTTATTAACTTTTAATGATTAGTTTATTTTATAATTTATTTCTAAAGAAAGACTCGTAAAAATGCCAGAAAAACCATGAAGTTCTCTAAATTAAAGTACTGTAGTAATTTGGAAAATGAGTGAAAGGGGAAAAGGGAAGTTATCACAGACAATAGAACCTAAATTTATTATTTTGTAAAAATATATCACCAGCTGGGTTACATCTAAAGGTTTTCCCAGTGCTAAAATTCTAGCCCCAACAAATCTATTTTCTTTAGTCCTTAGTACAACTCTATGCCCACGCCCAAAGCTTTGATTACCAATTTACGTCAGTAGGTGGCGCCATATCAATACATTGATGATAAAATTCACCCACAAAAAACTGACAAAAGTCTAAGAATTGATGGATTACAACTGCACAGAATGAGCTACAAAAAATCCAAGAGCAGGGCAGATGATCTATGAAAGAAAGTAGTTACTACTATGTTTGAATTTAATGCCAATTTATGGTTAAATTGTACCTAGCTTTAATACTTCGAACCTGGCATGTATAGAATTTTCAAAGGTCATCTATAGACTATATGAAATATAATCTTTTGTAAAAATATCATCATCTCGACCCAGTTACTGATGTTTAGATTTACATTCCAAAATATACCCCACGCCCCAGTAAGCAAACTTAACTTACTGAAACAAGAGACATTTGTCTGGCTGCTATAAAGTCCTAGACACTGCTAGATACTAGAGATTCAAGAGTATGAAGTGGCCCCTGCTGTCCTAAAGTTTAGTACCTGGTTTAAAAAAAGACACCTCTTCCACCAAAGGTATTTTGAACTTTCAGAGTGGTACAGAAGACTCTCTTCTGCTTTTAGGCAATACCCAAGGCCCTGGTCCTCACAGTTGAGAATGTATAGTTGCTTAAAACCTATCTACGTCCGAAGTTTATTTCTGATACTTTTTCTCCCCAAACACCAGCACCACAGGGGATCTCCGGATGGTCATCTTTACTCATTTTAAGAGCAACTGAAGAAAGCCTTGAAAGAATGCAGAAAACAGATTCCTGCTTCTCTGAGAGCTTCCTTGATTGGCTCATCCTAGCACCTACCTCCAGGTATTGGAGTCTTTCTGATAGAAATTATCAGCCAGGGCCTCCCCGGTGGCGCAGCGGTTGAGCGCTGGGTTGCGAAACTGTGCGCGGCCTCTGCGGCGCCGGTTCAATCCCCGGCTGCTCCCCGGCCAACGGAGGAGGGTCCCACATGGCGCGCAGACCTCTCCTCCCCCCCGCTGCTCCCCTCAGCAGTGTGCTTCGGTCCTTCTGCCTGCTCTGCTCCCCGCTCTGGCTCTGGTGAATTCTCTCACCCTCCCTCCCGCACTTCTGACTGTACCCAGTGCATGTATAAACAAAACAAGCAAACAAACCAGCAAACAAATAAATAAAGCATGCCTCTATTAAAAAAAAAAAAAAAAAAGAAATTATCAGCCAGGTTTCCCAAAATGAGTTTTTTCCTTATTTATAGTTGTTCTCTAGGGTCCTGGAAAGGGCATTTCTCACAATCAGTAGAAAAGTGAATTAAATGTGCAATCCACTCTCCCTACTGACGCTCAGATCCCACACCTTCAGAGAAGTCAAGGGCTCCCTTAAATATTATGATGGGCCAATTAGTTTCATAGTTTCCAAATGAATTACTTAAAGAGAAACTTGTCTCTCTTCTGCCATCTCTAGGCACAGTAGGGGTATCTGCAAGGAAGGCTCTCAACTTGGACTGCTTGGCAAGGAGACATCATACCACCCCTCTCAGCGTGGGACCACAAAAGAAGCTTGCCTTTAAGCCAACGCTATCTGCCACGCCCCCAAAGCATCCTAGCAACCTAGCAAATACCTAATCAAAATCCTAGCAAATACCATAATCATCGAATAAAGGGTTAAAATATATAATAGAACATCACAAGATGTACACAAGGTCAAAGGGTTAATAGATTAACTCAGAAATCTTAATCCCCAATAACCTGTAATCTTGACAAAATACTCCCCAAGCTGTTGTACTACCATCACCTTTGATACTGGGTAATTTTTCTAGATGTTTTTTTCCTTCCTGCAAATTATCAGTTAAGTATTTTTATAATGCTGTTTGGAAGTTGTGTGTAAGCTTTTGTTAGGTAATGATTTCACAGTAGGATCACTGTAGATTAAAGACTAAGTTTTTTGTTGGGGATCCCTAAAATGTCAATATATTTGTGGCTTCTTTCTCGTAGACTAGTTTCTCCAGAAAGGGATCTGATTATTTCCTGCCTGAGGGGACTCACTGTTTAGTACACAGACTCCTGTTTTTAGTATGGTCCCTTGCCCTCAGCTCTGCATAATGTTCAAGTGCAGTTCCTCCAGTTCAACCTTCAACTCTGACATAATAACTGTAATATTCTACCAGAGTAGAAAAGAGGTAGTCTCTAGTGTGTGGTATGGAAAGGATCTCCCAGTTCCAGACTATCAATCGCTTCTTGTGTTTTAAGTCCCAGTTGTTTGCACCCTTACTGCCAGAGGAGATAGCTAGTGGTCTTTCTGGAACACTGTGACATAACCTGGCTTGAACCTTCATGGCTTTTCCTAATTCCTCTCCCGCTTTTCAGCATTTTCTAGTCAGTTACTACTCTTCGCTGCTTGTCCCCTCTCCTTTTTTTTTCTGTTCTTTTATTTTTTTTAATAGTTTTTTTTTAATAGAGGCATGTTTTTTATTTATTTATTTAGTTTGTTTGTTTGTTTTGTTTATACATGCACTGGGTACAGTCAGAAGCGCGGGAGGGTGAGAGAATTCACCAGAGTCAGAGCGGGGAGCAGAGCAGGCAGAAGGACTGAAGCACACTGCTGAGGGGAGCAGCGGGCGGCAGGAGAGATCTGCGCGCCATGTGGGACCCTCCTCTGGTGGCCGGGGAGCAGCCGGGGATCGAACCGGCGCTGCAGCCGCGGGCAGCTTCGCAACCCAGCGCTCAACCGCTGCGCCACCTGGGAGGCCCTTTTTTCTGTTCTTTTAAAAAACCCTTTACCTTTTTTTTTTTTTTTTTTTTTGACTTTTGGAAAGGAGTGGAACCCATGTGTTCAACCAGCCATGTTAAACTGAAAGTATTTAGTAACAGTAATATGAGCGCTTGTTATGGGCCATTCCACTTTATCCATCCATTATGTGCAATACATCCAAGTGTTACTAGTTAGAGTACGTAGAGGCAGCCAAATACAGACCTACACTCTTAAACCACCATGAGAACCTCATTTTACATGGACAAGTCTTCTCAAGGCTTATCATATGTTGCAGACAAAACCCTGGAGTTATTAAAACTTTTACCGAAATATTACCTGGTTTGTCACATTTTAAGATGCCTAAAAAATACATTTGAATTGTACTTTGTTTATAAACCATCCTTTGAAACAATCCATTCAGATGTCATACAGAACAGAGTCAACTAAAATCCATGCCCTAAACTGACACAATTAACAAAAAACCAGAGCCTCTCAGCAAGGACATCTCCTAAGGATGGACTAAACCATCTGCCCAGAACCTGGGAATAGCTACACACCTACAGGGAACTTCCTTTCAGCCTACACAAGAATAAGGGAGCTCTCTAGAGATGCATCCTTCCTACCATTTGTCATCAGTAAATAAGAAAGTGACTGGTAATGACTTTCTTTCAGAAAAGGTTTTAGAAGGTATGGTTGTTGTAAAACCAATGATTTTTAATTGGTTACTGCAATATAAAGGTATTTGTTAATGAAATCAGCAGGCAGCAACAAAGCTTTGGTTTTTAGCATCCCAGCAGTCTTCCAGGTCTTAAACTAACATGTGCTATGTGGTGTGCATGTTTAAAGGTGAATACCTAGCAAGCAGGAGAAACTAATGACAAAAACCTGAACTGGCCTATTGTATCCCACTGCCGCCAGGAATGGTGTGAAATCTGAAGTTCATGAACTCACCATTCCTTTAAGAGGAAAAAAAGATTCTCCTTACTCACCTTTCACCCTTGCACTCAGGAGTCAGAAAACAGAAAGGAGGGACAAGGCTATTTAAAGGCAGAAGGAAGTAAAATATTAGCCACCATTTTGTTTTGTTTTTGTGTGGCACTGTGAAAGGGTATGAGAAGTATCTGAGATGACAACATGGGCTTAGCTCCTGGTTGCCACCACACACATGAATTAAAAGGGCTATCCCAGGAACTTCCATACTGATTTCTTGCCAGATGAAAGATCAAATTCCAGATGTGAAGATAAGGTAACATACAGACCTCTGAAAACAAATCAGCAGAATTTTTATGCTAAATGCCAAGATAAAGTATTTAGAATTCTTTACTAAGAAAGAGTTCACAGGAAAGCAGATCTTAGTTTGAGAACTTTCACCTATATGAGAATCAGAAACCTCTATAAAGTTTATAAACACAGACTGCCAGACCCCATCTCAGATCCAATGAATCAGTACATAAGCTATGTGTATGCATATTATTTTTTTAAAAAAAGCAAGCTTTAACAACAAAAGTACTTAATGTGGCAAATCAAAGTTCCCCAGTGCAAAACCTGCCTGTTTTTGTTCTCCTCTACATATACACATGAAAATAGATACTAAGTTCCAGAACTTGCCTTTTTATATAATTATCTTTGATATTATTCTATAAAGATCACCTTTCTTAACAGTTGCATAGTTTCCCATATTGTATGGACATATATTGGGGGCCTCCCTGGTGGCGAAGGGGTTAAGTCTCTGCACTATCACTCTATCACCACTGTGGCCTAAGTTCGAACCCCAGTCAGGGAGCTAAATCCACATGTGGAGCAGCAGGCCTCTCCTGTCTCACCCCATGCTCCCCTCAGCAGTGTATTTCAGTAAATTTGCCTGTTCTGTTCCCCACTCTGTCTCTGGTGAATCCCCTCACCCCCACATCTCTGGGTGGGCCTACACCCCAGTTCTTGTATGTATAAGTAAATAAAAATAAAGCTTAAAAAAAAACCCTCTATATCATATTTAACATCATTCAATCTAGACCTTTTTTGCATTAGCAATGAAATTGGAAGAGTACTGCTTGAAGGATCCTCACAGCTCCTTTCACCAGGAGAAAGCTATCATGAGTACCAGAAGCATAACTCAGTTTCCTCATCTGTAAAACAGATTCAACAACCCTCATGAGATTCCTGTGAGGTGAGCTTTTGTGACCTTCTGGCATTAATTATATTCTTGTATGTCTGCCTTTTGTCCAACTGCACTGAATTTTTTTTAAAGATTTATTTATTTATGCATACAAGAACTGGGGTGCAGGGGGTGAGAGGTTTCACCAGAGTGGGGAACAGAACAGGCAGATGTACTGAAATGCATTGCTGAGGGGAGCAGCAGGTGAGTCAGGAGCGGTCTGCTTCACCATGTGGGTCACCTCCCTGGCCGGCAGGGGATCAAACTCCTACAGTACTGCAGTGGCAGTGGATAACTTCACAGTGCTTGCAACTTAACCCTTGCGCCACCAGGGAGGCCCCTGCTCTGAATTATATACTGCTTTAAACTTAAGGATAGTTCTCTAAAACCTAGTACATTAAGAACTCAACGAGAAAACACATTTCTGTCCTATACACACAGCTGAAATTCATGATTTCCAAAATAGCAGGGCAGTGTAAGAACACACAAGTAGTAACTAGGTCTAGCTGGTATGAATAAACCAATTATTATAAAACAAAGAAATAAAAATCTAATTTCTGGAAGACTAAGACAGAAGAGCTAACATACAGAAATCACATTTCATATACCTGAAGTGTTGTAATATCTTGTGGTTTTCCTTTTATTGGCCTAAGCAGGAAAATAAAGTAACAAAGCTCTAGTAGTAAATGGTAAAGGATATATTTTCCTATGAAAATAGGAGAGGGAAAAAATGTAAATTCTGGATACAGTGGAAAATTTCAACAAAATCATTTATTTGGAGAAAAATTTTAAGATGCCTGAACTTATATGTAAATACCAAAAATCAGTTCTGATGACCCATACAGTACAATTCTATAACGAACCTTAGAAGTTGTGATTTCCAGCTCAGGCTTTACATAACATACTTTTGTAAAAGCCATTATCCAATTAAATGAACAATGGTCTTTCTAAGAATTCACAGCTTGTGAGTGCAAGACAAAAATATGATAATCATTCCTGATTTCTTCTTGTTTATCCTCCACATCTAATCTCTTACAAAATCCTGTTGAGGGCTTCCCCAGGTGGTGCAGCGGCTACAGCCGGTTTGATCCCTGGCCACTGGGGGAGGGTCCCACATGGCACCCAGACCTCTCCTGCCACATCCGCTGCTCCCCTCAGCAGTGTACCTGTCAGTCTGCCTTTTCTGCTCTCCCCTCTGGCTCTGGTGAATTCTCTCACCCTCCCACACTTCTGACTGCACTCAGTGCTTGTATAAATAAATAAAAAATCTTTAAAAGAAAAAAAAGAAACTTAATTAAAAAAAAAGAACTGTGGGTCAAACTCTCATAAAGATACATAAAAAAAACTTAAGAACAAAATCCTGTTGATTTTATATCTTAAATAACTTTCAATTCATATGCTTTTTCCAGTCCCAGGGGCTACCACCCCAGTCCACATCATCACCATTTCTTCTGGGATATCTAACCCAATTCATCCTTAGTGCTCACTACTGATTTAAAAATGCAGATCTCTTCATAACATTATCTGTGGGCATTTGTGCTAGTGACCACTGCACAATCACAATTACCTTGTTCTTTGGCTCATTCTTCATCTGACCAGTTCCCTCAGCTTAAAAATCCTCAGAAGCTTCCCTGAAGCCCCAGACCAGGCGTAGGATAACTCTTCCTATGATCACGATCCCACATTTATCAGTTTTCTACTGGGTGCCTGTTAATGTGTGAAGTGCTGGAAATGTGTGGTGGGCAGACAAAAATCTCTTAAGAGCTTATATTTTAACATGGTGCACGAGTGGGAATGTGGGAATGTATGCATGTATACATGTGCAGAGCGAGGCACGGACAATAAGAAAACATTAGCGTAAATGCTATAAAGAAATTATCTTTAGATTAACATCTGAACAGACCAGAATAAGATAACTAGGCAAAAATCTGAAAAACACACCAGTTTAGGGACTAGCGGGTTCAAAGACCCAAGGTAAGGATAAGTTTGCTTTACCTGAGGAAAAGAAGTGTGGCCAGGCCGACTAGAGTGGGGGGCAGCAGGCAAGGACCAGATAAATACTGTGCCTGTTATGCCCTGCTTCACTCCTTGTTTCATCTAGTTCCTTTTTCCATTCCTGGTTTTCCTCCCCCCACCCCTTGTGCCTCTAGCTTAGGTTCAAAACATAATAACAGCCATAAAAGTTTCTAACGATGGTTCCACTAGCTTTTAATATTATCTATTAAAAATCAAATTAAGGGCCTCCCTGGTGGTGCAGCGGTTGAGCGCTGGGTTGTGAAACTGCCCGCAGCCTCTGCAGCACCGGTTCCATCCCCGGCCTCCGGGCGAGGGTCCCACATGGCTCGAAGACCTCCCCTGCTGCCTGCTGCTCCCCTCAGCAGTGTGTTTCATCAGCCTGCCTGTTCTGCTCTCCCTTCTGGCTCTGGTGAATTCTCTCACCCTCCCGCATTTCTGACTGTACCCAGTGCTTGTATAAATAAATAAATCTTTAAAAAAAAAATATTGAGGACTCCCAAAACTTAAAAAAAAAAAAATCAAATTAATAACCATGTATTAATAGCCCATATGGACAGAGTGACACTCACTCTGGTTAAAATACACATCACATGAACTCCCTCAGCCCTGAGCAAATGGAGCTGCAGTCAGGACTGTGGCTAATGCAGACACACCACAAGCACAGGCTTTTGAGAATTCCTTAAGGGTAAGTAATTAATAACTAACATTTATTGAGCACTTAACACTTAGTGCATACAAAGGTATTTAATTGAATTCTCACAACTTGTAAGTCCAGTTTACAAAAAAGAAAGAAACAAAAAGCCCATTTTACAAATAAGGCTTATTGAAGCAAAGAAAATTTCCCAAAGTCCCTCAACAGTATGACAAAGCCAGGACTAAAAGAGAGAAACATACATATAAGTAAACAATTCAAACTGAAGTTCATGTCAATGTAAGAGATGTATGGAAAAATTAGCAAGAGAAATAGTAAGTAACTACAAAAGTACTTCAGGAGCTTGGAGGAATAAATGGCTAGGGTGATTACAAAAGGTTTTGAAAAGCTGGGATTGAAGCCAGACTACAACAGCATTTGAAAAGATTTGGAGGGCAATTTGGCCCAAAGAACTGTTAAGAACAAAAGCAATGAGGCACAACTTAGGTAGACTAGACACTTGTGAACCAGTCTGGGGGGTGTAGACTGAAGAGTAAAGTAGTAGGTTAACTACCAATTTTTTTGTTTGTTTGTTTTACAAGATCTCCTCTTAAAACAAAGGCTAAAGTACAATGTGTCTAACATCTACTTTCCTCACAAGACCTACATTCCTGTCAAAACAGAAAATTAAAATCTGAACAAATCTTGCAAGTTTCCTCTAGGCACACTGCTCACCTACTATTTCAAGACCAACAGTCAAAATCCTACCCATCCCTTTAAGAGTCCACTTAAACATTACTTCTATGAAGTCTACACAAACTAGATAAATATTATTTTCTTTTCCTTGGGGTTCCAAAGCATTTTGTTTGTTTTTATTTAATTGAAGGTATATCTGGGCTCCATGAAGGTAAGGTGTCAAACCCTAAATGGGCAATAAGGACGGCTCTATCAGATTCAGACATTTAGGGAACAAGAATCCAAAGCTGGTGCCTCCCTGGTGGCACAAGGGGGTAAATCTCAGTACTATGAAGCTATCGACAGCCACTGCAGCACGAGTTCCATCCCCAGCCAGGGAGCTCACCCACATGGCACAGCAGACCTCTCTGGTCTTGCCCGCTGCTACCCCTCAGCAGTGTATTTCAGTCGATCCACCTGTTCTGCTCCTCTGTTCTGTCTCTGGTGAATCATTTTTTACCCCCCACCCCCACCTCTGGCCTTATATGCATAAATAAATAAATCGTAAAAAAAAAAAATCCAAAGCTGTCAGTTTTTTTTTTTAAATAAATGTGGCAGAACCACTTTATTTTTTTTATAGAGGCATGTTTATTTATTTGTTTGTTTGTTTTGTTTTGTTTATACAAGCACTGGGTACAGTCACAAGCGCGGGAGGGTGAGAGAATTCACCAGAGCCAGAGCGGGGAGCAGAGCAGGCAGAAAGACCGAAGTACACTGCTGAGGGGAGCAGCGGGCGTCATGCGGGACCCTCCTCCGGTTGCCGGGGAGCAGCCGGGGATCAGCCGGGGATCGAACCGGCACCACAGAGGCCGCAGGCAGCTTCGCAACCCAGCGCTCAACCGCTGCGCTCAACCGCTGCGCCACCGGGGAGGCCCCAAAGCTGTCAGCTTTTTAGGGAATGATCAGCATGACAAATGTGATTTACAAGCCCTAAATAGAAACAAGCATGTGGCCTCCCTGGTGGCACAGGGGTTAAAGACAGGGCTAGCAAGCTATCACCAGCCACTGCAGCACGAGTTCGATCCCTGCTGGCAGGGAGAAACCCACATGGCACAGCAGACCTCTCCTGACTAGCCCACTGCTCCCCTCAGCAGTGTATTTCAGTAGATCGGCCTGCTTTGCTCCCCATTCTCTCTGGTGAATCATCTCACATGCCGCACCACTGGCTTACACCCCAGTTCTTGTATGCATAAATAAATATTAAAAAAAAAAAAGGAAACAAGCATGGAAGTACCTTTGTTGTGCATCAGCAAGTACATACCAGTTATCAAAAAGCAGGTGAAGAGGTGTGTATTATATTCAATTTGTAGCCCTCCTGACTTATGTTTCTAAAACTGTTTTTAGTCTGTTCACTGGCTGTGGCTGTTTGTGAGGCAAATGTTTTCCAGATGGAAAACTTGACTAAGCAGAAAACAGGAACTTGTGCACACACCTAATGCGCAGGAGTTCATTTTAAAAGGAATTCCAGAGGATCTAGGACTAGAATACTGAAATTTAAATTTTATCTGGATATGGCCAGAAACTTGGCTTACCTTTCAGCATACAGCATGATGAGACTATAGATAAAGTTTTGGATTAAGAGACCACCTCGGTTTGCAAATATTAGTAGGACACAATAATATCTGAAGCAAATCTTTTAATTTAGGATGAAATAAAAATCATTAGAAAACCTGGGGCCTTCATGGTAGCCTATGGTAAGTCTCAGCACTATCACCACGACGGCCTGAGTTCGATCCCCAAGCGGAAAGCTAACCCACATGGCTCAGTGGACCTCTCCTGTCTTACCCCATGCTCCCCTCAGCAGTGTATTTCAGCAGTCTGCCTGTTCTGCTCCCCACTCAGTCTCTGGTAAATCCTCTCACGCCCCACACCTCTGGCCTACATCCCAGTTCTCATATGCATAAATAAATAAAATCTTTTTTAAAACTTAAAAAATCATTAGAAAACTAGACGACTAATAACTAAGCTGGAATTAAGAGCAGAGATGAAAGCACTCACAGATAACAAAACAAAACCACTAACTTTTCACATACTACAGTTCTGTCAAGTCCTTAATGTGTTAGCTATTAATAAAGAGAAAGGCACAATTTCAATTAGGTCACTCCCCCTTTGCACCGAAAATCACAAAAATTAAAGACAGGGAAGAGTGAACACAAATTACTCAATTCAAATACTGGTAGGATATGAATTCTGTCCCTATTTGAGTAACTTCTCTAATTAACCTTGGAAATTAACCTCTTGAATTTTTCAATAGACGTTGCTATTGCAAAATAGTTATTTAACACAATACAAAGGACACAAAGGATTTTTCAAGATACTTTTTTAAAAATAGATTTATTTATTTATGTATACAAGAACTGGAGTGTAAGCCAGAGGTGCTGGGGGTGAGAGGAATCACCAGATCGGGGAGCAGGCAGCAGATCTACTGAAATACACTGCTGAGGGGAGCATGGGACGGAACAGGAGAGGTCTGTGGTACTATGCAGGTCAGCTCCCTGGCTGCCCCGGGAATGGCCGGGGATCAGGGGTTGGACTTGTGCTGCATGGCTGCCCATAGATTGATAGTGCTGTGTCTTTAACCCCTGTGCCACCAGGGAGGCCCTCAAGATACTTCCCCCCGCCCCCCAGGATACTTTTAAAACAGTATAGCTTACTTTTGAAACCCAGAAACTGGGGCTTCTCCGAGTCTTTGTTGAAGGTACTTAAAATTTAGTCACTTGTACAATCTCCATACCTTTCTGGATTTAACAGTAGGGTGAAAACATTAAAAACTGAGACAAAGACAAGCATGCTTATGTCGTTTTACTCTGCCAAATGTCACAGATTGAAGACAAACTGATTACACAAATGCACAGTAACTCATTCTCCTGACTAATGCAGGGAATTCTAAGGATCTCAAAGCACTTACCCATTCAAACAACAATCTGAAGAGCCTACTATGTGTACCAGACATTTGGATGAACAAGAAACATAATCCCATTTTATGTAAACCCACAAACTAATCACTAGCATTTTATTCCAGAAACTCTGCAAAGAAACAACCTAAGTCTATCAAGTCTAATGCAAAATGTTATACCAGATACTGTATAGTGAATGGAGAGATTTTGATGGATAAAATAGTAGAAAAACACAATACACCAATTCTCTTTTTAAATGGTGTGAACTTGGGCCTCCCTAGTGGCTCAAGGGGTTAAGTCACAGCATTATGAAGCTATCCGCAGCCACTGCAGCAGGAGTTCGATCCCCTGGCCAGGGAAATAACCCACATGGCGCAGCAGACCTCTCTGGTCTTGCCTGCTGCTCCCCTCAGCAGCGTATTTCAGTCAATCCGCCTGTTCTGTTCCCCACTCTGTCTCTGGTGAATCCTCTCTCGCAGCCCTCCACCCCGCACCTCTGGCCTGTACCCCAGCTCTTATAGCATAAATAAATAAATCTTTAAAAAAAAAAATGTGTGCACTAAAAACAAAACAAAACAAACAAACCACATTTCTAAGATCCTTTTAAAAACCGGTACCAGAAAATGTTATGGTTGCTTCTTTTCATTTGATGGGTAGAAAATTAATATCCTATAGATGAAACAAACCACAGAAGGCCAGGGTACCCCTTAAACGGGCTCCTTTAATCAAGAAGCCAGAAACAGAGACTACACACTATTTACATTTTTTAATGAAAAACAATTCAGGCTACAGCAGCCAATGAAGAAAAATGACACCACAGGGAAAACTGGAAATGACTGAAGATCCTGAATTGCCCTAAAGCTTAATTAAGGTGTGCCTGGCTCCAACACAGGTGGCCTTTCAATCACACCACTTTCTATAAAAAATGTAAGCACTCAAGGAAGAACACAGACTAATTTCCCAGCAGTATTCACGCATCTTTACCAAAACTTTGAACCTTTCACAACTATTCCAAACTGCTGACAAGTCTTCATACAACTGAGAGGAGACCTTACTCCTGGCAAGAGGTTATATTACTGGTCTTTTTATCATCTCCACATGAACTTAGTTGAACCAATACAGTTCTGAATATAACACCAATGCATGAAAGCCCTTCATCTGAAACTTTAAAAAAGGGATAAAATATGACACACTTTGTATTAGAAATTTCCAACAAGGAAAACATGTCTTTAAAAATATAAGCAGGGCCTCCCTGGTGGCGCAGCGGTCGAGCGCAGTGATAGGAAGCTGTCCGCTGCCTCTGCAGCGCAGGTTCGATTCCTGGCCGGCCAGGGAGAAACCCACATGGCACGGCAGACCTCTTCTGATTCGCCTGCTGCTCCCTTCAGCAGTGCTGTCCGTCCGGTCCGTCTGCCGGTTCTGCTCCCTGCTCTGTCCCTGGTGAGTCCTCTCGCCCTCCAGCGCCTCTGACCTGTATCCCAACTCTTGTATGAATAAATAAATCTTAAAAAAAAATAAAAATATAAGCGCCCAAACTTTTCCAGTCTCCACATTATCTCACAACCTCTCTCACTAACTTACCTTCATCCCTTAAATACTAACTCATCCACACATTTCTACAATTTCACTGCCCTCTGTGGCCATTAACAATCTCAAATTGTAACTTGTAGAACTAATTCTGAATCATAGCCCGGCCTGCTTCTGGACTTTTTTAACTCCCTAACGGAATCAGGGAGTGAAACTCTGGAATAGCGAAGAAAGCGTGCTCCATCCTTCAGTTTATTCTTCCAGCCTCCCCAGCGGGGAAGGGCCCAGCGGGAGGCACGGGCCGTCGGCTTCCCACTTTCTCTTCCACGCCTTACATAATCTCGGGCTTTCACTCCACTCTGCTCGCTCTCTAGAGCCCAGCCAGGCAGGAGAATGTCCCCCGTCCTAGCGTCCTCCCCCATTTATTCAACAGCTCTCCTGCCCCAGCAGCACGCCTTGGGCTGCCCGGCTCCCTCGGCACAATTTGCCAGAAGTTACTTCTCCCCAGCAGGGCGAGCGAATTCCTCCGGCAGCCCCAGAGGCCGCCCAATACTCTCAGGTTACATTTCTAAACCCGGGTCCCACAGTCGTCGACCCTCCCCATGCAAGTCCAAGCACCACGGCTCCGAGCCGGACCCTCCCCAGCCCCCCCTGCAGCCCCTTCCCGCCGCCGCCCCCCGCCCCGCGGCTTCGAGCTGGGTCGCCCCGGCCGAGCCGAGCGACCCGCCAGCGCTCGGCCCACCCCGAATCGCTCCACTCCCTCGCTCCGGATACGCCGCCCCGCCCTCTCCATCCTTCCAGCGGCCAACCCTGAGCGCTCCCCGGGGCTCAGCGCGGGAAGGGCGCGCTCCCCGCTCCCAGCCCCCGCCGCGGGCGCGCGGCCCCTCACCCCGGACTCCCGCTCTCGCCGCCGCGCGCCTCCCCGCGTTCCCCGCCTCTGGCGGGCTGTTCACCTCAGAGCAGCGCCCAGGAACTCGAGGGGAATCGGTGCCGCGCGACTCGCGCGTCGTGTCGGGACGGCCGGGGGAGTGGCGCCCAGAGGAGCAACAAGCCGGGCGACCGCGTCCGAGCCCCTCGCTGAAGCGGCGTACCGCAGGCCCGGCCGACGGCCCTCCCCTCTGCCGAACAAAAGAGCCTCGCAGTCTGCGCTGCCCGCCGCCTGCACCGCGCAGGCGCGACGACCCGCCGCACAGCACTATGGGACTTGGAGTCTGTACGGGACTACAAGGCCCGAAGTGCTGCGCGCGATCACGCCGTCACGCACGGTTTGCAAGGGTTTCCGGGAGTTTTAGTTTTAAACTGCAAATGCGGGAAGGCCGGGGTTTAGAAAGGCAATGTAGGAAAGCGAAAGCAGTTTTTACAAACGGGCGCCTTTATGCTTGGTCCGAAAAATAAACCACTTCTGAACACTTCTATAGTTCACATGCTAGAACATTTAGAATTTTAACAGGTTCCTCACCCAGAGCTTTATGAAATCTGATAATGCCTATCAGAGATAGGGGTCTCCTCAAATCTGGAAAGCTCCTATTCCTCAATGCTGAGATTGCTTCCCCTTCCAGACTCCCGACACCCAAGCTAGGTTAGGTCCCCCATTAAGTATCAACAGGGCCTCCTGAACTTCCCCTGGTCAAAGATTCAAAAATAGCTGAAGTTAAAACCATCTAAGTATTATTACTAGAATTAATTCCTTGTGCACACCCCAAAGAGAGTTTGCAAATCGGGAGCACTCAAAACAAAAGATGGAGTGGGGCTCATGAGTATATTATTAGAAAACAGTTTATATCGTCAGAAAGCGGTGACTTCATTCTTTACAGTGATTGATTACAATATTGGAACATTCTTTAATGAGAAAGAATTATTGAGCGATTGCCTTTTATAAACCTTGTGGACAGTTTAAGTTTTGCGTATAATTTCCAGAAGCCGGTTCTCCCTGGTGGTGCAGGGGCTAAAGACTCCGCGCTATCAAGGTATTGTTATAGGACGGGGAGAGGGGCAGCCCAAAATCCCGCAAACCTGCCTATTTTAAATGGGTTCTGCCATCCGCCGCATCAACACAAAACATAGGAGACTTTAATGAAAAGGAACTTTAATAAAACTAGGAAACAATACAGGAAAGACAAAGAATCTAGTTTCTAAATCAAGCACCCAAAGTGACCCATCCCCTCGTGGGTAAAAGTCCATCCAAATGGGATTGGCCCAGAGCAAGGCCCCAAGGCCTGCCACAAGTCTAAAGCATCTTCCAGTGGGGACCCACAGAAAAGGGTCACAAACAACTGGACAAGCCCGGAAGGAAAAGAGCAAAATCAACATCAAGATAAAAGCTGCCATTGTCACCTCCCCACGGGTCTCACCCACATCTGTGTCACCCAGTCTACGACCAAAAGACAAGCGCAGTTTCTTCACGTGTCTCTAGGCTCCATGTGCCTCCTCCAGGTCTCCTGGCTCCATCCTGCTTCCTACCTCAGTCTCTTCTTCAGCTTCTCCTCTTCCTGCTCAGCTCCACCCTCCCTTAGGTGGGGCAGGGAACCTCCCCCTTTCCTGGGGACCACCCTGTTACAATCCCCCCTTTTAATTTTTATTCCACCATATCTATGGTGGCACAGATCTCATGGTGCAATCTTAGGAGACAGTCTTTTTTCAGGGTTACAATGTGTGTAAGAGAAGCAACAATTAGTCAGCAGCATTGTCCATGAATGTCCAGTATGACAGTTTTCCATTACTTGAAAATAGTCCATTATCCAAGCCAAAAGAAAAAAAATCTTAAAATTGGTTCAACTTATGCAAAAATGAATTTCCTCAACCTTGATCCCAAACTTTAACAGCATAGCAAAAGTTTGCAAATTAAATCTACTTTTAAACCATTTTTCCTATTTTTGCATAAAATCACAGGGCAGAAAATAACTAACAGCAATTTTTAGCTGGCTTTGTTGAAATACTCCACACAGGATCAGAGCGAACCGGTGGCGTAGGCTTCAGGTATAAAGTTGGTCTCATCAGACTCCACCTGGGCTTTCCTCTTCTCGAGGGTACCAGGGCATTTTCGTTGGCCGGGGTTGTCCAGTCCTGCCAATGGAGGCAAGCTTCCTCACCTTCTTTGGAGGTCTCTGGAACCCTACAAACAAGGCAAACAGGTTCTCCTCTTCTTGGTTCAGCTCTTTTTCAACTTTTTGGAAGAACTCCACACAAAGCCACACAATCAAACTCACGTCCAATTTTTTGTTAAAACAGGCAAAATCCCTATGTAAGTTATGCAAAAACAGACTCTAAGATAAGTAGCAAAATTACTACCACTATTTGTATGCCGTGTTGTTATCAAGGGGAGAGAAAATGTGACAAGTTAGCTTTGCTGGAAAAAAAAATTGCAACCTTGCTGCAGATCCTGGTTACATAAAACAAAACAAAACAAAACAAAACAAAAACTTTGTGGATTCAGGACAGAATGCATAAAAAAATTACCAGTATTATGTCAAAGAAACCTTAGTAAATGTCAGGTGTATTTCCAGGTCTGTTCAGTCCTTTGTAGGAAAGTTTTTTCTCTCAACAGTTCCATCAATAGGAATCTGTTGAGACCTTTTCTCCCTATATTTCCAGAAACAATTTCTGTAGATGTGAAACAATTGAATCATACAATATTACAAGGTGACAATATACATACATACCAGATACTGAGAGGTTTTTTGTATACACATTTTAGAAAACTACTGTTAACATTTTGTACATACCAAAGTTTTACCATTTTCCCAAGTGACAATGCTTCCCTTCCAGTTTTACTTCATTAGGTAAAAGCCAAATAGAACAAATTCATGTAATGCCTTCCCAGGAGGAAAAGGAGAAACTTCGTGGAGTGTCTCAGGAGCTCTACTGAGGTTCCACAAAATTTCCTTGCATCAGTCAAATGACAGGCTACCAAATTTGTACTTGAATTTTAGATTTCTGGGAAGCTTTGCCATAAATATCAGAAAATTAACAGAAACAACAATATTCAATCTCTATGAAGGCACCGGCTTAGTTCAGTACCACAATGTTGACAATCAAACCATAACTTTTAGTTTTTCTCATAACTGGAGACTCTTTTTTTTTTTTCAATGTCTATGGGCACCATGTATACCAATTTGTCAATCACTGGAGGTCAAGACAGTTAGACACAAGGACATACAGACATACAACATATAGACAAAGACAGTTTTTTTTTTTAGCTATGCCACGTAGAATATGTTATGTAACTGCAGTTTTACTCCATAGGCTCAGAAAAAAAAATGTCAAAGTCCAAAAAAAATGTGGAGTGTTGCTGGCAGAAAAATTTCCAGTTGTCATCCTACAAACCTAAGACTTTGGAAATAGGAAGGAAAAGTTTTATTAACCACAAGAGTTACATGACCTTGTTTATCACCTTAGGGTTTTCAGTGTTGAAGACTTTTTGTTAGAAGTCAATCCTGGGGTATTCTGTACAGCAGCTGAAAGAGCAAAAGTAAACTTTTAAGCAAAAGGAGTCATCTCTTGTTAGTCACCAAGCAGCCTATCCTTGGGTTTCCTGGAATAGAGCCTGAAAAAGCAAAATAAAATTATCAGTAATTAACTTTCAATTAAAAGGAGTCATCTCCTTACTTCTGTTAGCCACTGGGACAGAAGCTGAAAGAGCAAATTAAACATCTAAGCACAAATTACACCTCCCCCACACTAGGGAGGGACAACAACAACACAGGTATGAAAACCTAGTACAGTTATATGATACACCCTAAAGAGTGCTTTCCATAACAGACCTTCCTCAGTAGGAAGCAGAAACTTAGAATCTTGTCTTACACCAGCAATTGAACAAATCCAGGATTCAAAATGGCAAACATGCCCAAAACAAATTGTGTAGACAAAATTCACAGCAGCAAATCCTTTCAGACTCAGACAAAATCTTGTTAATTTTTCTGATCCAGACTTTGCAAAAATTCAAGTTATCTCCAAGAATCCATCAAGGCTACCAGCAATTACCAGTTACTGCTTAAGGGTACTCTGCACTTAACACCCAGGCATACATTTGCTAATTTAAACACTACTGCTCCACAATTGGCTGGCAAAATGCATCAGGCAAAGAGCAGGAAGTAGCCAAAGACAAAGCAACATACCACTGAAGAACCATTATTGCCTTTAGAAATGCTAATGAGACAGCAGAGATTGCACAAAGAAAGAAAAAAAAAAAGCTCCAAAGTCCTAGCAACAAGAACCTCTGAATTTTACAAAAGCACACCAAGTGGCCTCAGACGCCATCTTTGACCTGGCCACATGGTCCAATGTACTGCCTAATCTTTTGAGTAAAACTGGCACAGAAAAAATTTCCACAAATTAAAATCTCTTAGCAAGTCACTACAAACAAATTACACACAAACACACAGAATCTTCACAAAGCCCAAGCCAGTTTTTCAACAGCAAATCGACATATGAAACAAACACACTAGAGAAACCAAAAATCACATTTGCGGGCCTCCCCGGTGGCGCAGCGGTTGAGCGCTGGGTTGCGAAGCTGCCCGCGGCCTCTGTGGCGCCGGTTCGATCCCCGGCTGCTTCCCGGCCACCGGAGGAGGGTCCTGCATGGCGCGCAGACCTCTCCTGCCGCCCGCTGCTCCCCTCAGCAGTGTACTTCGGTCCTTCTGCCTGCTCTGCTCCCCGCTCTGGCTCTGGGCTCTGGTGAATTCTCTCACCCTCCCGCGCTTCTGACTGTACCCAGTGCATGTATAAACAAACAAACAAATAAAGAAAGAAAGAAAACATGCCTCTATTTAAAAAAAAAAAAAATCACATTTGCGCTTATGGTAGCCAGTGCCATAGGGAAGCCCAATTTCCCCATGGGGCTGACTAACCACAGATGGCTCTGTCCTAAATCACGTTGGACGCCAAATCTGTTATAGGACAGGGAGAGGGGCAGCCCAAACCCCGCAAACCTGCCTATTCTAAATGGGTTCTGCCATCCGCCGCATCAACACAAAACATAGGAGACTTTAATGAAAAGAAACTTTAATAAAACTAGGAAACAATACAGGTAAGGCAAAGAATCTAGTTTCTAAATCAAGCACCCAAAGTGACCCATCCCCTCGTGGGTAAAAGTCCATCCAAATGGGATTGGCCCAGAGCAAGGCCCCAAGGCCTGCCACAAGTCTAAAGCATCTTCCAGTGGGGACCCACAGAAAAGGGTCACAAACAACCAGACAAGCCCGGAAGGAAAAGAGCAAAATCAACATCAAGATAAAAGCTGCCATGGTCACCTCCCCACGGGTCTCACCCACATCTGTGTCACCCAGTCCACGACCAAAAGACAAGCGCAGTTTCTTCACGTGTCTCTAGGCTCCATGTGCCTCCTCCAGGTCTCCTGGCTCCATCCTGCTTCCTACCTCAGTCTCTTCTTCAGCTTCTCCTCTTCCTGCTCAGCTCCACCCTCCCTTGGGTGGGGCAGGGAACCTCCCCCTTTCCCGGGGACCACCCTGTTACAGTATCACCAGTCACGGCAGCATGAGTTTGATCCTGGGCCGGGAAACTGACCCACATGGTGCAGCAGGCCTCTCCTGTCTTGCTTGCTGTGCCGCTCAGCAGTATATTTCAGTCACTCTGCCTTGTTCTGCCCCCCACTCTGTCTCTGGTGAATCTTCTCTCTCACACACACACCCCCCACCTCTGGCCTACACCCCAATTCTTGTATGCATAAGTAAATAAAAATAAATCTTAAAAAAAATTTCCAGAGGCACAAACAAAATTGACCCAGGTTAACTTAGTCTCACAAAATAAGCTAAATTCACCTTTGTTTAATATGACTAAACTTGGTTTTATCTGCTCAGGGAATTTCCAAGACTGGTATCCATTTGTTTTTTATTTTAATATCCCTTTTCACTGGCTAAGTGACTTTAGTGCTTAAGACCCTAAACTTTATGAGCACCCCTCACCCAGCTACCCAAAAGAAACACAGGCAAAAACCATACTTGTTTTTCTGAGACAAGTTTTCTAGTTTACCTGTTTTCAGCAAGATTGCTATACCCAAACCCATTTATATGGAAATTCAGTCTCTCATCATAATATCCATCCAGCTTTATTGTCATTAGTTAATCTGTCTCTTCTGGCCTCCCATAAGACAGAATCCTTTTCTGTATCACCACTCTAGTCCCGGTTCCCAGTACATCTTTTCTCCTACCTTGAGTATTTAAATATCCTCCTAGTCAGAGGGGAAGGACAACTTAGCCTACTACACTCTAGCTCAGAGTCTGCACTTATGTAGCAGTTTTGCTGTACAGCCAGGCACTGTACAGGATTCAAGAAAATTGGCATGTAAGAAACACAGGCCAACAACTCATCACAGTGTTTGCTTAAAGGGGCGAGTGAGCACAAAGGAGAGGACCATTCTTCCTGTGACATTTGGCTCAAATGTTCTGGAAGAGGCAAAAAAAAAAAAAAAAAAAAAAAAAACCAACAAACCCCCACAAAAATAACTACTCCCTTTCTCCCTCCTGAAGTGTCCTATTCTGTTTTTTTGTTTTTTGTTTTTTATTTTTTTTTTTTGCACATTGATATTTATTGAGAAGAGTCTTTATTTTATTTTTTTTTAAAGATTTATTTATTTATACAAGCACTGGGTACAGTCAGAAGTGCGGGAGGGTGAGAGAATTCACCAGAGCCAGAGCGGGGAACAGAACAGACAGACTGATGAAATACACTGTTGAGGGGAGCAGCGGGCGTGGCAGGAGAGGTCTGTAGTGCCATGTGGGACCCTCGCCTGCGGCCAGGGATCCAACTGGCGCTGTAGAGGCTGCGGGCAGCTTCGCAGCCCAGCGCTCAACCGCTGCGCCACCAGGGGAGGCCCCTATTCTGTTTTTAGTAGCTTTAACGATGAGAAAATTCGTTGTAATGATGAATGCATTAGCAACTATTATTGAGTGCTTACTCCAGTGCTAGGAATTCCAATTCTTTGATTAATGTTATTTAATCTCCACAACAACACTGGAAAATGGGAATTACTACTTTCATTTTGCAGGAAAGGTTCAGAGGTGTGTAATTTGATGGCATTTAGCAAGAAAGTGGTGAGCTCATGATTTGAAGTTATTTTTGTCTAACTTCCAAATCACGTTCCTGCCTGAAAAACTGTTGCCATTTCCACTTCCTCAGATTGAGCTCAGTTCTGCTTCCCCATGTAAATACATCCACTTCCTCTACTTCTGACTTCTGTAGCGGCACACAGTTCTTGCCTGCAAACCAAATTCCTCTTTCATAGTATCCTTCTAGTATTGAAAGTCAGTCTTCATATTCCTTATGGTCTTGCCTTCCTAGACAAAATATCACCATTTTCTTAATCATCATAGGACAACAATTTCAGGTCTAGCAAATCTACTTTGCTAGTGATTCTGATTCTTATATATCTATTTCAAAGGAGAGGAGCCATGACTGCCTAGGTGCCCAACACATTCTTGAATAAAGGGAGTCAAAATTCACCTCCTCTTTTTAGGCTATAGAGTATTGGTTTATGCAAATCTGCAATCAACTCAAAGCTCTCAATAATCTATTCTGGCAGGGATGGATGTCAAACTCACAAACCTATAGTTTCTGCATTAATGATACCTTGACTGAAAGTCTTGGGGGATTAAGTGGGTTCAGGTCTCTTTTCTTCCATAAGAATGGAGGCATTATAAATTATGCAGGCCCTCAGAATGTTTGTTTTTTTTTTTTTTACCCTAAGGGTGAGCAACTTGGTTATAAAAGTCTTGCTCAAGACAACATTTGAAGTGATATTGCTCGTACCCAAGGAAGTGTGTCTGTCACATGAAGTTTCTTTCTTTCTTTTTTTTTTTTTTTTGGTCACATGAAGTTTCTAAAATCACAAGGAACATGGAGAAAAAAGTGTGATATTGCAAAAAGAACAAGGACTGTGGAATCAGGAAAACTGAATTCAATTGTCTTTACTATTTGCCTGCTTTATAACTTGGACAAGCCTTTCTGAGCCTCAGCTTCCATGAAAATCTAAAGCAGATAATATTGGCCCATGTGAAGCCGAGCCCAGGTGAGCATCACTTTGGCGGCAAATCACTCAAGATGCTTTGTTGGGAATAGATGCGGGGAGCAAAAGTAGAAGCAGGAAGATCTATCAGTAGCCTATTGGATGATTCCAAAAGGGACTAGAAGGATAAAGAGTCTCCACTTCTCTACGCTGAGGCATCATCCTTCTGGGCAGGGGAGGAGGGGCTGAAGAATGGCTGAGAAGCCGAAGCTCAGCAATATTGTGGTACCCCCCTAGGAGATGATGAAGGTGGTGCCTGAGTCTATGGGTATCACCCGGATTCTGGAGGACACCTGCCAGCTGCTGACAGGTGGGGTCAGCTACTGCATCAAATAAATGGCACAGGATGCCATGAAGTTTTGCATGCAGGGAAGCAGCAGGAGCTCACCTGGAGTGACACTGACCATGTCGAAGTGAAGGAGTGTGGACTGTGGCTTCCATGCTCAGGAGTTCATCCCTTTCTGTTTTGCCTCTGGTAGGGCCTGGGAACTTTACTTTTAGGAGTAGGAGGTTGTTCTGAGCTATGTCATCAGTACCCCTCTGCCCCAGTACCCTTAGATGATGGACTCAAAGTTCCTTGGTTGAACTATGGAAAGCTGTGTGGCGGTTCCTCAAGTTGCTAAAAATGGAGCTTCCATATGACCCAGCAATTCCACTCCTAGGTATCTACCCAAAGGACACAAAAATATTAATTCAAAAGGACACCTGCACCCCTATGTTTATAGCAGCACTATTTACTATAGGTAAGCTATGAAAACAACCCAAATGCTCAAAAATACGATGACTAGATCAAGAAGATGTGGTATATATTCACAATGGAATATTACTCAGTGATCAAAAAAGATAAACTCATGCCATTCGCAGCAAAATGGATGGAGCTGGAAGGGATCATGCTCAGTGAAAGAAGGCAGAAAGAAAAAGAAAAATATCAGATGGTTTCACTTATAGGAGGAATGTAGAGGATCCAAACAAGGGATCAGAGAAAAAAAGTTATTATAATAAAGTGAAAATCAAAATCAACAAGCAACCACAAACCAGAGACATTCTGCTGGTGGGGGGCAGGGAATCAAAACAAGGGTGGGAAGAGCACAAGGGACTATGGTGATGGTACAGTGTGAATTGGTGGTGGGAATTTCATGGGGACTATAACTGAGATGAGAAAGAATACACTGTAAAAAATACGAGGAATGATGTAAAAATATACAAAGAAATTAAAAAAGCTAAAAACAAAAAAACAAAAACAAAGCTCATTGGTTGAACATTGAAGGTGCCCATCAGTTATACCTGAGAACCCACCCCAACTCCCAAAGAGTGGCAGAAGGCTGAGGTCGCAGAGCCCTGAAGTCTGCAAAACCAGGCCAGGAAGAAGAGGGACCCTTACAAGGCAAAGGTCAAGGAGCTGCTTCAGCCTGCACCAAAGGGAAAGAAAAGGCACCACTCCTGCTGGAGGGCCCCCCTTTGTGGCTGAAACCCTGAAGTATCTACAAGTTGTCTGTGGAGCAGCAGCTGTGCTACAGGGCGATCACCAAGGCCTGCATGAGGTTATGTGAGGTCAAGAGAGCAGAAGCTCTGCAGAACATGTGAGGGACCCCAAGCTCTATCAGACACTGCCAGAATGACTCAGCACTTTCATCTCTGAGGGGGCCTGTGTAAACGTGGTGGGGAGCACATCTGTCCCTCTCATCTATCTGATGCTAACAGTGAAGGCGTTGATGACTCTGTGCGTATCTAGAAAAGGGTGTGCAAGAGTTGATTCCTGCATCAGGAGCAGACAGTTGGTGCCTGCGGCCAGAAGTGGACAATCATGAGGCACTCAGAGTATGCAGCATATCTGCTGGCCCAGCTCTGCAAACATTTCAGCACAACTGCTGATAACATCCAGTCCCGGATCACCAACTCCTTCACCAGGAATGGGTGGATGAAGACTCCTGGTTTCTATTCATTATGGTTCCATCTTTGTAGGGCTGGCAGAACTGGGGCACCATGAGCTCCAGACTGATCTACCATGGAGAGAGCAGGAGGGGGAGAGCTAGATGACCTGTACTGAGTAACACCACTGCATTAGAGCTGACCACGAGCACAGCTGCTCCTTGAAACACCGTGCCCATGTTCTGGCAAAGTTGGATGCTATCTGGTAGAATTTGGGTGCCTCCTTTGCTCCCACGTGGTCAAGGCTCATGCCCACACAGCTCTCTGCAGGCCCATCTGGTAAAGAGGACAACACTGGCTGTCAGACCCTGGATTACTGAAGGTCCCTGGATCCATGGTCTGGGTAAGCCACTGCTCCTCCTCCAGTGCCTCATCAACCCAACAGGCCCTGTCCACCTATGCTCCTGGTCTGGGTTCTACCACCACCACCTCCCCTGTCACTACCACCATCCTGAGGGGCAGCCCATTGTCAAGCTGGTCTCTCTAGCCATAACCACACCCTAGCATTGCTCCCTCCTGGCTAAAGAGTGGCCAGAAATGCAATGTGGTGTCTTCTCCAACTGGGGAGGGCAAGGGAGGCACCATCTCATCTCCTACCCTTTTCCAGACCCTCCCCAGTCCTCAACCCCTTCCCTTCTAGGGGGAATTGGGGGAAGCTGGGGATGGGATAGTCCCCCTCCAGCTCCAGGGACTCTAAAAGTTAATGGCTCCTAGTCTCTGAATCTAGCTTTCCTCAGCCTGAGGCTTATTACTGTCACATATCTGCCCATCTTTTCTCCTCAGATTCCATCTCCTCACACACACACACACACACACACACACACACACACACACACAAACAACAGGCTGGGTAGAAGTAGTAAGCTACTTCCCCCACATTATTTTCTTTTTAGATATTGTACCCCCATTTCCTCAGAATGAAAGTTTGATTTGTTAAAAAAAAACACAACCCAAAACAAACCAGAAAAACCATGAAAATGCCATTTTCAGCATTTCTGTGGGATTAGCAGTAATGTATGAAGAGAACAGCATACAGCTGACACTGAGTAATAGTTATCTTAGATGCTGTAGATGGGGAAGGGGGAGGTACAGAACTTTTATTTTTATTTTTTTTCTCCCACCCTCACTTCCTCCTCCCCGGAACTTTTAAAGTATTTTCTTCCACTCTGAAATTCTTTGTTTCATTTCCCCCCCAGTTAAAAAATTGTGGTAAAATACTGAAAGCATGAAATTTATCATCTTACCCATTTTTTCCCCAAAGAACTCAGAAGTTTATTACTGAGCTAATCTACTGGGTACAGAACCATACAAAGAGAAAAGCTGTCATAAAACAGTGGCATTTTCAGTGTGGCATGCTAAGGTGCTACTCACCTCAAAGCAGCATAAATATGTGTGCAGCTCCTTATGTTATAGGACAGGGAGAGGGGCAGCCCAAAACCCTGCAAACCTGCCTATTCTAAATGGGTTCTGCCATCCGCCGCATCAACACAAAACATAGGAGACTTTAATGGGAAGGAACTTTAATAAAACTAGGAAACAATACAGGTAAGGCAAAGAATCTAGTTTCTAAATCAAGCACCCAAAGTGACCCATCCCCTCGTGGGTAAAAGTCCATCCAAATGGGATTGGCCCAGAGCAAGGCCCCAAGGCCTGCCACAAGTCTAAAGCATCTTCCAGTGGGGACCCACAGAAAAGGGTCACAAACAACTGGACAAGCCCGGAAGGAAAAGAGCAAAATCAACATCAAGATAAAAGCTGCCATGGTCACCTCCCCATGGGTCTCACCCACATCTGTGTCACCCAGTCCACGACCAAAAGACAAGCGCAGCTTCTTCACGTGTCTCTAGGCTCCATGTGCCTCCTCCAGGTCTCCTCCAGGTCTCCTCCTCCAGGTCTCCTGCTCCTTCCTTCCTCAGTCTCTTCTTCAGCTTCTCTTCTTCCTGCTCAGCTCTTGGGTGGGGCAGGGAACCTCCCCCTTTCCTGGGGACCACTCTGTTACATTTACAGCCACCCATTTTGGTTCTTTTCCAATGTCTCCTCTTGTACTTATACCTGGTTTTATTACCAGTTTTCATCTGAATCCAAAAAATGGGGAACAGGACAATACAGCTGTCGTTTCTTGGCCAGGAATCACTTGATGCTGAAAGTCTTGTGAGGAGACATGGTGAGGAGCAGAAGGTGGAGCCAAGGCCATCTTACCCATTTTTATTATTTTTTTTACTAGATTTATTTTTGCATAAGAGAACTGCAGTACAGGCCATAGATGTGGGGGTTGAGAGGATTCACCAGAGACAGAACAGGCAGATCTACTGAAATACACTGCTGAAGGGAGCAGCAGGAGAGACAGGAGAGGTCAGCTGGGTTAGGTCCCTGGCTGGGAATCTAACTTGTGCTGTAGTAGCTGCCAATAGCTTCATAGTGCTACGACTTAGCCCCTTGAGCCACCAGGGAGGTCCTTTACCCATTTTTAGATGCTCAGTTGAGTGGTATTACATACATCCATGATGTGGTGCAGCCAGCATCACTCTCCTCCCCAGAACTCTTTTCATCTTGCGAAACTGAAACTTTGTGCCCTGTTAAACTATTAATCACATCTCCCCTCTCTCTAGGGTCAGGCAGCCATCATTCTACTTCCTGCCTTTAATTTTGATTACTGTTTCATATAAGTGGAATTACATAGTATTTATCTTTTTGTAACTGCCTATTTCATTTCACATAATGTTCTCATGGTTCATATGGACAAAGGTCAGAATTTCCTTTTTTTAGGACTAAAGAAACCCCATCTTATGTAAATATCTACTACATTCACCTGCTACTGGGTACTTGGGTTGCTTCCCCATTTTAGCTATTGTGCTTAATACTGCTGTGAGTCTTGGTGCACAAATTTCTGCTCTCAATTCTTTTGGGTCTCTGATCAGAAGTGGAATTGCTAGATCATGTGTAATTTTATTTTTAATTTTTTTTTATGGAACTACCTTACTGTTTTCCAGGGGCCATAATTTTTCACATTCCCACTGAAGTGCATAAGGGTTCGAGTTTCTCCCCATTACTACACTTGGGTTTTGGGTTATTTTTTTCTTTGATAACAGCCATCCTAATGGGATGTGAGATTCTTTGTTTCATTTTAAGTCATTCTGGAAGTTAAAGATTTATTCATTGGGGTTAATAAGCACTCTTTTAAAAGGCAAATATATGTAAATACTATCGATCTCTCTTATCTTCTTGGGTCAATACCAATTCCTGGTAGTAACTGCTCTTGTGTGTATTGACCTTTTCACTGATGGAACAAAAAAGAAAGAAAAAATACAAACCAACCAGTAGGAGAAACCCCTTTAGCATGAATCAAGGCTGCACCCTATACCTGAGTCAATGAATTCCTTACTGCCACAATTAATGCAATAAAGACAAAAGATTTAACCCATCCTTGACAAAGCAGTCCAAATAACAAATTTTAGGAGTTCTCTCTCTAGACTATATGTCTTTAATGTTATATGTAATGAAATTGGAGATGTGCATAAAGCACTTTTGCTGCTTACTGAAGTAAAAGGTTGGTTGGTTTATACATGTGATTTGAACTATATGCTTTCCCCACACAGAATACCATTTTTGTATGAATGAATAAGTGAAGGCTAAACCATGGTTATTCAAAGTTGGATATTTGAGCAACCTATGCCTGCTATCTCAAGGAAAATGACTTTAAAGTATTTTTTACCAATGATAAAATTTGAGCTTTTACACAAAAAGTATAACTCCTGGTGGCACAGGAGTTAAAGTCTCAGCTCTATCAAGCTATTGCCAGCCACTGAGGCAAGAGTTCGATCCCCAGCCTGGGAGCTGACTCACATGGTGCAGCAGACCTCTCCTGTCTCGCCCCCTGCTCCCCTCAGCAGTGTATTTCAGTAGATCTGTCTGTTCTGCTCCCCATTCTGTCTCTGGTGAACCCTCTCACATTCCCCCCACACTTCTAGTCTATACTCCAGTTCTTGGATGCATAAATAAATCTTTTTAAAAAATGGAGGACAGACAGGCATAAGGAAGCTACACTAGCACACTGGTTGAGGCAAGGTCACTGTCATTTAGGAGATGGCTAGGCTCTACCAGGCAGATTACCTCAGTAGTGTTGACCAGATAATTCCTGGTTGACTGCCATAAGATTCCACTTCTGGGTGAGGCCCAAACTGTAAGTTTCCATTCATTGTTGTGGGTCTTAGCATAAGGGATGGATTTTGGCCTCTCCTGTTTTTAAAATAATTTAACAGTTTGCTATTTTACACAAGTTAATAAATGCCTTTGAATTTCTCAATTTTAATTTCTGATTCAGTGAATATCCCACATAAACAAAAGCTCCTGGGGTCCTTAAATAGTGTTTAAGAATGTAAAAGGATCCCAAAAGTTTGAGAAAAGTTGCTTTTAGGTATGTGCAATAATCTCCACTTTTACAATGTGGAAACTGGGGCTTATAAAAGATTTCGGACAGTTTAAGGCCACACTATTAGTGCAGCGCGGTGTACCGAGGTCGCCGAAGTCTAGACTTGTATTAGTGACCATCATTTATGCCTTGATATTACCTTTTGCTAAAACAAATCTGTAAGCATTTTTCAGCACCATAAAATCTTCATCACGTTCAACAGATTTTTCTTCCTTACGAGCTGCACGATCTTTCGTCTCCCTGAGTGAAGCCCGGCTTGCAGGACCGTCTCCGTTCGGTTTGCGCTCTGACGTCTGTGGTGTCACTAATCTGAGGTGGAGACCCTTGGATAATTCCGCAGACTGCGACCCACCCCGTTTAAATGGGACTGGGCGGGGCTCCAAGGCAGTGGGCGTTTTCTCCTAGCGTCCGCCCCCCTTCAAGACCGCGGTTGCAGAAGGACCTCAGCGGCCACACCTCTTCTCACCTGGGCGCCCGGAGAGCGTTCCCGGGCCTCCGATTGGCTGGCCTGTGGCCGATGGGCGGGACGCGGCCCTGGATTGGTCGTCAGAGCCCATTCACCCTCCAGTGTCCCAGGTGAGTTTTGGGGAATCCGGACTCCAGTCCCGGCCAGGGCCGCGGAGCCACGCCCCCGGGGAGCCGGACTCTCCACTTGGAACCCCGGCTTGCAGGGGCGGGGCGTCCTGGGCCCCCGGGACTGGAGTGTTGGGAGTCGTCTCCCATCGTGCACCGGGGCCCCGGCGCCTCACCCGGAAGGAGAAGCCCTGACTCTGGCTACATGGTGGGGCGCTGGCGGTGTCGCTGTGGGGCTTGGGTGCCGCTCTCAGGTGAGGGGGCGTGGACGGGGCGTCGGGGAGTGGGTGCTGCTTTCAGGTGAAGACCGGGGGTTAAGCGTCGGTAGTGGCGCTGAGAGTGGGGACCTCGCTTGACATCTTAGAGAAGAGGCTCTCACCTCCCGGGATGAAGGCAGGTGCCTGCCCGGAAACCCGGCTCTTAAGCATTTGTTTTTAAAGTATGAAGCATCTTTCCTTCCCACGCCCCAGACGTACTAGGCAAAGAAGGAGAACATCCTTATGGCCCTTTTGCTCCTACTTGGTTCCGAGTGCAGGGTGAGTGCCCATAGGGAAAGAGTTTGGGGCATTTACCCGAACAACTAGGAGTAGGGGGAACGGCGAGTATTTTACGGGGAGACAGGAGATTCGTGTTAGATCGTGGTCGCTTTTGTGACTTACCTTCCGAGTGGGAGGAGGAGCAGGTTACAGCTTAGCTGCCTGGCTGAGAACAAACAGCTTGGTCGTCTGTGGATACTTAGGAAGGATTGCCTTTTCACTTGCCATCTGCCATCTGATACCAAGGGCTCAAAGATGAGTAAGAAGGAATGGGAGTCTCAGCGATCAATATACTTTTATCAAGGGACTTATTTTTTTAACTTGTCTCTCGAAGTAGTTTAAAATGGAGCAAACATACTCGGGTTAAAGCCTTGAATTATTGCCATGCATTATGATGACACTGGATAGTTTTACAAGGACTCTACTTTGTAAACAACAAGCAACTGGATTCCTCCTAGAGATATTGGTGGTCGCACAAATGGAGAAAGTGAAATTCAGATGTGATTGAAGGGTCCCTGGGGGAAATATATATATATATATATACACACCATATATAATATATATTTTATATATATATATATATATATACACCATGTATATATACATGGTACTGAGTTGCCTGAGTAGCTGAGAGGGTCACACACTAGCCCTATGGATGGCACACAGATCCTCTCCCAGATCATAGAGCTAGAGCTTAAGCTAAGAACTTCCTTCTTCCTTACCAGATCAGAAAGTGAGTTTCAACTCCCCCTGAAGAGGGGCATTTGGGAGGGGGCTGATGGAGAACTTCCTAGAAATTATTACTCACTGTCGAGGTTTTTGAATTTGCTCTGAGGTTTTTGAATTTACTCTGGAGTTTAAGGAAAATTACAAGCAAAACTTTCATTGTGCCCTTTTAACTTAGATTCAGATTACAGCATCTTAGGGTTGTAGGATTTTTAAAAAGCCACTTTATAGCAATTTTTTCCCAAGTGGTATTAGCCCCAAAGGAAAAGAGAGGAACTTTCGGAGGTGGTGCAGAGGCCTAGAAAACTCCTTGAGCCCAAGAGAATGATGACCATTTCGTTTCTAAGTTGCCGTCCTGAATTGGGTAAACCTTTCAAGTCACAGGAGTTGTGTGAGCTCTACCGAGTGTGTGGATGACTATGGTTTCCTTATCATTACACTTACTGTCCTCCTGTGAAAAGACAGAATATTTAACTCTGAGCTTCTGTGCTGACAACTTTTAGCAAATGCCTCAAAGTAGAAGAGAATTTTATTTATTTGTTTTGGTAATTTGAGGAGGTTACTTGTACACAGCAAGTTAGCCTGCTCTTTTTGGTTACCATTCGACTGTTTACATCCAGGAAATTCTCCATGGGTTGTTAGGAAATTGGAATTTCCTCACTTTCAGCTCAGGACCCTTGTGTGATGGTGACTATATCAGATGAAAAATGAGATCGTCAGCAAATACCGTTGAAGATGGTATTGCAGTGATAAAGCCTTTGATTTGTTCGACAGTGTCACCCAACTTTGTCATGTGCCATGCAGCTTTGCCTCTGTGTGCAGTGTCTGTGTATGGAGAGACCTGCTGGAAAGAACTGCAAAAGCTGTTTGCTCTGCTAATTTTGTGGTGTAAATGAGTTCCCCTTCACTCTTGAAATGTTAGCCTGTGTTAGCAAAACATAAAATAGAAGGAAACTCATTACACACTCTTCTAATGGTGAGGCAGAACTAATAAGAGAATGTGTTTAAAATTAATTGTGGGACCGGAAAAATGAGTGGGTGTGTGAATGGGCATGGGGGGAGGAGAGGGAACGCTCAGAGATAGTCTTATTTTCCCAGGAGCCAGCCCGGATCATTTGTTGGCAGTACATATTGGCTGAAGTCAGTTTTCATTTCAAGGTAAATTGGAAAGGGAAATTAAACCTTATTGTTCCGCTCTTAAGAGAGGAGAAGGGGGTGGAGGCGGCAGCCAGGGTGGATGCTGTTTGAGTGGTTCTAGGAGTAACAAGATTAGTGCTGTATTTTAACAGAAGGTGACATCATGGCCCCCTTTGGACTTGAGTAACCCTGTGCTGTAGCCTTCATGGTCCCCTTGTCGGAATGGGCGATGTCGCTGCACTTGTAAATTGCCACATTGGGGGAAATCAGGGGCTTAGGCTTTAATGAATCTTTACAAAGGAGCGAAAAACATCCTGAGTCGACCTGTGCGGCTGTGGGGTGCTTGGGCAGAGGCACAGACCGGATGGCATGTCAGAAAGGAAATGATTAGAACCACTGGCTTGGGTTCCAGAGAACCAGTTAGTAAGAGAAGGTCACAACTGGGCCACCCACTCATGTGCTCCCCAGTGCTGCAGCCTCTGTACCTCTGGGGAGGTGACTGGTTAGCCAGACAAAGGGAAGCTTAGGAGCATGATTTGTTGGGGTTGGAGGGGGGGCGGCTGGCTTGGTTGTTGCTGAACTGCCAGGAGGGGGCGATGTTAGATGCACTTGCAAAGCTATGCTGCTTGTGCCCAAGAGACTGTGCTTTGCCTGCAGTCCTCAGGCAGAAAGGTTTTACGAGGCAACATGTCTGTCCTGGCTGCCCTAGACAGATAGTGGGCAAACCCCAACAGGCTTAGGGCACAGGTGGCCTCGTGTTAAGGATTCAGGCCATGGTCTGAGAACGGACGCAAATCCCCTAGGGCTTTTAGCTTGACACTGAGCGAATGCGGGGGATTTTTGGCTTCCTCTTTAAGTTTTACACAAGGAAAAAATAGTTGCCTGGGTTTTCCCAGGGAGGCCAATTAAAATTTTTCAGGGTTTTGCATGGTAAAGAGAGTTATGACTGAAGCATACTAACCATGATTGTTTCTGTGCCCTCTGTCTCTCATTAGATGTTTTCTCCCAATGGGCTTTTGGTGTAGGATGTTGGAGAACCAAGAGCAGGAGGTAAGAGTGTGATCTCCAGGGAACAGGTGGGTAAAAATTGGAGAGGGGTTTGGGAGACGATGCAAATCATTGTTCAGTGGCATTCTCTTGATAGTAATCATCTCTGCATGATTCTGATAAGCTCAAAACAAAGCCAATAGAAGAAAACCACTAGTAAAGGCGTTACTGGGAAATGAGATTCTATTTTGACTTTTTCCATTGTTGGAATGTACTAGAATTTAAGCTTCCCGAGGGCAAGGATTTTTGTCCATGTTCATGTTCTACTAGTGCTTTAAAATAATACCTGGTGCATAGTGAGTGGCCAAAAAGTATTTGTTGAATTGAGTGAATGAATGAGTGAATGAACAGTGGTTCATGAATGGAAAAATCTGGCAACATGTGTATTGTTAAAGCTGTCTTACTACGTGACTGAGCTGAAGCTGAAGCAGCATTTTTTTCTTACCTCCAGGAGGTGATCACTGTGCGTGTTCAGGACCCCCGGGTGCAGAATGAGGGCTCCTGGAATTCTTACGTGGATTATAAGATATTCCTCCATGTAAGTGCTTCAGGCTTCTCTATTGGGGGCGACTCTGCAGGGCTGAGGGCCAGAGCTGAGGTGGAACCTGTTTGGATGTTTTTGACAAGTCTGCCATGGAAGAAAAGGAGGGTGGGAAGAGAGCTCAGGATATGCCTGAGAGCTGCTTTCAGGCTGCCTGCTGGCACCTGGCTCCATTACCTCTGATCAGGACTGTGACCTGGTGACTTGGATCCTTGTTGAGAGTGATAGTGGGGTGTTCTTGTGGGCTTTCTTTTTTTTTTTTTTAAGATTGATTTATTTATGCATACAAGAACTGGGGTATAGGCCAGAGGTGCAGGGGGTGAGAGGATTCACCAGAGACAGAGTGGGGAACAGAACAGGCAGACTGACTGAAATACACTGCTGAGAGGAGCAGTGGGTGAGACAGAAGAGGTCTGCTGCGCCCTGTGGGTAGTTCCCTGGCTGGCTAGGGATCGAATTTGTGCTGTAGAGGCTGTGGATAGCTTCACAGCACTGTGCTTAACCCCTTGAGCCCCCAGGGAGGCCCTCTTGTGGTTTTTCTTCCACTAAACCCTTTTCATATACGTCTGCCTATAGACCAACAGCAAAGCCTTTACTGCCAAGACGTCCTGTGTACGCCGCCGCTACCGTGAGTTTGTGTGGTTGAGAAAGCAGCTACAGAGAAACGCTGGTTTGGTGTGAGTTTGCTCTTGCTTCCTTCTTGGGTCTGAGACTGGCTTTCCAGGTGCTTACTTGGGAACTGGAGTTTACAGTAAAGAAAACTGGGCAACATGCCAGGCACTAAGGCCATTGAGAAATGTTTTCTTAAATTATGTTGTCAAGAAAATGAAAAAAGCAAAGATTGAGTTCTTATTTCTAGTATTTTGACGTAACAAAGCCCTACAAATATCAAAGATATTTTTATATACCCATTAGTCTAGGACTAAACAAATACACTGCTAGCCATTTAAAGGTGGTTATGATGGCTGTCAGAAACTTTCAACACCTTAGACTTATTTGACAGGTGATTCCCCCCACTGCCCTTTTTTGTGCTGAGCCCCTTTTCCAGAGCCATACACGCCGAGAACCTAGGAACAGCAGTACTGTCCACTCCTTACCTGTGTGATCCAAATAAGTCCTAGAAGTAGAGGTAGTTTAGAACAGTGATTCCACCACAGCTTGGTCACCAGACACTCCAGGGATAGTGCCTGTGGAGGAGCCTGCATCAGTCAGCATGTGGGGCCGGTGAGGCTGCTGTCATGGGAAAGGCTCTCATCAGACACTTGGTATTTCCTGACAGATTCTGCACCCTCTGGCCTGAGCTGTTTTTTTCACACCCATGTGCTGTGCTCATAGGAAAGGGTGGGGAGGTTTAAAGAGTTTGTTAGATGACTTGCTGCAATTCAACTGCTTCTAGAAAATTCCAAGTATGTGACCTTCTGGGATTAGAATAGGTAGTCTAATTTACATGAGCCCAGCTTTTCCATGTCTCCACATCTAGGTTTCTTCCTTTTTAAAATAACAGTTGATGGAGTGGGTTTTGTAAATGATGTAGTACAGCAGCGTGGAGTTTGCAGTCATAGGCTTGGTTCCAGGGCCAGCTCTGCTGCTTACTACTGTGAGACATTAAGAAATTTACTTAACTTCTCTATTTCCTTGCTACTAAAATGGGGACACTAATATCTTTCTCATAGGAGTTTTTGGAGGATTAACTGAAATAAGGTTTGTAAAACATTCAGCAGTGTCTGGCACCGCCATCCCTCACCCCCACCCTAGCACTACCACTTCTTAAGACCTGTGCCTCAGGGGCTGAGATGACTGTCTTGGATATTGACACATCACATAACATTCATTATGTGACCCCACAGGCCTGTACCTGAGCTTCCTGGGAAGTCACCCTTTTTTGGCAGCTCAGATGAGTTCATTGAGAAGCGACGACAAGGTCTGCAGCACTTCCTTGAAAGGTGAGTGGACATGGCGGCTAGCACTGGCCACATGCGGACGGGGACGGGGGAAGGTGCTGGGCAGGGTGTCCCCTGGGAACATGTTGGCACATTTGTATAGATGCCTTTCTTGTACCCTGACGCCTCTGTGCCACTCAAGCCAGAAGCCCTTCCAAGGATGGCGCTAGGGAGAGCGACTCGTCAGTCTGACCCTCTGTGTTGCCCCACTTTTTCTTGCCCCAGAGTCCTGCAGAGTGTGGTCCTCCTGTCCGACAGCCAGTTGCACCTCTTTCTGCAAAGCCAGCTCTCAGTGCCTGAGATTGAAGCCTGTGTCCAGGGCCAAAGCCCCCTGACTGTTTCTGATGCCATTCTTCGCTATGCTATGTCAAACTGTGGCTGGGCCCAGGAGGAGCGCCAGGGCTCTTCTCACCTGGCCAAGGGAGACCAGCCTAAGAGGTAACCAAAGTGCTCTTCGGAGACACGAGGGGCTGGGATGACAGTGACCGGGCCAGCGTGTGGCCCGGTCTGATAAAGCAGGTTGTGTCACAGCCTGGGGAGCCTTTTAGAAGCGCCCGGTGCTCCCTGTGCGTGGTTCTCTCCTCTGAGCACAAGGGTCTGTGTTCACCCGTCCCTGGGTAGCAGGGACTCTGATTAAAACCTGGGGAGAAAGAGAGAAGCCTTTCTTATTTGTATGTTCTGTTTCTTCTCCTTTTTAAAATAACTTTACTAAGATGTAATTCACATACCATAAAATCACCCCTTAGTGTACATGTCAATAGTCTTTATAGTCCCCATGGTCGATTTTAGAACATTTTCATCACTCTAAAAGAAATCTCCGCATCTTCCCCCACCCCTGGCAGCCACTAGTCGACTTTCTGTCTAGGGATTTGCCTGGTGTGGCCATGTCACGCGAGTGCAGCCTTTTGTGACCTTCTTTCACTCAACACGTTTTCAAGGCTCATCCGTGTTTGGGTGTGTTGATATTTCATTCCCTTTATGGCCACACGATGTTCTATTTGATGGCTCTGCCACCTCCCGTCTGCTCCGTGTGTACATCCATCTATTTCAGTTTATCCGTTGACACCCCTCTTTCCATTGATGCCCCTCTTTTCCCTTTCTCACTCTTTTCCAGTTGCTGCTTTCTTCCAAGATCGAGCAGGAGGAGCTCTTCACCACCTCCTGGGGAAGACAAGGGCCATTATGAAGTGTGGGCTCCTGTTGTTGACTCTGAAGCACCTTCCTTGGAGAGCCCTCCTCCCCCACCCCCCTCCTCACCATCATACTGTGATTTTGCAAGACCTGATGGGGAAACCTCTGTGTCTCAGCCTGTGGGGAGGGCCGCGGGAGGGGACCCTGCTGTGCCTTTGGACCCTGGTCAGTTAGAAGCAGTTTTGGAAAAGTGAGCTCTAGTCAGATCTCCTGTCTGTGCTCTGCGGTGGAGGAGAAGATGCAGGCGAGGAGACCTGCCGGGTGGGACTGGGCCCAGGGTGGGTGTCGGGAGTTGGGCTGCTTCGTGTCTTACAGTTGCCTCTGCTCAGATTCAGAGGGCGATCTGACAACTCCTTAAGCTTCTCCCACAGGAAGCAACACCGTGCCTGTGTTTGTAAGTTAAACATGAGGCCCAGGGGCTGCTGGTTTTGAACAGAATCCCATGTCTAACTTCCTGGACCCGAGTTTCTTTAAATGTTTGTTTATGGGCCCAGGGGCAGTGCCTCAGGTGACTGGTTTCGGGGACCTGTACAGGCAGATTCTAAGCCGCCATGTTGAATATTGTCCCTACAGAAATGCTTGCGTAGTTGTACCCCCACTGGCTGTTTGGCTGCAGTTCCCAGTTCTGGCTGCAGCGCCCGGAGCACTTTGTTTCCAGGAGGCTGGCTTCTTGCCTACCTCCTCGCATGGACAGGGCCATGAATATTTATTCTCCCACTTCCTTGCTTTCCCCTCATTAGTGCGACTGAACAGAATGGTGCTGTGACTCCTGCTACTGGGGTGTCCTGCAAATCCCAAGACAGACCCTGTGTGGCCTGGGACCAGTGGGATAGCTCACAGGACACCCACAGAAGAATGAGTGTTGGTCACAGCTCGAGGCAAGGCAGCCCTCACGGGGCTTTGTTTTGGCGAAGGCTGTCCTGGCCTGTCACCGTCTCTTCTGGTCTGAAAGCAGAAAAGCAGAGACAGGCCTGTCTTTCCCGCAGGCTTAGCGTAGGCTCCTTTCTTTTCTGAAACCTTTTCTTCTCCCTTAGTCACAGTTTCCTGCCTCCAGGGCTTCAGCCACCACAGCATCCCTCTGCTGTGTGGTGGGGAGGAGGACGTATGTCCTGTCCAGGGGGGTGCACAGCTTTGTTTCTGCCTGGAGAGAGGGCTCTGGGGATGGAGGCAGGAACAACACGCCCGCCTTCAGACAATGAGGCATTCTGCCCTCCTGCCGCCTGATTCCTCTCCGTGAGAGCAGGGCTGGTGGGAGATGAGCGCCCCGGGCGTTCCGCACGGCTCTGTGCTTAGGCGTGCGTGCGGCTCTCCTTGCCCACTCCTCCCTCTGGCCAGTGCACCCTGTCTGTGGGCTCTTTCCCTCCCAGTCTGTGCTGTGGGACTGTCATGGCATTTAGTTCAGAGTTGAGGGGCTTTGGCCTGAAATAAAATTCAAGTATTTAAGACTGTTGTTGCAATTTGTGTCTAACAAGCTGTAGCCGAGGAGGAGGGAGTGAGGGCTGGCAGTAGTTACTTTCATAAATCATGAATTTATCAGCGTGGAAATAATGGTTCAGAACGGCACTGCAGCTCTCCTGCATTGTGTGTGGTGCAGGTTCACCACTGGAGGAAGGTCTGTCTTCCAAAGACCCAGATCCAGCTCTTCTCACAGTTACAGGCATGAACCTTGTTAGGTATAATTTACCTGATGTTGCTTCCCTCCTCGCAGCCTGTCTGAGGTGCCAGGTGCTGAAAGAGAAATAAAGTTTGTCAACAAGCAGATGCAAAGCCCTGGCTGGGACTCATCCCTCTTCCCTGCCCATCTCCCCTGGGTCTCTCCTTTATATGATGCAGCAGAGCAAGGCGAGGATAGAAAACCTACAGAGGCAGGCAAATCCAAAATGTCAGAAGAAGTTCATTTAAAAGGGGAAAAAAACTCCACACACAACCCTCACAAAAACCCGACAGATGCTAAGCTAATGGCATCCGCTCTGCCGATTGGTGGGGATGGTTCATGAATATTAATGAGTCCAATGCTCCAAATGGTGCAGCTGTGAACCCAGCTGTGCCTGAAGCTCTCTGATCTCGAAACTTCCAGACAGGAGCCGGAGGTGGTCTGTGTCAATTCCCTACTCAGCCAAAAAACAGCAAGCTGGGTTGGCCTTCTTCTGTTCACTCCTTTTCTTCCCGGAGTTGGTGCTCAGCAGCTAGTTCTGCCAGCGGGATAGGCTGCTGGGACAGCAGGAACCACTAAAAGACAGGGATGTGATTTTTCTGACTCCCGACTTTTTTAATGATCCATTAACAGTGGTGCATAGAACAGTACCTCGGTTACTCCAAGGCCAGGGCCCATCCCCTCACTGACTCGCATAGACCACAGGAGAGGAAGGAAGGGCTTTCCTAGTAATACAGGCCTGAACTTACCAGAGAAACATCACAGGTGGATTTTCCTCTCCATGCAGGCGGTGCCATTTGCCTCTCACATTTTGCTCTGTCCCTCCCTGTGTGTAGCTACGGTGGTCAACAGGTGACCCGTATCCTGGAGAGCTAATCGTTTTTGTTTTATTTATTTTTTTTTAATTTTCTAGAGGCATGTCTTATTTATTTATTTATTTGTTATTTGTTTGTTTGGTTTATACATGCACTGGGTACAGTCAGAAGCGTGGGAGGGTGAGAGAATTCACCAGAGCCAGAGTGGGGAGCAGAGCAGGCAGAAGAACCGAAGTACACTGCTGAGGGGAGCAGCGGGCGGCAGGAGAGGTCTGCTCACCATGTGGGACCCTCCTCCGGTGGCCGGGGAGCAGCCGGGGATCGAACCGGCTGCAGAGGCTGCAGGCAGTTTCGCAACCCAGCGCTCAACCGCTGCGCCACCGGGGAGGCCCAAGCTAATCGTTTTTGTAGAATGAAAGTATTTTTCGGTTACAATGTGGGTTCCAGGTAGGTTGTGTGCCTGATTTAGTGACCTCTGGCAGCCGCCTCCAGGGCCCAAATCTAGCCACCCCATGTGAATCAGGATAAGTGTCTCCAAGATCTGAGTTTGGTTCTGTTTGGTGGAAGGAAGTGTGTGTGTGTGTGTGTGTGTGTGTGTGTGTGTGTGTATGGAGGGAGGAGCTGGGTTTTCTCGTACAAAAATATTTCAGATGCATCCCTTTACTTGACCTTTGTGCCCAGGGAGGACAGCAGGGCAAGTGTTATGCTCATTTTCTACCTGAGGATGGCTTTTTAAAAGCGTGTTTTTATGTAGTAAAGTTTATTCAGGTGAGAGGTGCTTTCCAAGCTCTTTAAGGCAGGTCTCTTTTCCTCCCAAAAGCTAAAATAAATTCAATCCTGTTTAAGGGGAAAAAATTCCTTTGCAGGGCTTTACAGAGTTTCTCTAGAAACCAGCCCTCAGTTTTGTGACTAAGGCCTTAACTCCCTACCAAGTTCTAGGCACCTCGTACCCTCTGGAGCTTCACTTGGGATGCGAGCATGACTTTAATAATCCGATTCGACCTTGGGTTAGTTCTGTGTTAATGAATTTGCTTGTGTCCCTCAGCTCTTGCTGAATATTCTTAACTCCTGGAGGGGGGGAGGACAGTGGGCCTGATGATGTGAAGTGGGGTTGGAGGTAGAAATGGAAACAGGCCAGCTCCTGCCTGCCTCATGGAGGCCACGGGAGCATTCAGTCAGGGCTGGAGTGGCATCTGCGGATTTATACGTGAGCAGCCAGCTGAGACGCTGCTGAAGCCAAGCAGATAACCACTGCAGTGTGAGATAGCGACTTCTGAGTCAAGCCTGAGCACTGATAGTAAGCCCCTTCCTGGCGGCCTCTGCCAGTAGGGACTCAGCTCTGTAGAGGCCAAGGTGCTCTGCTCAATGTGACCTTTCTCTGAACTGTGGATGAGCACCCCTCTTCCGAACACTATGTCTTCTTCCCTGAGGGCTTCCTTACCTCACTTTGGAAGTCCCCTTAACCACCTCTTATCTCTCACCTACTCCTTGCCTCAACTCTTCTAAGGAACTGTTTTAGGCACTGCTACAAAAATATGAAGCTATCTGCAGCCACCGCAGCATGAATCCTATCCCCGGTCAGGGAGCAACAGACATGGCACAGCAGACCTCTCTTGACTTGCCCGCTGCTCCCCTCAGCAGTGTATTTCAGTCAATCTGCCTGTTCTGTTCCCCACTCTGTCTCTGATGGATCCTCCCACCCCCACATCTCTGGCCTGTACCCCAGTTCTTGTATGCATAAATAAATAAATCTTTAAAAAAAAAAAACCCACAAAAATACAAGCATGCATTTGGTTTACCAAGAAGGCGGCAGAAGCGTCGCAGCTTACTAGAGAAATAACTTCTTGGAAGTATTACCAGCTTTAAGGTGGCTGGACTTGGAGCTGGAAAGCTGGAACCTCAAATTTCAAGATGTAGTAAACATGGACATTTTACACTCAAAGGGAGAAGGAGAGCCACACATTTTGGGGCACACTGTACCCTGTTCAGGGAGACCTGGTCCACTCCCATAAGCAAAGGAGGAGAAAGACAGGGGTACTTACCCAGCAACGAGAGGAGCATGAATAGCAAGTGGGGAGAGATGGTAAAACTAGAGTAGGAGAACTAAGAGACCACTTGCAAGTCTTTAAGGTGTTTTTCCCTTGGAAGGACAGAAGCACAAGATGCTCTGGCATCTTTGGATTGCGGGAAGTCACTAGCCAAAATTTCTTCTCTGTGGCTCTCAAGCCCCTCCTTCCTGTCCTTTGGGCCAGTGCTTCACCTTCACCCCACCCATTTTGGAGGGGCTGGCTAATTTGGGTGCTTCCGTAAGTGCTGTAGCCAGGAGGGTGTCTTCTCCTGGTGGTCATGCTGGTGTGGGAAGCCAGGCCCACCAGCAGCTTGACCCGAATCCCTCCAGCAGAAGGCCCAGAAAAGTGAGAGCCCGAGGCGGTTTGTTGGAGGCAACACAACCTGCCTGCGCTAAGCTACGAGACTTAGATATATTCTACCAATTAGGGCACATCTGTTCGAAATGCTGAAAGGCGGGCACTATCTCTTTAAGAGCCATCCCACTCCTCCTTGAGTGATGAGGGCTGGGAGCACAAGGGAGTCAGATGCTGATTAAACAGTCCTACTGCCGAGCTCTGTTAGAAAATTACTGTAATTATGATCTAGTCCCAGCAGAGGGATGAGTTCCAATCCTGCTAATAACCCTTCCAGGTGCCTCAGATTCAGGCCCCTGGGACACAGCATCGACAGGGCTTTGGCACCAGGGCTGCGATGGCCCGCCCGTCTGGCCTGTGCAGGCACAGACAATGGAAGCACCGGACCCCTCCTCCTGTCTTGGCCTCCCGAGAAAGCAGTGGGATTTGTTGTGTTTTGTTTGCTTCTCGATGGACCCCCAAGGGTTGGGAGTCATTTTGCATAAGAAAACTTTCTCCCTGAACTAAAATGAAGAACCTCATAGCGGGGAGAAGGCAATCTGTCCTGACTTTCCCCACTGCTGGCTGGGTACCAAATCAGCACAGCACCAGACCAGCAGGTGCAAGGCGGAAGGGCCAGAGCAGCCCCCCAGCACCCCCCTAACCTATGTCTTCTGCATCGTGTTTCTACCAACTTGTATTTCTTGCTGTGAAGTAGTCCACAGCACTTCACTTGGTCCTGATCAAGAGTTTCAGGGCGCACTTTTAGATTTCTGCTGCAGAAAAGGGAAATACAACAAGTAACTCTAGAGCTTTAACATGAGATTCACAGTAATGCAGCTCTGTAAGTTGGCAAGTATGGGCTTATTTATGTAAGCATTTTTATAGCATAAATCTGCAGCAGTGCAGGTGGGCAAGATGCTTGTGGAGCACAGGGGCTGGCTTGATGGGTCTTAAACCCTGAGGAATTCACGGCACTTATGTTCCATGTCTTCCCAACCTGGCCATAAGTTGCTTCTTATCACAACCCAGTGGCTAAAGCATAAATGTCCAGAAGGCCTGGGCAGTTTCTTGGGGCTTGCTCCTAAGCACACCAAATGCCTTGTATCCATGGTTCTCAACCAGGGATGATTTTGAACTCAGGACACTTGGCAATGTCTGGAGACATTTTTGATTGTCAGAACTTGTAAGAGGGCAGTACTACTGGCATTTAGTGGGTACAGGCCAGGGATGCTGCTGAATACCCCAAAAGTATAATGTGATCTGGCTTCCAATGTCGGTAGACCTGAGGTTGAGAAACCCTGCTATACTAATAGAACAACCTCTGAGTTCTGCCCCCCAAGCTTTCGTGCACTGCCTGGAGCTGTTGAAGAAATGATCTCAGATCTCTAGAGGCCAGGCCCTTTTCCAGTCATGCACCATGTCAGTGACAGGCCTGGCAGGGTCCCTCCTGGTGGCAGGCATCCAGTGAAAGTAGGTGGTAGTGCCTGTGCCACCTTGGTCATTCAAGGCAGAGAGATGCGAGAGTGTCTGACGGTGGGAGAGAGGAAAGTGTTCGTAGTCTGTTTTCTGTTCTGTTCTGGGATGTGGGGATGAAAGGCGGCCAGCTGTTCACCATCAGGTTAAGAGCGTCTACAGTGGAACCAGATGCCCTCTTTGAGGACCAGCACTAGAAGCTCTTGGAACTCACTCCCATCCCAGGAGGCAGGAAGAGGCCTACTCTTGCTCAGTGCCACAAAAATGCTTTCCTGGGTGGCACTATGCCAGGTGGAGGGGTGGCAGGCTGTGATGGGGCCCCCGTGAGGGAGCTGAACACACACAGCTGCTGAAAGGCAGCCAGCCCCATGGACAGCTTGACGCCAGGCTTCTCAGAACAGCCTGGGCCTCAGGAAAGGAAAGCCTGGTTGGCAGGCTTTGCCTAGGCACAGGTCTGCAGGGGAGAGGACTTCATTAGAAGGGACATTGCCAAGTGTCAGATCAGGAGAGCCAGGTAATCTCTCTCTTACTGTCCATTCCCCTGGTGGCTGGGCAATCCACTTTGCCTTGTTTTTATGGTGACCACTCATACTGATTTACACTTGTGGTCTTAGCATCATTATTAATAACTCCCCCCCTCCGTCTCAAAGGTGTCTTCAGTTAGAAACTAACTTATATGGTCACCCTGTTAATGGTGCTTCATTTTCCTCTAACATAGTATTTTTTTGGCGGGAGTATTTATAAAAGATTTTTGTAGAAAATGCTTAACATCTTAAAACGAATCAACTGAAATCAACCCCAAAGAATTGTCATCAAATCACATTAACAAGAACCCCGGCATGTTTTCTGAACTGTTAGTTTTTGATAGGGAAATAGAATAATTCAGATCCCTTGAAAAAGAAAAATCTCCTTTTGGTTGTCAATTTAAAATTCCCTACCCAATCTCTGTAAATTCTAGTGGGAAATGAAATTGCTGGGCAGGAGAGATGGGGAGGAGCAAGGGACTATGGTAATCCACAAACTAGAAAATTAGCTTGAGTCACTGGACTGTGTAGCAGGGATAATCCTCTGTGTAGATGGCTGCTTTTTCTAAAGTCAGCTCCACAGATTTTGCTGGTGCTCTGGGAATTAACAAATCAGCACCACTCAAGATTTATCCTTCCAGAGCTGCTCTTGGTGGGGAGCCCTAGGAGGAGAGCTGCTTTGGCTAAAGATTAAAGCACCTCTGTTCCTGGCATCTGCCAGGTTTAAGATGCAAATAACCGAAAAGGACTTTTAAATTAATTCATTTTTCTTGTTTTCTCAACTCCATCTTTCTCAGACTATTTTTTAGGGCACTGGTATCCGAATCCCAGTCCCCCTCTGGGATCCCCTCCTTAAGTCACTGAGGTTGGTTTGGACAGTCAGAAACACGCCCTTGCTCTTTGCATCGACACCACTGCTCTATGGTGACACAAGTGACTGGTATGAAGTGCGGATTTTGAAGATGTGTCACTGGCTGTGTCTGACCAGCGGAATGCCAGTGGTTCGATAAGCAAAGTGGCTGATGGAAGAGTTCAAGTCTTTCATTTCCTATCCACAGCAGATTTTCTGTGACTTTTGTCCAGGTTACCACTTTCAGAGCCTCTGTTTTGCCCCTCACAAGACTAACTGGTAAAAAAGGAGGTGCAACTGAGCAAGCCAAAGTGTTAAAAAAGAAGCCAATAACTTGAAATCCAGTATGTCACTTACCTCTCACATGCAGACCAAGTGTCTGTTTCAAGCAGAAGGGAGCAGATATCAGCCTCACCTTTTTACATCTCATTTTAACTGGAATCAAACTGGGTTTAGGGATGAGACTTCATAGGCTCTCTCTTCTCTTTCCCATTTTTTATTCACTAGAGGAAAAGATGTAGTTGGTTTTGAATTAAATACAGATTTGTAAGAGAGATAACAGGCCATTGTGTGGGAAAATTTAATATTGAGGTAATTGCAACCGTTATGCTATTTTGCTATTTGGATGACAGAGAAAACACACTAGAAAAATGTATTTCTTTTAATGTAATATAGCTGAAAGATTGCTTCCAGAGCATTTAGAATTCCTAGATATTAGCTTGGACAGTGCAGGTCAAACTATCATCCCCAGGTCAGATTATCTGGTGGATGCCAGTAAGTTCTGCATAAATTGTTATGTATGTATGTATAAAAGATAGACATTTGCTTTTTAAATTTACCATCTTAGCTTTCTTATTTCCCCACTTTTACAGAAAATCAAGGAAGGAAAAAAGCCTCCCCCTTTCCAGCTCTCCCCTATTTCACATACCAGAGCAATTAGTGGCTATTAAGAAGCTGCCCTACATATAATGTGGTTACTTAAATGGTTTAATGCCCCAGTTATCGAGTTAGTCACAGGCAGTAAGGTGGGGATTTGGTTAGTGGAGTCAAACAGAGAGATGGTAATTTGATTAGCCAGTTGCCTTCTGAAGCTGTTGGCTAGGATGGTGGCTGTCAAATTGAGTGAGGAGCCCTTTTGCTGGGTCAAGTTTAGCTTCAGACAAAAGATCCCCTTTCGAACTTGCCCCTCACAGAGAATGCCCTTCAGCTTGGAGATAGTCCCATCAACCCATCAAATTTGCACTACTTTTTCCTGCCTGTCATAGACAGATGCATACGGACAACATTCTCAATAGGCCCATTCGTTTATATCTTTTAGGGCCAGCGTATTTCCCTTCTAAGTTTTATTGCTAGAGGGTCTGCGTGTGGTACCTACTCTGCAGTGCAAAGAGGTACTAAAAGACCTTTGCAGTTTGGCAAATGGTTGTTTCCTCGGCTCTGCAGGCATGGAACAGACTTGGGTCTGTCACACTGGGTCCCTGGGTGTTCTCCAGAGAAGGAACAATTTGAGGGCATTGAGGGAGATCTTTAGAACACTGCCCATTGCCTTTACCTGTAGGTTGGCAATGTAGGTGCAAATGTTCCTAAAACCGAGGCAATTGGTTCTTTTGGTTCATCTGCTCATATGCTGCCACCTAGTGGTTCCTTCTCCTTTAGCACCCTGTGTAAAGAGGTGACATTATGGATAGATCTGTGTTGCCTTTTATCCACTCTCCTCTTTTCCCCTCCCATACCTACACTGTCTCATTTTCTTACCTCTTTACCCATCACATACACAAACAGCTTCCTCCTCCTACTCCTGAGTCAGAAAATCTGGAAATGGACATCTGGCATTCATTTTGAGAAACTTGGAATGCTAGGAAAACAGCCCTGTTGGCTCCCTGGTTTCTCTCTTTTGGCGACTGGGCTTTCGCATGGTTATTACAAGGTAAGGAGGGTGACTGCCGATTCAGCACACTCTGCGTAGGCAGTTTTGGATATAGACTTTCTATAGTTTCCCTGTTGCCTATCTTTCAAAATGTCTCACGTAGAGAATCAGGCAATGAGAGCTAATTCTTATTGAGCAGCTACCATGTGCCAGGCATCATTCCAAGTGTGGTACATGTTAACTTCTTTCACCCTCTTAATCACCCAGTGGGATTGAGTATGCCCTTTGAAGGCAAGGGAACTGAGGCATACCAGGTAAAATAATTTGCCCTAGAGAACTTTTGTAGTAAATGGGGAACTGGGATTTAGTGCCACGCTGTCTGACTCCAATAGTTTACGCTCTTAGCCACTATGTTTTGCTGCCTCTTCAAAGAACGCACAATCCAAGTGCCAGGTAGAGGACACAGGGCTGTAGATATGCAATCCCTCCCCCAAGGCACTTCCTCTGCTCCTACCTGAGACTTGTTGAGACACAGGACCCCATGGGGTTGTTAACTGAGGCCTAAAAGGAACTCTCCAATGTGCTGAATCCAAAGTTCTGCTTTCAGTCCTGTCTCATTTCTGAGACAGAACTTAAGAAAAAACCACCAAGTAGGTGACCAAAGAACGTCTAAGAAGCCAAACAGAAACCAGGCCAGCTGGGTTTCCAGAGATGATTCTTCCCCGCAAGACAATGGCAAGTCCTCTTCTCTTTGGGCTTTTGTTTTCTCTCTGGTCATCTCTTCCTACTTTGAAGGTGAGGCAAATGCCTAGAACTGACATTTTGATACTATCAAAAAAGAAAGACACCAACCACCAAACATGGTAAGGAACCAAATCTGAAATTTATTTGTGCTTTTCAAACCCAACAACCTGCAGCTTCCTCTTCCCCAGGTGACCTTCTCTCTCATCTTCTCTGTGACAAGCCTGTAGGGATGGCAGAAGTGAGCATACGGACTGATTAAAGATGGGATGAGCTGTGACAGGCAGGGTTAGGAACAGTTGTGCTGCTTCTTCCTACTTGACTTATGGGGTTCAAGTTACAAGGTGTCAGAGATCAGGGTCTCTTTAGTAAAGAATTCATGGTGTTCTTGGGGTGGTGGGGAGTGGGCACTCTTGATGATCAATTTCTTCGGTCAGGCAGGACAGAGAGAAGGATATATGTCCTAAAGGAAGAAAAGTGCACAAATTTGCTTTTGTGATTCAAAAATAGAAGATATACAGAGGCAGAGTAAAAACTATCTTCCTCCTACCTCATCTCACAGTCATGCAATTTCTCTGTCCTTGGAGGCAACCAATGCCATCGTTTTCTTTCTCCTTCCAGAGATAGTTATACATATTTAAGCCTCTGGAGATTCCCTTTTTATACAAAGGGAGAAAACTAGCCTGCCCTTCATTGCTGCTTTTTTAAAAAGTGTAGCAACATATCTCAGAATGTATTTCATGCCAATGCAGAGAGCATTCTTTTCTTTTTCACGCTTGTATAGTATTCTATTTTATGAATATATTACAGTTATTTGTCTTGATCTGTACTGAATATTTAGGTCACTTCCAAAGGTTTGCCATTACTAACAAATAACCACTGTGCATGTGTGCAAATGTAGCTGCTGGATAAACTCCTAGAGGTGGAATTGTTGGATGGAAGAAAATGAGTGAATAGATGAAATAAAGGAGAATGTGAAGTAAAGTGAATTAGTTCAGACAGAAAAATTCCAACCCTTCTGCATTCCTGGCCAAGACATGGAGTCCTCACTGGGAAAGTCATCAAGTCAAATCTTGAGCCACAGGCCCACACTGGAGCTTTATGGTTGTAGAGGGCATTGGAGAGTAAGATCTAGCCTTAAGTATTTTCCTGTGAATCCACTTGGCTGCTGCCTACAAAAGTAGGCCCTGGCCTAGAAGATTCCAAAGACAGCTGTATTACTGTTGCACATGGATTTGAGAGCTAGGGATAAAGAAATGCAAACCCATCCCTGTGGCAAAAATTTCTAGTTGTCCCCCAATATCCATTCTCCTGTTTTTAATAATGACTACCCCCCTTGACTTTTACATTGCACACAGGCCTATGTAGAACAAAGGTTTCCCTGAAGTGCAGTGTGCACAGCTTCTGGCCAATGCAATGCAAGCAGAACAGTGTGTGCAACATCGGTGACGTGTCCTTTAAATTTTTTCAAAAAAATTATTGTTGTGTAGAAGAACTGGAGTGTAGGCCAGAGGTGTGGGGGGTGAAAAGATTCATCAGAGACAGAGTGGGGAGCAGAACAGTCAGATCTACTGAAATACACTGCTGAGGGGAGCAGCAGAGGACGAGACAGGAGAGGTCTACTGAGCCATATGTGGACTAGCTCCCTGTCTGGGGATCGAACTCAGGACACAGAAGTGATAATGCTGAGACTTAATCCCTAGGCTACCAGGGAGGCCCCCTGGGATGTGTCCTCTTAAAGAAAAGGTGTGCCTTTCTTTCACTGTATCTTTCTGTCAATACAGACATATGAGTGGAGCAGGGACAACCATCTTGGGTCATGAAGTAACCTTGGAAATGTTAACCACACACAGAAGAGCAAAAAGAAAAGGCACCTGGCACCTGGATCTCTTGGCTTTCTTATCTCCAGATATTTACAGAAGAGAAAAACAAACCTCTATGTTAATTAAATCATTATTATTTTGCATTTGTTGTCACTTGTGGATGAACCTAAACCCAACAAACACAGTCCCCCAATTTAGGAAAAACAATTCGAGATTCTTCTTCTTTCCATGGTGTGTCATTAGCAGTCCCTTTTGGAAATGAAACGCTACTTCACCAGTAACTCTTATCCTTCGCAGAGAAACAAAGGCATGGCCAGCGAATTTATCAGTGATGGTTCCGATACCTGGTCTTCATCACTCTTCCACTTCAAATGCGGTGGTGAGGTAATCCTTAGGGACAACCCCAATGATGTTGTTCAGCTCTCCAACCCACCAGCCGTATGCATTATACTCCTGAGAAGTGAAAAGAGGATGGTTTCAGTTGGAATTTGGTCATGCGTCTGTTAATCTCTTAGGGTAACTACTGGGGGAGTTCTGTTGGGTGTTTTCTTTTCTTTTTTTTTGGATGACACTATTGATATGACTTGTTAACACCCCTACAGGATGATCACATTTAAAAAAGTCATTTTGAGGAGGAAAGCAAATTCTGCTTTCATTTTGTTATTTTCCTGTCTACAATGTAGACTTAGTGCATTTGATGCTATTGCTGAACCCAAAGAACATGTCTTTTACCAAGCAGAGTGGAATGGCTTCTTCAGAGAAAGTTGGGCACACCCAAGATGCCAGAACACTGAAGATATGCAGGAAGTCAGGTCATAGTTCAAATCAATAATATTTACCAAGCATCCTCTATGTGCAAAGTGCTGTTTGAGATCCCATGAGATATATAATGATGAATCAGAACATTGCTTACTCTCTGGGAGCCTATAGCATAGAGTAATGGGTTTTGGAGTCAGACAGACTGGGATCTAATCCCCTCTGGTCATTTAGTAGCCGTGTGACCTTAGGTTCTCCTCGCTTTAACTTCCTCTTCTGTAAGAGTAGAGATAATTCCACCCACTGCACTCCCCACCATGGAGTGGGGCTGTAAGTGACACCACAGAGTCAAACAGCGCAAAGTGCCTGAAAAATAGTAAGTGCTCTCAACATAAGGGTTCTCTCCTGAAAGTTGTGGGAGGTTGGTAGGCCCATCAGCTGTCACTGGCAGGGCATTGAGCGCAAGAAAGGAGTCTGGGGGCCTCCCTGGTGGCAAAGGGATTAAAGTCAGCACTATCAAGCTATCACCAGCCACTGCAGCATGAGTTTGATCCCCAGCCATGGAGCTGTCCTGCATGGCGCAGCAGACCTCTCTTGTTTCGACTATGCTCCCCTCAGCAGTGTATTTCAGTCAATCCACCTGTTCTGCTCCCCACTCTGTCTCTGGTGAATCCTCTCACCCCCCACACCTCTGGCCTACACCCCAGTTCTTGTATGCATAAGTAAATAAAAAAATCTTAAAAAAAAAAAAGGAGTCTGATTTCTCAGCAGGCCTAGCACCATGGACCCTCTTGAAGCAATTTCTCCTCTTAGCGTCTGTGATCATCAGACTCTTCTGATTTCCCTCCTACCTCACTGATTGCTTCTCCTCATTCTCCTCTGCGAATTCATCTTTCTCCATTCCTCCTTTAAAAAAAATTATTTTTCCTTATTTATGCATACAATAACTGGGGTCTGGGGGGTGAGAGGATTCACCAGAGCAGAGTGGGGAGCAGAATAGACGGATCTACTGAAATACACTGCTGAGGGGAGCAGCAGGCGAGACAGGAGAGATCTAGATTCCTGGCCAGGGGTAGAACTCATGCCACAATGGCTGGTGGGATAGTGCTAATTTTAATCCCTGCACCACCAGAGAGGCCTCCTTGATGCACACTCTTTCAGTAATCTCATACACCTCTGTGGGTTAGCCACCATGTCTGTTAACCACCCACAACCGCAGCTCCAGCACGGATCTAAGTTGGATCTCAAGACCCAAGTGCATTTCATTCATGTTGCTCAAATGCAATATGTCTTAAATGTAAACCCTCATCCTGTCTCTGCCCCATCCCTATGCCCAAACTATGTTTGCTTCCTCTGTTCTCAACCTCGCTGAGTGGGGCTGCCATGCATTCACCCAAACCATAAATGGAGGAGCTGTTTCTAATTTCATCCCACTCTTCCAAATAGTCCTTGAGTCCTTTCAAAATTCTCCAAAATATTCTGGAATCCATCCACATCTCTCCATTCCCATCCCCAATACTGCAGACTCACACCACTGTCATTTCACCTGTGGACTACAGATGCAATCTCCACTCTTGCTCAATACCAATCTATTCTCCATTGTGCAGCCAGAATCTTTCTAAAATGCACATCGATAACATCACTGCTCTGCCTTACTTTTAAGTGGGTTCCTACTGCCTATTGACAATTTCTTAACATGGTGCACAGGCCCTTTGTGACCTGGTTCTGCTCACTCCCCAGGATTATTATTCACCCCCCACACTTAGTGGACCCTTAGTAAAACAGAACTCCTTTTAGCCACTCCAGGGCCACAGACTCTCTCAGCTCGGAGCCTTTCCTCTGCTTGTCAGACTCGGCTTCCCTGTTCCCTTTCCTGGAAGCTCTTCCCTAAGCAGCCCTCAGATCTCAATTTCCTGAGTCACTCTCTAGAAGCCTCTCTTGCCCACTCTCACTGTGTGTGGGGCCCCAGCTTCATGGTCCTCTGGGCTGCACCAGGTGTGTCCCTGGGTATGAGTTCATCATGCTGCCTTGTATCTGCCCTGCCTTTGTCTCAATGTCAGTCACTAGATGGAAAGTTCCGTGAGAGCTGGGAGATCGTTGGTTTGGTTTGCTGTGTATTCCCAGCACTCAGCATGGTACCCGGCACGGAACAGGACCAGAAAAATACTTGTTAAATGAGGTTATGAAGAAATGAAGGGAGCAGTGGGAATTTAGACTCTCAGCTGAAAACTAACTCAGAGTCATTCCCCTGGTGGCTGCACTGGTTGTGGCAGGAAGAGAGCAACTGCCTTTGGAGACAGTTTCCCCGAATGGCTCCTAAATACCATGAAGAGAGTCTCAGGTGGCACAAGGAGCGAGATATTGAGTTGATCCTAAAAGGAACAGAAATCAACTGTTTAAAATCAGTCTTAAATAAATGGATATGGCCACAAATGGATATGCCCACAATCCTGCGCTGTCTCCACCAGACCGTCATGCCCCCCACCTCCACCCCTCACCGCCCCCCCCAACCTCTCCCTACAGCTGCAATGCCTGTGGGAAATAACTCAGAATTCCCTAGCCTACACCTTTCAGGACATTTTAAAGCTCCTTTTAGTACAAGTTATGTTACTGTCCATTTTCCAACACTGGAGTTAGGGCAGCTTCTGCCTTGAGTTTTTTGTAGTGTTGCTTTGTCTAGCACATGGCTAGAATGCCTGTGTCTATAGGGCCTTGCTGAGAAGGGAAACATCTTCCTGTCTCACTCTAACTCATAATAACTCCAACTTTAGCTCTTCTCCTATCTCACAGGCATAGGCTGGGCACAATGCTGTCTGACAGTCTTTTGCTCAGTCAACTTGCTTAAACCTGTGTGAAGTGTGGTCTTCTACCTGCCAGATGCTATTGTCTTCATCACCAGAGGGGCTCAGACAGGGAACCACTCAAGACTCCTGGCTTTGACTCAGGCTTTGCAAACCCCTTCAGCTGTAAAGCCAGAGGTAGGGACTGAGCTTGGGAAGGCGCTCCCTGCCAACTTGAAGAGGGTGCAAACAGGAGGCAGATGAGGCACAGCAGGGCACCTGCAAAGGCCAGTCTCCCAGTCAGTGAGCTCTTGCTGGAGGGGTACACTGACCCTGCCGCCCGCAGACGCGGCTTCACCACTGTGGTGAGAAACGAAATGAGAGAAATCAACCCTCTGCCCTTCAAAACAAAAGAGCAGGCAGAAGTGTAAGGAGGATGGCACAGTCTCCAAGACCATATGTATCCTGCTGGGGGAGCCTGGGAGCTTAATCAAAGCACGGACAGGTCTTGGGATCTGACTGTCTTTTCCAGATTTCATCCCGTGGCTGGACACCCCTACAGGGCTGCAGGGCTGAGATGTTTAAAGTATGAATGGAAAATTTCTAGCTTTCTCTTCCACTACCACCCCCCTCCACCCCATGCATTGCTCCAACCCAGTCTGAACACCACGAGGTATTTTAAAATAATTTCTACTTTGATGAATTGCTGGGGAGTCCACAATTGCTCATAATCAAAGGGAGGAAAATGCAAATGAGATCCGGCCGAGAACTATCACCACCAAACGTTTATTTCACTGCACAGTGCCAAAAAGAATTAAAACAACATTAAACTCACAGCAATCATGTTTAAGCCCTCGTTTCCAAGTGCCAAATTGCACCACTCTGGATCATACAGATGTTCGTTAATTATGCTAATTTTTATTAAACTATTAAAATGGAGAGAGTACTGGCTCAGCCAGGCAGACCCCAGCTCTGAATGAACTCTGCTCTTGTCTAGAGGTGCGAATTTACTGCATTTTTATTAAGTTGCTGATTCTTGGATTTCAGTTTGGGGATGGCAGAGAGAACTGAATTCCTGGAATCAACATTTCCCATAAAGTTTGACTTCTTTTTGCCCAGATGTTTGGGAAGACTGGAAAATTGTTGAAACGCTCCCAGGAGACCCAAAATCCTCAGTGTGGAAGTGTCTCTACCTTCAAGGTATGCCACACAGCTACACATGACCTGTTAGGGAACAAAATCACACTGACTCCCACTCCTTAACTCAACATGCACTGTGAGAGGTACAGTGAAGATTTATTATATAATATTGTTCAATCAAGATGCTTTAGCTAAGAACACAAAAAGCTATTAAAAAATCCAAGTCAACCCTTCACATGGGGGCTTGCTTCTTACCACAAAGTCTTCTAAGGAGCCTTTCGCTTGAAAATAGTACAATGAACAGTTTATTTTCAAACATCTCTCTCTCTCAACACCAGCCTTGCCCCACCTCCTTGAATCCCCCCAATGAAGGAATCTTAAAAATGAAGCCTGCCTCTTTGGATTCCACTACCTGGTTGGAGAAGCATGGGTGGGGCATAGACTGAACCTGACATAGACACAGTCTTCCCCATCGCAGCAATCAAAAGTGTTTCTGGGGGATGCACACCGCCATCAAAGGATTTATGCTGCTAATCTCCATCAACAAGGAAGGAAAAATAAAGCAACACAAACCAACCCTACCAAACCTGCCATAAAAAGGAAAGCAAATTCTATAAACAAAAAGCAGTATGGCCACCAACCACAGGCATGCCGCACAGCTGGGCTCTGCCTCCAGTGGTTTCCTATTGCTGTTTATGGTTTCAAGACTATCACGGACCTCCTCGGTGCTCCTCCTGTCACAGAGCCCTGAGTCCCTGTGTGGTGCTGCAAATACCCTGTCAGTAGGTGTCAGGGGATATCAGGGGGAAAACCAGCAGGCGCCTATCATAAGCCTTAAAAGAGATTAAATACCCCTACTCCATGATTGCTACATTTTAATTTCTCTCCTTCCTGCTGGTTCCTATTTGTATAAGCTCTTCCATGGCTCCCCTGGAGTAGCACAGACATGACCTGGAATGACCATCCTATCTTGGGATGAGAATTCAATTTCTAGGCTCAGTGAATCCTAGGCTATTCCAACAAAAGGAAATCGCCATCCTCTAGGGCACAGATTCTTCAACTGGAGTCTGTGAACCCCTGGTTTGTCTGTGGCTGGCATGAAGAAGTCTCCGAACTCCTTGAAATTGGCACAGGATTCTGTGTGTAGGTGTACATGTGTCTTGTCCCTGGGTGAGGCCCAGACCTTTCATCAGATTCTCAAAGGCTTATGAATCCTCCAAGTTTTCTAGGGGGAAGATACAGTGGTCTTTAGGCTGCTTCTGCATTTTGGCCCCTTGTGGCCCCCTCCCTACCCTGATCCCTTAAAAAATATATCTATATTGTGGGCCTCCCCGGTGGCGCAGCGGTTGAGCGCTGGGTTGCGAAGCTGCCCGCGGCCTCTGCGGCGCCGGTTCGATCCCCGGCTGCTCCCCGGCCACCGGAGGAGGGTCCCACATGGCGCGCAGACCTCTCCTGCCGCCCGCTGCTCCCCTCAGCAGTGTACTTCGGTCCTTCTGCCTGCTCTGCTCCCCGCTCTGGCTCTGGTGAATTCTCTCACCCTCCCGCGCTTCTGACTGTACCCAGTGCATGTATAAACAAACAAACAAACAAATAAATAAATAAAACATGCCTCTATTAAAAAAAAAAAAATATCTATATTGTGAAAGAAATCAAGTTCTCATCCTGTCCATGCAGTTTCCCAGGCTTCATTCAGCTCGACAGCTGCGTCTATACTTTCCTCAAAGACTGGCCGAGCTTGCTTAGCCCTTCTAAGGAACCATCCCTTTAACTGTGAAAGTTGTGGTGTCTTCTCATAGCTTCCATTCCAACCCACATGATTTTTGGAACAAGCTGCTTGACACTGTCAGTTCCCCTGAGAATGTTCCTAATAGAAATGTTCTCTTTTCACATTGAAGTGGACTTATATAAGCCTCTGTGGAATAAGATTCCCAGAAAATGTATCATACTTTTGTTTCTTTTAACCATCAAAGTTCAGTTTCAGTGCTTGTAAATAAGAGAATGTCTCTTCAAGAGAACAATCAATCAGTCCCTAATGTGAAAGATCAATAAATGCTTGATATATGTGTGGGAAAGGTCAATCAATCACAGAATTATTGGTTTATGATCACTTATTTCTCTTATTAGTGCTTGTGTATCATACATTATAATCAGTAAATGGGAAATTTAAGTTTTTAAGCAGAGTAGATTGTAGTATCCCAGGATCAGCCAAGAACATCATACTTTTATTCTGGAGAGGCCCACACTCTCCCCACTCCTAACATCCAGCTTTGGAAATTTAATGCTTTCTTAGGATATCATAAATTATTAAATAAATGGAGGACTCTAATTCTGCACCCTTCCAACTGGAGAAAAACAAGGCTGGGAGCAAGAATTGTTGACCAAAGACAAAAAGCTGTCCATTTTCAGCTCAAATGGTTTTATGGAGAGGTTTTCCAGAAAGAGAGAGGAGATGATCAGTGAGTGGGTGGTGGACTAGCTGTGTTGTAATTTGTGAAAAGATGGGAGCTCAGTGCTCTGCTTAGACCTTGGGTAGCTTGATGGCCTCTCCTGGCTATTTAAAACCAGGTTTTAAGTTCTGGGCTATCATTTTCTTTTTTCCCTCATCATTCAGAATTTTAGCCTATAAATCCTAAATCATTAAATAAATCATTAAATTTGCCTAATTGAACTGATTTTATTTATTGTTACATTTCCAGGAACTTGCTAATTTGGAGGTAGATGGGCCTGGATCAAGGGATGGGGAGAAGGTACAAGGGTGTAAGAAAGGGCAGGGGACATGGAAAGATGGAGGTGTTTGCAAAAGCAGCTGGGGTTGCGTGGCAACAACTCTACCCAACTGACCTTCCCAACTAAGAGTTGAGTATTCTGAGAAAAGGAATTGCCAGCTAGATGGACAGGGTCTGAAAGCACTTGGATGCGAAGGAATTTTCAGGCTTAAGTCTGATGCTCACGAGCCCTGAGCTGGATGTGAGAGGCTAATGAGCAAATCAGGGCAGCGAGGTGTGCAGGACCTGTGCACTAACCGGACACTGTGGGTGACGGAAGTGTGTGCATAGCTATGTGCACCACAGAAAAATCACAAGCTGTAGGTGACAGGGCAGGTGAAACCCCGCTGCAAGGAAAGAGAAAGGAGAAAGAAACGTAACTTGAACTTTGCCTAAAGAAGAGAGAGAGGATAAAGGAAGGTAAACACTTTGCAGATGGGAGAAACAAGGTGCCAAGTGCAGAATTCAGGAACAATAGAGACAGCACCATTTCTGAGCTGATAGGATTGTGATACCATGTGAGACCAGTGTATTAATATGTATTCCATAAACTGTGCAGCTCGCAGCCCTGCACCGCTCTGTTTTGCTCTGACCGCAGTACCAGCCTCAGGCACCACAACACAATTTGGAAACAATGTGACGGAAATGTTTAATCTGCTCGGCCCATCTGTGCTGCGTATTTCTCCAGATCTCCCTGAGAGAGGCGCCTTGAATCTCCACATTGCCTTTAATATTCTCCTAAATCACCTCCCCACTGCACTTCAAGGGCCATTGCTACAATATCACAGGTTCATCTAAAGTGCAATGGGGAGGGGGGTGGTGGGGGGGAGATGCAGGCTGGGATATTTTTTATTTTAAAATAATTTCCAGAGATCGTCTTTTCTGCTTCCTTTAAAAAAAGAAGAAAAGTTATTCTACTGTTGCCGTAAGGTTATTGAGGTTGTTTGGTGCAAAACAGGCTACGATAGAGTGGAATCATTCTCCAAAGAATTATTTTTATTAACCTCGATTCCCTCAACTGGACATGGGAGGGTGAGCAGATGCTTGCTTTCTCGTACCTTTTTTCTTGCACCTTGCTAGGGTGATGTGTCCATTTGGGGCCAGTGCCTTTTCTGCTTTACGCTGTCTGCCTTGAGGACTGGCGTGACCCTGCCCTGTTTCAAACAAAGCCATCTTGCTCAGGACAGGTCTACATTTAGTCGCGGCTCAACATGCCATCCCCAGAAAGGGACACTGTCTCTAGTATTCATTTTAGCTGAAAACCTTAGCTTTTGCTCTGTGAGTACACATGTTGAGTATCAGATTTCCACTGCCTTTCCCTCACTTGATTTTTGCCAGATCCAGTGATTTGGGGCTAGAATGCAGGAAGCTGGGATAGATTTCGGGAAAAGAGGGGATGACAAGTCACCATATTCCAGACCATAGACAAATGGGAGAGAGTTGCACATCACCAAGAAAATTAGGATTCCTTTTGCTTTGTGAATTAAAGAAATGAATAATTTAATCCTCAAGATTGTTCCGGCGAGGGAAAGGCAACGTCCCAGTTGCGAAGCCCTACAGCCTGTCGGTGTGTTACATCATCTGCACACATAGGCGTTTCCATGACAACCGCTTATAGCTTCATTTCCTGGATCCCTCTAGGGGGTGTCACAGCCAGATCCACCTGCTTTTCACCCTACCCTCGGTGGGGTCATGGTAAGGTCGCCAGAATAAATGAACGCGGGTACTAATGATCTGTTTACTGCTGTTTATGCTCTGTGTGTGTCAGGGGCACGCACATTTAGAGAGCTCATTATGGTTGCAATTAGAATGCACCATCGCTAGATATTTAACTCCTTTTTCTTTTAAATTAGCATTTTAATAACATTCTTTGAGCAGAGAAACAAAATGACCATTTTTCACGGACAAACTTCTAGCTGTAGGTGCAACTTTAATGGCAAAGTTGTGAAGGGGAAAGAAGGGAGAAAAAAAGGGCCATTTTTACTACTTTCACCCTCCTCCTTACCAAAAGGATATTTTTATTTGCTTTCTAACACACTCAATTTCCTAAATTTGTTTTGAATCCAATTATTTTGGGTGGTTTAAAGTACCGCGCTCTTGTTGGACGGAAATTAGCAGCGATTGAAATTAACTTTCTATGTGACCTGTGAAGGGGCTAAAATAATTACAAGTGTGTATAAGAAACCCTCTCTCCAAAAGACCCTTGTTGTAAGATCAGACTGTGATCTGATGATGCCATTATTAGAATATCTTTAAACAGTAACTGCAAGGGCTATTTTCTCTAAAAAGGTGATTGCATTTGTTGTTTCTGTTTTAAAATTCTCAGGACTCTCTCATAGAGGGCAAATGATGGCCAAAATTTGTCACTATCAACAGGATAACTAAGAAGCAAAAAGAATGAAAACAGCCCGGCATCATTTGCCATTTCAACATGGTGAGATCCTGGAGCATCAGAAAGCAAGAGTGACTGAGCAGGAAAGATACAATTTACACACACTCTGTATGTCCCATCAAACATTACTTTTTAGGAATCCGCCAACCCCTTTGCTAGGTGTTTCTAGATAGATGCTCTGTTTGTGGAAAGTACAGTGAAAAATAACAATTTGAATGTTTCGATTATCTTTCCCAGTCCGTTCCATTTTCATTATTTATTTCCTATAAATCGGGACCTTGCTGAACATAATTCTACAGACAAGGAGGTGGATGGGACAGCCAATGTGAAGGAGGAGATAGATGGTGGGTGCGTGTGAGATAGATGCTATGCGCTTATGAAAAGGAGCAGTATGTCTGCATGTGAACACCCACAAAGTAGAGCAAGCAAGCGTGTAAACCATAACGGGTATTTATAGGTGGAAAGAAAGGTGCTAGCACATACAGACTGAAAGGGTTTGCTTTCCTCCTACCCTCTTGGAATGCATGTCCAAGTTCCGGCTAAGATGTCCTGGGCTTGCTGCGGCTCCCGTGAAACCTCACAAGCCTTTCCATGACAACAGACGGGGGATTTCACAGCCAGAAGACTCAGGAGGTCGATAGTTGAAAAGCAAGAGTTAGAAAGAGATCTGTATAGACATCAAAACAATCCCACTTGGAAAAAAAAAAAAAAACAAAACCCAATGATAGAAAGAAGAAAAAATTTAAAGACGCAGTAGGAAAAAAAAGGAATCTTTATAAAAACGCTGGTTTGAAATGTTTATGCTTCTGTATCAGCTTAGTTGCACCTTAGATTCTGCCATTTCATAAATAAAATACGGATGGCACAGACTATAATTTGGTGATAGCTACCCCAGGACATATCTAGATGCACTTCTGTTATTTTAATTAAATACTGCATTATGGTTTGTGACAACTACATAGCTATAGCGTAAATGAATTCAGAATTAAAGTGTTACTTAGGCATCCAGTAATTTTTGTTTCATTCCTCAGTTTTACAAAGCAAATAGCTATAAAATCAAGATGTTTGTTCATTTACAGATGGAGCAGGATTGTTGTTGCTGTTTTTTTCCCCCTTAATCCTCATGCACAAAAAGAAGACAGAGCTCAGAGTCTGGCTCTCAGCTTATGAGCCACATCACAAAGAAAAACACATCCTCTTGACTATAATGTGAAATGCTGAATATTAATTGCTGGTATTATGCTTATCTTTCTAGCCGGGTTCTGTCTTTTAACAATTATTCTGATAGGCTGCAGTATTGCACTGCCAGGAGATTTTTCTCCTTTGTTTAATAGTTGGAAACCTATTTTATTTTATTAAAAAAAAAACCCTTCAAGTTCACAATGTTCCTTGGAAGTTTTAGTATTTGAAACTCTTCCCAAATATAGCATATTAGTGGGAACAGTGAAATTACCAAATATCTTTGCTGAAAAGATGATGCACATTTCTGCATGTAAAAGAAAAAAATATTTTTGATTGTAGCAATATTAATGCTTCCTTAATGAAACTGGAGAGCACATTACAATTTGATATAATCAATTGGTTAGTTTAAATGTCATTTCACTAGCAAATCATGAGAAAGGTCCAGAATATTCTCATCTATCAGGCACAGATTTTTCACTCAAAATTAATATGGCAGAGTAAAAGGATTTTGTTCAAATCTGAGGGTTTAATTGTATTTTTAATGTGTCATATGTCAAGATAAAAGTTTTTAAATAGCAAGTTTTCTGAAACCATTATCTATTATTTCCAGTTTGAGAATCAATATAATCTTTTTATTAAGCTTAAATACCACACGTCTGGCAATGTCTGCTAATTCCAGCTTTTCTGTGTGCTAACCAATTACCCCAAGTCTCTCATAACTAATCCTATAAACCGCATCGAAGTTACTGCCCTGTATGTTTGCAATGCGGTTATAATTTGCTTCAATATTTTGCCAGTTTGGTTGCAGAGCTGAGCCCATTTTCTAACAAGAAACACTGGCAGAGGTTTGGGGAGGCTAAATTCCTTTTGAGAAAATAATTACACAGAAACAAAGCTTTTGTGACTCCTTTTAAATAGAGCATCTCACCAAAATGTCACCCAGCCTCTTTGGCAGATTAGTGAGGAGTTTATTACTAAATCTCTGTCTAATAAACGTGCAGTTGACTCTGGAGGAGCTGCTTGTTATAATACTGGCAGTGGGAAATGGAGGGAATGTCACAGTTAAAGACACAAATTTTCCCCATAATATATTCGAATGGAAACCTCTGAATCCAATACTACATGGGCATATCTAATAAATTCACAATATTTCAGTCTCAACAGCCTTCACCGGTTAGTTTTAAAGATTTATGTGGTAAAAAATTACTCAGTGATGAATATGGTTTATTCTGTGCAGTATTGGAGGTATAAGGAATTAAACTACCGTCTTTAACAGTGAATTTATTATTACCTCTGTCAAAAGACGAAGGCTTTAACAGCATTTGTTATAAATTCACTGCAAAATAAATGGCTGGAATTTTTTACACTAGAGTTTGTAAAGCATCGGGTGATTCTGAGCATTAACCTAACCCTGCCATGGCTTATAAGGTTCTAGGTAAACATTTCTGTCTGGGCCTTACAGTTAATTATATGATGTGGGACTTTCCACCTGACTAAAAGGTGTGTGTGTGTGTGTGGGGGTGTGTGCACACACTCGTGCGCACGCGCATACAGAAAGTGAAGGGTTCTGTCCAGAACAGCAGCAGTTTAGGGGTAAGGAGAGTGAAGTGGAAAATGTCAGTTTTATTCTGTTTTGAAAAAATGGGTTTAAAATAAATGGTCAGAGTTTGGAGGGTAGGGTCGATGTGCAATTGGGCCTCTTGTTAGCAGGTTTACATGCACCCATATGCACACACACACCCCCTCTCCCTTTTGTCCTCTTTTGGAATGGGTGTCCCCTCATTTATAAAAATTACCTGGAAGGAATGAGGCTGCCAGGGTTTGTTCTAGACGATTGGTTCCTGTCTGGGGGAAAGGAATGGCCTCCACTGAATTTGACCGGTGTATGACCGTTGCCTTCCAGCTGACCCCAAATCCCATTCCCATCCTCCTAACTCTATAGCCTCCCATAGGGGTTATTAATGAGAGAAAAACACCATCATCATCATCATCTTCGTCATCACGGCACAGTGTTGACCTGCTTGTTAACATGAAATGGGGTGGCGGGGACATCTTCTGTTTCTCTTTCGTAGCTTCATAAATAAGAAAAGGTATTTTCTGATGGTATCCCCCCTCACCCGCCCCTTTTGGTTAGGTCAGAGGTGAATAATAGCTCTTTGACAGGCATTGATCAGCTTCATCACACTGTTTGGGCAGCCTGTGCCCCAGGCCTATAGTCTCCCCACTTATTACCCCCAAATTACATCCCAAATAACCCCACCCAACCCCCATTCAGTCAAGCAGAGGGTATGGTGCCTGAGAAGTCCTAAATGGACACTAGATGTCACCAAACACCTCCTTTCCCTCAGAGCCCTGAAATTAAAAAAAAAAAAAAAAATCTCATTTAAAGCAATTGAAGGAATCAACTTATCTGTTTTTATGAGGGCTGTTGTCACATTCAACTAAGCACACTTAAAAGAGGAAGTAGTGTATTCAGATAATTTTTACAATGCACAAATCTCTTGGAGAGGATGAGGTCAAGAGAGGGGAAAGGTCTGCATTCTTTAAGTAGTCCTTTGTGGGAGTAGGTGGAGAACACTGGGATTTAAAAATCCCATTATAGGACAAGTGTTGTGTTAACATAGTTGAGGTGTGCTGGGAGCAGGCCTGCTGCCTCCAGATAACTAGAAGCTGGGTTTGGAACCAGGGTCCAGCCTGAGCTTAAGCTCCAACTCAATGTCAGAAGCAAAACGTCACCCAGGGTAACAGAGCTGGCCCATCCTCATCCACATAAGGCCCATGGCCATCTGAGAGTTTAACATCATGTACTTGATATTAAACTTGACCTTGCTTGTAAGGCTCCCTGTTTCTATATCAACTGCACCAGCAGAGAAGACAGCCAAAGCCTAGTCTGTTTGGGTTACAAAAATATCTTCTCACCCCAGCTAAAATACCTCATAAGTATAAAACTAATGTGGTATCCAACTTGTTGCTCCATGGGTGATTTCATGGAAATAAATAGCTGGGCAAAACTTTAGAGAAGCCCAGAGCAGCTCATGAGGCCTACAACACAAGCCCAGAAGACAGTTCAGACTCGGTTTACTCTAAGCGGAAGCCCTCTTTCAGGGACCTCTTCTCCTTTCAAGTCAATTGAGAAAGAATTTCTCTGTCTTTTTCTCTTTAATTTGCCCTTGTCTGTGGGACAGCTCTTGTTACCACTGTAAGTTACTTCTGGAACAGGGGACTTCATTTTAAGTGGGCATTTAGGTTATCTCACATACTAGAACAAACACTCATTTTTTCGAGAGAAGCTTCCCCAGTGAGTCAAGAAGACAATCAGTTCTCTGAAAGCTGCGACTTGTGACTTGTCTTATCCAAATAGAGGGTTCTTACCCACTTAGAATGAATGCCTAGAGCAGCGCTGGTCCACAGAGGGCCTTATGAGCCTCAGATACAGGAGCCACACCAGGGTGCAGCGATGCTATACGGAGGGTGAATCAGCACCTGCCCTGTCATGCCTGCTGCCCAGGCTGAATGGATTTTTGGAGTACACCTGTTGTTGAACCCTTGCCAAATACTGATGGCCACTATCCCCCAAATCACTTTTCCCCGCTGTTGATGTCTGGAATGTCAGACAGGACTGAGCAGCAGCCGGTGTGTATTTCAAACACAGCAGATGGATTTTTATATTAGCTCCTATTTCATGTTCAGGCAGAGCGACCGCCACACTAAAACCGCAGCCTCAATGCTGCCGAGTTTGCTTCTGTGAGATTAATTCTGTGAAATTAATTGGGACAAGATTGAAAAGGAAATTAAAATGCAGCTGAGTGAACAGGCCTTTCAAACACCTTTTTCCTGCTCTATTCAAAGTTGAATTCTGTGGTGGTCACAGGCATCGTGGGAAGTAATTTACGAGATGCAGGCTCTCAGGAGCCATCGGTTACGTATGAGGAGACCTGCACAAGCGCCATAATCTGGAGCCACTGAAGAGCGCTAAACACCCCGCTGTGGCCTGTGCTGCGTCCCTGCGCCAGGCGGAAGCCAAGCTCGGTCCCTGCACCAGAAAAAGCTGTTTGGAAATATCTGGGCACGAAGGGAATGCAGGAACATCCGCTGGATGCACAGACCTGCTTCGTTATTAAAATCTCCCTTTAATATATTTTAAGACCTAAATTGGAACTCAGTGAATTAAATGGGCATGAAGTTGCAGAGGGCTGGGGTAATGGGGGGGAGGTCAGCAGGGGCGGGTGGGGGGGGGTGCTGGTCCTGCTCACTGTGCCTCTGGTTGCTTTTTCAGAGCCTGGGTACATGCTCTGGCTTCTCCTCTCACCAGAACTTTGGACAATTGATCAGGTTTGTCAGTGACATAATCTTGCAGGCTGGGATGGGCACAGTGGATTTCCATGCAGGCTTCCTCACTGGCAGTTTTCTATTTCTAAGTGAGAAGCTTTTGAGCATGTGTACAGAGGTCTTGGCAGGACAGGCCACCTTACATTCTCTCAATTCACCAATCGTTTAGCCAACACCTGGTATATGTCCAACACCGACCTGAAAGGTTTACTTTGTTAGTGGAAAAGAGGGCACAAGAATCAGAGTTACCATTCCCCATGTGCCAGGCATGTCATACAAATTCTCTAATGTGAGCATCACAACATCCCAAAAGTAGAAGTTATCCCAATTTTTAGAGATGAAGAATCTGAGCATTCACAAGATTAAGTGACTGTGCTCAGGGTTACATAAATAATCCATCTGTTACTGACTTGCTTTGGTTAGAACAGGAAAGGTGGTGGATATTTGTGGGGTACATCTTTCCTGCACTGCCAGTCACCTTCCTGGAAATATTTTTACAAAAGGGGTAAAAAGTGCTCTTTCCGGGATCATTCCTGCTCAAAAGCCTTAGGACCTACAGGCTCTCCAGGCCCCCTCGCATGCTAGGATCCAAGGTTGGGTTGAACAACTAACTATTAAGAAACAGCAGGGAGCAGCAGGAGCCCAAGAATAAAGCTGTTGTCCACCCCACCCCCATCCTATATCCCCATCAAGGGGGTACTTCCTGTTCTCCACCTGTCCACCTCTGCCCCACCCTCAGAATATTCCTTTATCAGACAAAGAGAGAGGAGGCAACCAGATGCAATTATAGGGACCAAGACAAAAGGCTCATAATTGGAGTTTTGGGAGTTTGTAATCTGAATAAATAATTAAGGCTAAAACACATTTTGGGTGGAATTTCTTTAGCAGTGTCAGCCTCACCATGCTTAGAGTGGGGTGCTGAGGTGGCAGGAACCCAAGAGACCATCCATCACACTCTTTTCATTTTACAGGTAAGGGAACTGGCCCAGGAAAGCTGAGCTGCTCACAGTTGTTTTTCATCTTGCATTTCTCAGGGAAATAGGCTTTACCAGGCCCCTAAACATCAGGCTTTTCTAGATGCAGATTTCTAGATTGCACTTTCCTGGATTAACCTCAATTTGGGCCAGTTCTGCTTCACTAGGTGTGAGGGGATAGGCTGCAGAGTGTAGATGACTTCAAAAATGGAAGACAGCTGGGGTTAAAGTGGAATGAATTTAGGAGCCACACAAAAGAAAATTCCAGAGCAGGAGTTAACTGAACATCTGAATGGACAGGCGGCTGAGAATGGCAGCAGAACCTCCTTTTCTATCTGTCTGAATTGGTTCATTTGTGCTTCTTGGAGGCAATGGGAATGTATTGGGTGGCCTTTTAAGGTCCCTTCCAGTCTAAGGGCTCTTATTGAGTTAGGTAATATAATAAAGGTAGATCCAATTCAGAATGCTCCCCAAGCCAGTGTTAACTGGAATGAAACTTTATGAGGGAAACTTCACTTGAGCTTCTAGCTTCTCAGTTCCTCTCTGATAGGCAGCCAGCCATTAACAACCTGGGGAAGGGAGGTAGCTGGGGTATCTTTTTGGGGAAGAAATGTGCTACAACTATGGTAAGGGATGAAAATGAACTTAGGACATTTCAGAAGATGGAGAAAGAAGTACACAGAAACAGGGAAGCCAGGTATTCTCACCGAATTAAACCCTGAAACGTGAGCTTTTAGTAATGGAGGAGAAGAGGGGTTGGACAAAGAGAAAGAGATAGCTCCCCATGTTCTTTTGTATCTTTTAAAAATACAACAGGGTGGTAACTGCAGACTGCTCTGTACTGCAAGCAAGTCACCGCACAGCCCCTTCTAAATGGAGGAAAGGGACCCCCAGTGAGAAGCCATTAACAAAGGCAAAAGACATGCAAAACAAACAAAATAATCATGACCGAGAGAGGCGGCCAGCAGACAGTCTGGCTCTGTTCTCCCCCCTTTCCTGCTGCAGGCACCTCAGACAATGTAAACAGTTAATTTGTTCACCTGCAGGCTCTGGGCAAACAGAGGCCTGGTCACACCTGAGTGGATAACTCGATTACCCCTGTAATGCCAGCGTGGTAATGTACACAAATTCTATTACAAGGCAAACCTTGCTTTCGGGCATTTGAAATACCAATCAGGCCAATGTCCACTCCCTACTTTGCTTCCAATTTATTCTTGGTGTATTGGAGCCACACTGGAATGACATGAGAGTGGTGTTGAGCTGGGATTCTGGAAGAAATCATTAGAATGCTGTGATCTTACTGAACAGGGCCTGCAGGCCTCTTATTCTCTCAAAGGGTTGGGTCTAATTTTGGTCCTCCTTCAAAGGGGACCTGTTGAAATCACCAAAAGATAACTTGGCTCAGTGCTGGTCTGTTTCCTAGGGAGTTTATGGTGTATTTCAAACCAAGGCAAACTGTTGGCCAAGGTATTAACATTTGCAGAATAAAGATAAGCAGCAAATGATGGGTTAATAACACAGTGGGTTTTCAATTTTCCTTTATGGAATCCACAAACTCAGCAATTAAAGAGCAAATTATGCCTATTTTAAAAACGTGTTTGTAGACATTAATCGACCTCATAGAGAGAACTTTATAATAAGCTTTCTTCCAGGGAGAGAACCTATTTCCTTAGCCCCTCTATACAGACTATATAGTCTTTCTTTACAAAGATGATGCTACTGATCCCTCAAACAGTAGTCCATGAGTTCTGAATCTTATTCACATTGCATTAAGTTAGCTTTTTGTTTTTTCTTCTTTATTCAATTCCTTTTGGATCAACAATACTCTTTATGAGATAGTTAGCTGGGGCTAGGGGTTAACTTTGTGGCTGAGAAAGAGAATAAAGTTAGCTGGCTGGTGTGGGATTGGATTCATTATCTTGGCCTTATCAGCACTTGCTCAAACCAATTGCACTAGCTAGCTCTGTCTCCTCCTCCATACATAATGATATTACAGTCTTGGTATCTGTAAATGAAATAAGAAGGCGACTGACCTAGCCAGGATGTTTTCAAGTATTATATAATAAATTATGTACATAGTGATGACCTTTTACGCTCCACAAGGCCCTTAAAAGATCAAGTTTTGATTGGCATAGTTTTATGTCTACTTTATTGTATTTTTTTAAATTTGAAAATTGGTTCTTGAATCTGAATTTTTAATTAAAAATATCCCTAATAATTATAAATCAATGGGAATTTATTCTCTGTGGGAGGGAGCCATGTAACACACACAAGAGAAGTAAATGATAAGGAATAATTCTGGTAACAGTGACGACATCATCAAAAGTGAAAAAAATCAACTTTTGATCCAAGCCCCATACTCTCTGTTCTTACCTTGCTCAGAATGCGGATGAGGTCACCACGCTGGAAGGACAGTTCGTCTGGCTGGTCGCCATGGCAATCCCATAGGCCCTGGTAATAATTGGCATAGTCCACTGATCAAAGAGAGGAGAAGCTAAAGTTAAAAGGACTCTGTCTTTTTCCATGGAGCCCACATTTTTGCTGCAATGGAAACCAGGGTTCTGATTTTGCCCCTAGGAAACCTAAGATTCAGGGAAGTCGGATGAGGTACAAACACTCAGTGTGAGCAAAGGGACTGTGGGAGGAGATCATTAACTAACATTAAATATTTACAGATCACCCTTAGTCAGATGCTATTCAAGAATATGATAAATACATTCATTTATTAATAAAAGAAAATCAGACAGGTAATTTTTCACTTGGTTTGTAAGTAAGCAGCACAAGATTATCTGCCAGACTTTCTCAATCCACGGAGTCTACACTATCCAGTGCTTCTCTTCTTGTACATTTGAAGGAGTGAGATTCTCTGACGTGCGCCTATTTATAAGAGAGCATGTGTCTGCATCACAGTGTCACCCTTTGGCCTCCTCTGTGATACAAGAACCTCATCGTGGGCACTTCCCACCCAGGTACTATATGGGGTAATCACCAATAAATATGAAAACAAATAGCCCAGTGGAACCAAGGGGGTGTCTCATCCATTACAACTAAATTCTGGGTGGGCTGGCCCTTTTCCAGCATCTCATTTGTAGACCCTGAACATGTCTGCCAAGATTTATCTGCTTGCCCCCAGGGGAACAGAAACCAAAGTGATCTGCATTAAAAATGAAAGCAACTGAAGACGACAAACCAAGCTTTTGAAGCAGCTGGAGAGATTTACTGGGCTTTTCAGCAAGACTAGATGGCAGTGATGCCACAGGACAGCCATCGATTCTTAACAATGAAGAATTTGTATTGATCTTCTTCTACCCGGAAAGGTTAAACACTAGAGTACAAAGTGGGAGAGGGTCTGGGGATCTGAATGGCAGGAGCTAATGCCCTCCACACCAGGGAGAATGTGGCAGTGCTCCCCACTCCTTTGAACCCTTTGCCCGACAGCTATAAGCAAAGCACTTATCAAAGAAGAAATTCCTATTGATAGGAGTCAGGAGTCCTGGGCTCTAATTAAAAGAGTATTTTGGGATCCTAGTCTAGCAGTTTCTACCTTTTATTTTGTCTCATCCCTCCCATTAGGTGTGATGGTGCTAACTGCTGAGGGTGGGAGCAGATGGCAGAGGGTGGACAGAGGCCCCAGCTATATTTGCTTTTCCCCTACTTATTTCTAACTTATGAGCAATTCAAATAAAGGCACACACAATAGAACAAAATCCCTACATATGTCTGGAAAAGAACTTTAGCAGGAGTATACAAAAAACAGGCAGAACAGAGTTATTTAGTTAAGACTCAGATATTACAAACAGAAGTGTTAACCCGATAGAAACTGGGGCATTATTTGTTTATATAGAAAATTGCTTGTATGTGCAGTAGACAACAGAGGGCAGCAAATAAGACAACCACACTGGAAACCATCTGCCACCGAGTTAAGACATGTTGAGAAGAAAAATACATTGGGAGAAAAATGCTAATATTGTTAACTATTGAAAAGACAATGCATGAAATAGACAATGGATGGAATAATACAGAAATATCAGTCCATGAAAAGTGAAAATAGTTTTCCCATATTAATGTATTTTTAGTCATAATAGATTTGATTAATTACTCCAAGATTCTGACAAAATTAGGAATGAAAAACATATTGATATCAATATTTTTTATGGTAGAGAAAGTCATTTTGTAAAAAAATATTCTTTAAACATAACTTGATATTTCTGAATGGTAAGGAGAAGGATGAAGTTTATTTTGGCTTTTTCTGGCCTAGCAGATGGTCATTGTGGAGTGCTGCTTCCCACATTCATAAATGGGGGCTAGCTCCTAAGCTTATGTGTAAAGTCACTTTTGGTATATATGTACAAAGTGATTTGATATTGAAGATATAAGACACCTGAGGGGGACACGTGGGGAAAGACCCATTCTAAAAGCTCAGCAGATAACATGAAAAGTAAGAAGCTAGGAGGAAAACAAAAGCCTTCCAAGAAAAATAAAGATAGAAAATGCCTTTGGTTCTTTATAAGTGAAAAAAGAATACAGAGGTTAGGAATTCAAGAAATAGTTTAGCCTAACCCAAGAACTGGAAGCATCAGAACTAGAAACATAATAAGACATCTCTGAAAAACAAGCAAAATGATGGACTAAAAGTGGGGAAAGGTTAGATTTGCTGTGTGAACAGAGGTATTTTGGTTTGAGGTTGATCAATGAGAGGCACGCCTTAGCTGGACAAGGCTGGACTCAGTGTTGCAGACTCCTGGTTTAATACACGCATGGTTTGCATTTATGTGTAGGAGTACAACACAACTTCAAACACATGCACAGTAGCTGCTGAGTTCCAGGGACTGCTAGACACTGGGAATTCCACACACAGTCCCTGCTCTGAAGGCTACCAGCCAGTGGGGAAGCACCGTGAAATAGAGTTACACAAATAATTGCTTTATTTGAGCAAATATTTATCAATTAATGACTGCAAGATGTCTGCAATGGACAAGCTGAGGGTGCTGTGCATAATCAGGAACCTAACCTGCCCAGGGAAGGCTTTCTTGAAGATTTACTTGTGTCAAAAAACCTGATCAACAGTGGGTGTTACTTAAAGACCTTGAAGAAGGGAAGAGGCGGGGCTGAGCAGGGTTTCACTGCTGCTGGAGGTTGGCCCCAGGAAGAGCTTGAAGGTCCGGAAAGTCTGCAGGAGCAGTCTGCCTTCTCCCTAGAATAGCCCTGTTCATCTTATAAACATGTGAACAAACAAGCAGACTTTGATTTCTTCAGATCAGGGAGAGGCGCTGGGAGTCTGAGAGAGAGAGGGTGGCGTCTGTGGGCTGGATGTAGTAGCTCTAGACTCGCCTGGCAACGGTCTGAGATCAGAGACGGCACAGCATTCTGACCATTTAATTAATTCAAAACATCCTCATTCTCATTTTGAGGACATTATTCCATCTAATTATTTTTTTTCCAGTCTGTCCATTTGGAATGAAAAACAAAAGAATAAAGCTTAATGCCAGCATTTCTCAATGTCTCTCTGGAAAAAAAAAAAAAAGTAACTCTGCACTAAATAAAGCCTGGTAATTCAAAAGCAAAGCACTAATATATTCAGCATAAAACAGACAGAGGACCTAGAGCAATAATGACACCACTAATAACTAAAACAGTTATAACAATTAACAACAATTACAATGATAGAGAAGCTAATGGGTATGATCACTGCATTTAAATTGCTAGCAGAGCTGAGAAGGGCTTTTTCTAGAGAAAGAGAAAAAAAAAAGGACAGTATCTTATTTTCTTTCTCCCACGTAAGAGAAGTTAAGCTCTAAGCAAACAAAATGTCATAGGAAGACTCGCGACAAAACAAGTTAAAAAATATTGTTTTACTCTCTTTTCTAGGTATTTATTGCAAAGCATTTATCATTTCACACCAAGTTCTTTATAACCACTGGCAGCCATTTTTCCTGTGTTGCCAAGTACCACTACTGTTGACAGAGCCAATACTTGAAAACGAGTCTGTGATGTGGTGGTTCTAAGGTAAAAGAACCAGGACATCTTTCTGTCTCTCTCCCTTTTTAGAGACAATAGAAGCTGACTGTATTCCTCCCAGAGTTCATATGTCCTTGGGCTTTTGTGTGGAAGACTCTGGGTAGCTGCAGAATTCAGCTGTGACCAAGGAAAAGAGGCTAAATTCTGGTCAACATGTTTACATTTCTTGATCAAAGGACTGTGCAGAGAGGTCTGGCACTGGATACAACAGCAACTTATGGGAGAGAGAGACAAAATGAGAAGACAGGTAAAGTCAGTCCATGTAGAGTTGGGTCAGTGAGAAATGGACAAAGAAGGTCAAAGCCATTGCTCAAGTGAAGGGACTTGACCATTTAAATAGATCTAGCCTGATACCTTATTAACTAATTCAGAAGGAAAGGCATAAAAAAAATTGCCACGCTCCATTAATTGTAACACTAGAATAGGAAGAGCAGCTGAACAATACTGCGGGCTTGTTTTCATAGCCCCTCAATCTTGAGTTCGAAATGACTATGGTTCTTAATGCTGTAAGTATGATCTTGAAGTGTGGGAAAACTCACAGGTCTGGATTTTCATCTCATGTGCTCCTTTTATTGGGCCAAAATAATTGCTGACTGATGATCAACTCATGTTTGGTCTTGGGAAATAGGTTTCCAAAAAAAAAAAAAAAAAAAAAAGAGCTGGAAATACCTCTGTGGATTCCTGATTCTTTTGTGTAATCCTTCACACCATTGGCAGGCACTAAAGTTTTGGAAAGAGTGCCTCAGAGATGGAAGGCTCACAATCAACCATTTTTCTGCCCTGCAGAAATTACTGAACCTGTTTTACTCCTTGGCTGAGTTTGCTCAGAGTTTCTGAGCAAAAACAACCTGTTTCAAGACTTCCTTGAGCAGAGATTTGATGTATTTAAGGATGATTTGTGCCTCTAACTATGCTTTTTTTGACATGGCATACAGGAGCAAATGGTCAGCAGTTTTAGACAGCACAGGATGAGTTTTACTTTTGGTTACTTGACTCTTCTCTTCTCGTGGCAGGCAAGGGAGATAAGCTCAATGAAGACACTCAGTGTGAGACTGTTAGGCTGATGGGTTGGAATTTAGTGGAAATCTGAGGTGTTGAAGAGTCACTCATTAAAATAACCCTGTTACGAACAGTCATGCTGTAAACCAAGCTCTTTATAGATTGAACAATCAATACTACAAGGCTGTGATAGATTTTCTAGGTAACAGAATAAAATAAAAGAAATTACATCTTACAGGGTCATTAACACTCAATAAGGATAAACAGAATTCTTCCCTCCTCTACCCCCTTCTGATAAGATCTAGTTGGGCTTTACAAACATGAGCAATTCCATCAGGGAACAAGCACAGCACTGGGGAATAGGATCTATGAAAAACTGAGAGAAAAGCATGTGGATTTTAAAAGTAACCCTGCTGACACAGTATCTTTTAGGAGAAAAGGTTCCCCTCCTCCCAAAAAAGGCATGTGACACCTGAGAAAAATGAAATGAACCCATTTTTTGTAGCTTGTCTATATAAGAATTCACATTGTCTTAAAGTTCCTTGCTTGTTTTAGTCCTTCATAGGGGTCGTCTGCCCTTCTCTTGGAACTGTACATTTTATTTTATTTTTTTTTTATTTTTTTTTTTTTATAGAGGCATGCTTTATTTATTTGTTTGCTGGTTTGTTTGTTTGTTTTTGTTTATACATGCACTGGGTACAGTCAGAAGTGCGGGAGGGTGAGAGAATTCACCAGAGCCAGAGCGGGGAGCAGAGCAGGCAGAAGGACCGAAGTACACTGCTGAGGGGAGCAGCGGGCGGCAGGAGAGGTCTGCTCACCATGCGGGACCCTCCTCCGGTGGCCGGGGAGCAGCCGGGGATTGAACCGGCGCCGCAGAGGCCGCGGGCAGCTTCGCAACCCAGCGCTCAACCATTGCGCCACCGGGGAGGCCCCATTTTATTTTTTGTGTGTGTGTGTGTTTTTTTTTTTTTAAATAGAGGCATGCTTTATTTATTTATTTATTTGTTTGTTTGTTTGTTTTGTTTATACATGCACTGGGTACAGTCAGAAGCGTGGGAGGGTGAGAGAATTCACCAGAGCCAGAGCGGGGAGCAGAGCAGGCAGAAGGACCGAAGTACACTGCTGAGGGGAGCAGTGGGCGGCAGGAGAGGTCTGCGCGCCATGTGGGACCCTCCTCCGGTGGCCGGGGAGCAGCCGGGGATCGAACCGGCGCCGCAGAGGCTGCGGGAAGCTTCGCAACCCAGCGCTCAACCGCTGCGCCACCGGGAGGCCCTGGAACTGTACATTTTATTGTTATAAAGCTAAGTAATGACATTTGGATGTTACACATTTGCTGCCATTTCTGTAGTGACTTTGGAGGAAAAGCACTATATAAATTCAATAAATAAATAAGTAAACAGAAATAATAAAAACTCCTGCCTCAGATTCTGTGGAGAACAGGAAAAAACCTTCTCTGCTTTTTAATCACCATGTCACCAATCACTGTAACTGGTGGGAAGTATAATCCATAGAAATGTACTTAGGTCTTGCTTTACTTTAACACCTATTTTGGAGGTAGGAAGCATGAGGAACAAAAGGTTTAAAAAAGAAATGACAGCCAACCTACTTGACTTATACTTGTGGGAACAGTTAATAAGTAAATTTCCCCTCATCCCCAGACAGAACCTTAAGAAAAGAGGTGGAAGGAGGAAATGAGATGAGACTAAAATTGAATGTCAGATTTTTGCCAGAAGATGCTGCTCTCTGAACGCAGCTGACTATAAAGTGGACCACAGGAAGCTTCCAGCCAGTCTTATCAAAACAGCCACATGAAATGTTTCTTCCCTGCCTGCTGAGGGAAGTTGGTAGAGAAAAGACATATGTGGGCCATGTGTTGGTCAGGAAACAGATTTTTCTGTTGGTGTTCTATACAGTGAGTAGAAAACAGCAGCAAACAGGTTTCAGAACGGACTTAACTGCATGTGTTAACTGTCACGAGGCGCTTACTTAAAGTTGCATTGAACCCCAGGACCTTACCTGCCTCAGCTCTTTCTTTTAGTTGCTTTGGCATGTGACGTCACTGTCCTTTCGCTCCCCTGGGAGAAGTTGGGTCCTTCACTAGTCCCTTTACAACTTCATTTCCTTTTGAGGATGGGCCAAGGAAAGGGAACTTGGCTGAATGGATGAAGAGAAAGGGCACAGGAAAGGAAGAGCAGAAAAGGGAAAAGGAGGACTAGAGAAATGGAGAGAACGCAGAGAAAAAGAACTCCTAGGACTAAGACTTTCCTAGACTCTCTAAGAAAAAAAATTAGCCAGTAATCTAAATCAGTCACAATTCAGGCCCTTCCGAGGGAACCAGTGTCCTTGAGGTTGCCCTTGTGATGTGTGGTCCTTAACTGACAAGGATAGAATAGGTCTTTGGTCCACTTAAGGAGGCGTTGGGGGGGCATCTGACCTTAGAAAAGATGGGCTCACTAACAGCCTGAAGCATGGTTAACAGTCTGGGATGAATAAGATGTAATTTTGTATTCAACAAACCTGTTACATATTCATTTCCAAATGTGCCTGGAATCAAACCAGGCCATCAGAAGTCAGCATCACCAAGCAATTCTATCCTTCACCCCATGTTCACTTTTCAGATCTGACACATTTCCATTCCCCTCTGAACTTGCAATCTCTGCGCCTCTCAGAGAGAAGACATTTCCATTCTCAATCCTCTGATCTCTTAGAGATGAGGCAATTCTATTTTCACTGTACTGATTTAAGAAATACCGATAGGAAAAAATAAATATCTCGTTTGGCTTCCCACCCTCTCTAGGATAAATCTTAGCTGTCCTGGGACCATTAATTAAAGTGAATGGGTGGCTGCTTTTAAAGTTAAGATATTTCCTTATCCAGTCATCTCACTTGGGCTTTTTTTTTTTTTAAAGATTTATTTATTTATGCATACAGGAGCTGGGGTACAGGCCAGAGATGCGGGGGGTGAGAGGACTCACCAGAGACAGAGTGGGGAACAGAACAGGCAGACTGACTGAAATACACTGCTGAGGGGAGCAGCAGGCGAGACAGGAGAGGTCTGCTGTGCCATGTGGGTTGCTCCCTGGCCAGCCGGGGATTGAACTCATGCTGCAGAGGCTGTGGATTGCTTCATAGTGCTGTGCTTAATCCCTTGCGCCACCAGGGAGGCCCTCACTTGGGGCTTTTGAGGTTGACACACTAGCACCCTCTTAATTAGTGAGTGCAGTAATGTTTGCTGTCTGGAGAGAGGAGAACGAGGTCCTAGCCACAGCCTGGACACTCATGAAGCTCTCTTACCTCCGCTCTGTGCCATGTCACCCTCATCCTCTTCTAGATCGTGTTCTTCATCTGAGGGAAGAAACATGATCAGCATTAGCAATTAGTGGTTGGGAGTCTTAAGTTCTTTGTACCAACAGGTCTTGTTTCTGTGAGCTTGTGAGGCTCTCCCCTTTGAGGAAATAATTATCGTTGTCTTTTTTTTTCTTAAATCATTTAGCACCTTCATACTTGGGCTCTCCATTCCTTCCCTCCCTGTTCATTCATTTACAAGCACTAAGTGCTGACTACACGCATGGGGCTGCCTGAGGAGCAGAGATGTAGCAACGGATAAGACTGGTGGGGTCCTGCCCTCGTGAAGCTTTCTGTCCACTGGGCTCTTCATGGCATCTACCACTAGACTGCGAATCCTTTTTTTTCAAATGTTGTTTCTTCTCCCCTTCTGGAATTCTCTCATGTGGGCACCCAGAGTATATGTATGTGTGTTGCTAAATACATGTTTACACCCTCCCCGATTAGTCCACAGTGTGTCTAGCTTTGTGTTCAACGGTAGCTGGTCATGCACATAATTTTATATTCCTAGTACTTGGGCTTGCGGTGATTTTTTTAGTGTCATTATTTTCAGCCTGCCTTGTTTATTTGAGTGTAAGCTCTTGAGGGCAGTTGGAATAGTCTTTTAATTAATCGCTGCAGGTACACAATGGGTTCTAAGTCAACACTATTGTCTAACTCCAGTCATGTGTTTATATGGTGAAAATCACAACATAGAAAAAAAAAATCACAACATGACTGGCCTAAGCTTTTTACCCTCATTAACTTGTTTTATGTCAGACTCATATTACCTGATAACATTGGGCCTTTTTATGGAAAGCATGAGTACCAGAATCATATTTAGCTATTTTATACGTGGGGTAAATGAGTAAAAATACACGTGATATTCTCCTTTTCATTACCACCTCGCTCTTCTTGTTTCTCTCTCTCCTTACACACACACACACACACACACACACACACACACACACACAGAGAGAGAGAGAGAATGACCATAATAAGCAATATTTTAAGGGCTGAATTCTCAGTTTCTCCTGGCAATATTTAATTTCCTTTTTCTGGATTTTAGGGCACTTCCCTGTCTTGCTTTCTCATTGTTATACCACTAAATGGAGCTTTTGAGGAGATTTAAATGGCAGTTTTGAGAAGATGGTCTCGAAACGTCCCCCCATTTTCTAAATAGAAGATTTATATGGCCATATGAGTTCTGATATGTCAGACTGGGGGAAGTAAGCTGTAAACTCATTCGTAAGAAGAAACAGCATAACAATATGTAGAGAAGTAATTGGTTTCATACACAAAATGATACAGTTCCCCTGCAAAAATAAAAATGAAGGGATTGGTATTTTGGGGAAATAAGTCACATGTTACCAACATTAAAAATATGTGACCTGTGTTGATTATATATGTGTGTATATTTGTATATACATATATCTTGCCTGACAAGGTGCTGTTGGAATAGAACCACTCTTCTATCCCCATGTGTGACTGAGCAGCAGAGAATTTCCCACTCACCACCTGTAGTGCTCCCCTGACACCATCATCAGGAATAAAAATATGAGTAATGGCAGAGTGACACAAAATATCGGAAATAGATCACACTGAAATAAATCACGTTAAGCATCATCTTTTGCACACCATCTTCCTAACACTTGCCCACTTCCTTCCGTTGCTGTGATGTTTTTTCCTTTTTGATGTGGGACTAACTTCATGGGATTGAACACATCAAGAGTTTGTGTGTCCTTGGACTTAGAGATAGCTAATAATTTGGACAGAGAATGGCTCTTTTGCTGATATCAAACAACTCCATCACAAAGGCCAATAATTTGCTGTGCTGAGACACTTTTGCAGAGAGGGTTTATTCTACCTCTGCTGTCTGTGTGCAGATGTCTCTTCCTCCCAATTCTAATCAATGTAAATTGGGTCAGATCTCCGCTGTGAATTACAAATTGGATCCGAAGTTGGAGGGTCACTGTGCCTGCTACTCCACCCCCTTCCCACCACCATTAGATGGGAAGCTACACCAAAGATCTTTTCTAAATAAATCAGACTTTATTGTAAAACTTGGCCACTGACGAGACATAACCTCATTAGCATTGATTTTAAAATAAATTATTGAAAGTGGCTTGCCTGCTCTTTGCATTTGTAAAATAGAAGAATGTAAATGTATTTGCAATGATAAAAATGAAAACTAAAACTTGATTCCTTTATCCTTTCAGACAAAAGCACTTAATCTAGTCATGATACAAAAATGGAAGGAAAAAAAATCTGTTCTATGTAGTTCAATTCCAGATCAGATACTCTGATTTTTCCATTGTGCCTGTGGAGTCACCTAGAAAGAAAGCTGAACATGGCCACACATCTTGTATATCATTCACCACTATTACCAAGCTCTCCAGTGATATATGTGAACGGGGAAGCTCCACTTCCCACATCTGTTCTATCTAACATTGTCCTCGGTGGCTGAGAGTAGACGCAAGCAAAGAAGCCAATTGAGGTGAAAGACTGGGTGCTGTACCCCTGGGGTCTTTGAATGGGTGAGTATGGGGGTGGTGGGCATCACATAGTGAAGGAAAGTGTCTTCCACAACTGGTGGTGAAAAGCACATCTCCCAGCTTCAGAGGGCACAGCGCACAGAGGGGCATACAATTTATCTTGGAGCCTTTAAGGAAATCAGATTGGTATCTCTCACACTCCAAAGTCAAGAAAACGGATGATGGCGACAGAAAAAAAGTCTCTTTGTTCACAAAAAGAGGATGGGCTAAACTGCCAAATTTCTCATTTTTATTCATCTGTAAGGTGAGGCTTTCATCTTAAAGAGATTAATTTGAAAAAAAAATTTTTTTGGGTTAAAGAGGTTGTTAAATTTTCTTTATAAGAAAATTATCAGGGATTTTAGTATCACATTTAGCATTATAATGAAATACATCTTCATTTAGGAGAGAATTAAAATGTATGTGCTAGCTCAACTTTAAACAGTAATAGATTATAATGGTTCTTGCTCCTACAGGGCATGTGGGACCCCAACCGTACATAGGTTTTAAGCAAATTAACCTCTAAAGATTACTGTCCACTTATTACATTAAATGCTCTACTTGATCCCCAAATATCTCATCTCAATTGGGAAAACAGTTGAGGAGGATTCTGTTAGCTGTGCGAACATGTGAGAGAACCATGGGGCATCACAAATGAGCATCAGTATCCAGAGATTTGATTTCAATCAACACTCTTGGCACAATGTCAGGGACACTAATGAGAGGCTGGAAGGAACAGGACACTGACTCCACCTCGGAGGCAGAGAGCAGCAGCTCCTCCTGGCACCTGGCTCCTTGCTGGAGTGCTTCTCTGGTATCAGCTAAACCAACGCAGAGAAAACATGACTAGAGTGGAAAGAGAGAACCCATTTACCCCAAACAAAGCAAAGTGACAGAAGGTTAAAAAATGTCAAATGAATCAACGTGCAACCAGATGTGAAGGGGCTCTGGTGACAGAGAAATACAGACAGACTCCAAGTGCAAACAGAAACCACCCCATAGCACCCCAGTGGGTTATGTGTCTGTGGGTGCATGGCACCTCTTCAGACCACATGCAAAATATGAGCAAGATGCTAGCAACACATTTAATTCTCTCTTGTGCATTTGGCAATCTCCACATTATCTCAAGGTATTTGCATCCTATCTCTGTAGTGTGGTCTCGATGGGCAAGGTATTAAACTCGCTTAGTGCTAACTGCATCACCTGGAAAGTACAGAGTTTAGTTTCACAAATAATAACTGAGTACCTACCTACTAAATGAGGGAGAAAGGCCTGGGAATAAATCATTGTGGTAAAGGCAGGAAGAGTTCAATTCTAACTGAGTATCTGGGAGGGTGTTATTGAGGAGACTATTTGAGCGAGGCTTCATTGGCTGAGGTGGGGGGAAAGCAGGAATGTTCTAGGTAGAAGAAATGGTCTGATTCTAGCTTGGGTTCTGGCCAAACAGTACCATGTGGCCAGGGCCCCAGTGTGAGCGGGGGTGAGCAGGAGGAAAGTGGGGGTCTAATGATGGTGTCCAGGCTTCTATAATGATCCCTCCTTAGAGTGTTGCTTTTCTATGAAATTGGAATTTGCTTCCTTCATAAACTTTGTATTTTTGGTGTCTGCTTTTTTTCCCGCCTTAGATCTCCTACTACTATTTCCCCTGTAACCTCCTGCCTCCCCATCCCACCATCCTGTGGGTCTGGACAACTGTACAGGGGGAAACTAATTCCACAGACTGTTTATTTCCATTTGACTCAAATTAAAAAAAAAAGTCAGCTATATGTTTTATTATAAGGCAATCTGGTTTCCTGTCTATAATAATCCTCCAGGGCAGTGCGGGCAGCCTCAGACTGTGAAGAAAAATTCCCGGGGAGGGCTTTCTGTCCCTCTTCCTGTTCTCTCTCCTCAAGTCTCTCTAGAGAGATCACAGGGTTCCTTTGCTATCGAGGCCGCTGCAAGGGCCCAGTCACAGCTCTTCAGTGGCCTCAGGCACCTTGCTGGATGCCAGCCTTAGGCCCAGATGCAGAGAAACCTGATAAAAGTTGTCCTTTTATGGAACCTTGAATCACGAAACTGGGCCTATGTTAGCCTGTAAAGTAATTTCAGGGAGGGGTGAGAGAGGGCTCAGAAAAGTCTCTCATTTCCACATATTGCTTTGGCATTTCTTTGTGGTAGTTTCCTGCAGTTTAATCTACTACAAATGAGATCTTAAAAATCAAAGGCCCCCATATGCCCTGAACACAGATATTCAGAAATCCCACCGGATACCAATCTTGAAACCGTATTATCCAGGACTAGCATTTTTGTGGTCTTGGCTGAAAACCTCGAGTGCTCTGGTTTTTCCTCATGGGAAGAAGCCAGCAAGCCACGTAGCAAATGCTAATTATCCCATGATTAATGTCATGGAGTGCATTTAATTTGATGATCTATACATTATTTTGATTAGGAAAAAACATTTTTGTATTGACTTGGTATGTGTTACAGGCACTTTTCTCTCTACTAGGAAGCCCATGGAAATGATATTCTGGAAGGGAGATATCACTTATGTGACCGGTCCCATAGGGACAGTCAGGCATGTGTAGGACCTACCCCAAAGAAGAAGGATGGGCAGAACCATCAATGGTAAATATTCTTCACAAAAATGAGACAAATGTTAGAGTCCCACATCCACTTGACTATTGATGGGTATACAATGTTAGCACAATCCAGTGTTGCTGTTGGCTCTCCCTCTACCTAGCACCTGTCCTTGTGGTAAAAATGGGCCTGGGCAGCAGATGTGCCCCACAGTCCATCTGCTCAGGATTTTCAACATTACCTGCTTTATACTTATACATGAAAATGTCCAACTGGACTATCTCAGGTCTCGTTGGTAGAGGAGGGGAACTAGTTACCAACTCCCCATTCTTCGAGGAGATGACACTTCCTATTTAAATACCACCAAATTAATAATAATCAGCATTTGTTGAGCGTTTAGTACCATATGCCAAGGCACTCCGTGCTGAGTGCTCTGAGTGGATGGGGAGCTGGGTGACGGCGACTTGTACAGATATTCATATAGTAATTAAATGCCAGTATTTCCCACATTGTCTCTAACAACTGAGATGGATAGAGGCTTATGGGAAGGAACTTGTTGGCTGGATATTGCATTGTCCTTTGGAAACTTTTAGGCCAGATAGCTGCCGGTTCCCTAACCTGCAGAGAAACCCTAGTTCTACTATGCAGACTTCCTCACTTCCAAGGGGCGGCTGCTGTGAGCGTAGGCTGAATCTTTCTTTGAGAAAGCAGACCAGTCTCCATGACTTTGGAGTTCAATCCAACATTTAAACTGGCATGAATTTTAGAGGAAAGCCCTCATATCCTGGGCAGTGCCACAAGGGTCAAAGGCAGGAATTTAGGAGGCAGAGGAAGGATGGTTGTTGAGAAGTCACCAGACACACATTGACCCACCTGGGCGAAGGAGGTGGGCCCAAACTTGTTTTCCAAGGCCCCTTTCCCTTTATTCTCCTTTACTCTTGGATGCTGAGCATCAGTCCCCTCCTCCCTTGCTCCACTGAGGACTAAGCATGATGGATGAAAAGATCCTTCTTTGCTCTCCAGAAGGCTAAGTGCTTCAGTGGGGTTTTCCCAGGGTACTCTTCCACAGGTGTAACACAAAGTGGAGCATCACTAGGATATTTCCCCATGCCTGGGCAGGAGTGAGAGGAATGTGACCTCACTAGGAAGATTCTGGCCAAGTTGGGGAGTGTATCTCCTTTTAGGGAGTGTTGTGAATTAGATCCATTTCTGCACCCTGCTGTTGCAATGGAGCAGACTGTGAAAGGGAAGATTCTCAGAGGAGCTGTGTTTTAATGTAGCAATTTGATTCAATTTTCCACTCTATAAAATTACCCATCACTGCTCGTTGCTTTCTAACAGACACCTTCACTCTTAATTTAACAATCCTATCGAATTCTGCCAGGGAAATTGGAAAAATTTATCACCTGTGAAATTTTATTTTCCTTTGGTTGTATCTGTTTTTGTAAAACTTCATTAACGACGATGACTTGCTGAGGAAATTATCATTTTTTTTTTAACTTCAGACACAAGAAATGGCTCGACCTCAACCAAGATATCATTTGCATAATAAAACACAACAAAAAGGCTGGAGAAGTCAGGACTCGCAGAGGCTGGGAGTGCTGGAGAAGGCTCTCCGAGGTGGATGGGTGAAGTCCCAGCAAGGAGATGTGTGGCCCCAGGCCGCTCCTTCACTCAGGAAGCAGTGACGTGGCTTCTCCCCCAGGGAGCAGGTGATTACAGCCTTGACAGGGTTAGGCCTTCTCAGAAGCCTTAAAATGCAAGTTGCCTACTGATGACGCTTTTAGCAACCAGCCCTGTCTTCAGGGGCCCGAGCGTTAGATTCACCTTAGTTCCTGGGTTCATCTGGGATTGAGGTTTAAATTGCTATAAATTTAGGCTTAACTTGAATTTCTCAGCAGAGCACTGAACTCCTGGCAAATTTCCACAGGAGCGATCTTTCTGAATGGACTTGAAGATTCAGCATTCCTGTGGTCTAACTACCTCACAATTAAAAGGCTCCGGCTCCGATTTTCCACAGCCTGACCCCCACTGTGCTCTGCACTGTTTCAGCAGCTGCTGTTATCCCCACACGACAAGGCTATGCACAAGCAGTAAGGATGATATGGCTTTGGTGTTTTGTTTTGATTTTTTGAGAAGCCAGTAATTATGCCTTTGGAAAGAAAGAAATCTGCACAGCAGACCTGCTGTCATGGTGGGTAGAGGAGTCTGGCTCAGCTTATCTTTAAGAGATGCGATCTGACTGGTGGCACACCTGAACTAGGTAATGATGAGTTGTGCTCTATCAGGGTTTTACTGGGTTACTGAAAAAGCTCATCTGCACTTATCCATACTCCTTTAGACTTTTGATGTCCACAAGTTTGTGGTAACTTTCCATTATTCTCATAATTTTTAGACAGTAAAGTTGAAACTTAGAGAGTTTGGATGACCCCAAAACTCACATTCAACCAGTGACAATCAACATGTTGACACATGTAATAGATTCCTTCACACGGCACAGATGAAAGACTCCCTGGTCAATTCATTTTGCTCCCAGAGAAGAGGAGAGCTTCTGGAGTGGGGGGTCACAGGAGCTCCACTGAAACCACTGAAACTTTCCCCCGCTCTCTCCTTTAGAGAGTTGGTTTCTTCTGGAGTTTCCAAAGTTATATTCTTCCACCAGGTCAAGAATTTCTAAAACTGCAGAAAGATAGTTAGAAGTTAGAAGATAAAATTTCTCACCTGGTAAGACTTCATAAATATCATCTTCTTTTTCCTCTGTGGGTTCTTTTGGCCCCATACTCCCAGGCACAATAATGGGTCTGCATTGGGAACCAGAATTTGGGGAGTCCAAACCATCAATATCATCATATGTCTCTTCCTCTTCCTCTCCCTCCTCTCCCTCCTCTTCATATGGAATGGTGAAGGAACTCAGATCTGCCAGGGCAAAGATGAGACTGAGTCAAGATAGGGAGGAAAGGAAAAGAATAAGCCAGGGAGGTAAAGAGGGAGAAGGAGGAGGAGGGATGAGAATAAAACATGTCAAAAGAAAACGAAACACTAGGTTAAGTGCTGTTATTTCTAATGTGGGCCTTGGTGGCAGGAAATCTACAGAAAAGGCCAGACTAGCACTGCGTCAGGTTTAAACCATCAACATAAATCCTTCCTTGCAATAAAACTTGATCAGGATGAAGCAGCCCTGTAAAGTATGGGTGTGAGAAGGAGCACATGAGGCGAAGGGAAGAAAATAAGCCAAAAGGGGAAATGCCAGCATGCCACACACTGCTCGCCAGGTAGAAAACTGGAAGGGTGAGTGATGGCCTTAGCTCTGAGCCCGCACGGGGCTGGGGGACCATGGTGGCTGGCTGCTGTAGGATAGCGGACCTCTCAGAAGCTGATCTCCCTAAGATTTCTCTGTGGAGTTTCGGACAAGTTTGTATGTAAAGGGAAAAGTGGGTAAAAAGGAAGAGGAAGAGAAAGTAGGATAGGGAAACATATAACAGTAATGCAAGACCAGATGGAGGGGCTAAGCCATGTGGTCACCATGTTCTTTTGCAACTGTATAGTTTGGCTGACCTTAAAGTGGGTCACTGCATAGAGGTTGTCAAGCCATTACCGCACTGGGGAGCACGGGGAGGGAGAGGGAGATTGGTTTTTTCTTTTAATGGGGGACTGGGAAGGTTCATTCTCTGACGAGCAGTACAGAGTGCTCTCTGAAACTCTGCTGCGGGGCCTCTGCAGGATGGGCGAGCGCAGCCAGCGTCCTCTGGGGGAAGGAGAGGATGACGAGACATCGGATGTTCATTTCAAAACACAATAAAACTGTTTGGCTTGATTAGGCTTTTAATAAAGATTCTGCAACAATTTTCATCTGAATTCTGGTGCCACCTCATATGAGGAAGGGATCAAAGACACATTTGTGGCTTAGACCATATGCTATTATTTCGTTTGTTTTAAAATAAAATGGAATGAATAATTTCTTCAATGTGGGATTCTGAAAGTACCACAGGGTACAGCTCAATAAAGCTGCTTTGAGTTTTATTGAGGTTTACACACTTAGGGGTATATTACACGCATAAATCCAAGGCACCTAGATGAGAGTGTACCCTGTAGTCTCGCCATCAATGTTCATGTTTGCCTAGTTCCAGTCTATTATACGTGATGCTCTTGGTAGATGCAATAGTTTGTTTTCGTGATAGCAAAGACATAAACTGAGTAAAACAGGCATTCTTGTAATTAAAGCTCTGGTGCTTCCTCCTTTTTATCCACAATAAAATCTCATCCTAGAATAAAAAAATGAGATGAAAAGACTTGGTGTTTTAGGTTGACGTGCTTCAGGTCTTGCACCATGAACAATTGGTGTTTCTGACTTTGGGTGGAGGCAGGGTTCTGCCACCGTGCTATATGAGGGTTACTTGGTGCCCTGAGGCAGACTCAAGGTTGGCTACTCCTACCTGCCAGGCCACTCCCAGACAAGGCTTCCCTGGCCACTGTCACCTGCAGGCTGGCCAGCAGAGGGTACTCTAAGAGCAGTCATTTAGCATCCTCAGGCAGGGCTCTCCCCATCCAAAGCAAGGAGCATTTTATTGTGTCTTGAGACACAATATTAATGTCCAGGGTTGCTATTAATGACCAGGGTTCTTGAGGGCTGTCAATCTGAGTTTAGATTTCTACTTCCTACTAAGACTAAAATAAGATGATTTTGGAGACCTAAATTGCATCAAGATAACTTCAAGCTTAATATCATACATTTCCTTTCAAAAATATTAGGGGTTAGGAGACAGTGAGTTGAGCTGAGCTGAGCTAGTTTTCAGAATTTCCTTTTCTGGTGATTACAATACTCCACTTGGCTGCAGGGAGGTGAGAGAGTTACAGTGGTATAATCCCCAGGCTGACAGTTTCTTTATCTTCTAATTCATACGTGATACTATTTGTTGTCATAATATGAGGGATGTGATAGGGAAGGTGGAAGAGAGAACAGGCAGGAAAAAAACATATTGAAACCTGTGGATTATATATTATGCAAGAGAAATTCAACCTCAAAATCCACTCACGTATTGCTTCTGTAACCATGGTACTTACCCTTTAACAAGAAACTTATTTGGTCTACCCAGTCTCTGGCTTCAGCTGGATTAGTAGCTGTAAACTAGAGAAGAATTAGTAAATTAATGTATCACTTTCACTAAAATTTCCATGAATCCTATAGGAATATTAAAGGGAGGAAACTTGTGAGTCAAGTTTCAGAGTCAAGTTGAAAGCTCAGGATTCTTTGCCTGTTTAAATTTTTTTTTTTTAAGATTTATTTATTTATTTATTTATTTATACAAGCACTGGGTACAGTCAGAAGCGCGGGAGGGTGAGAGAATTCACCAGAGCCAGAGCGGGGAGCAGAGCAGGCAGAAGGACCGAAGTACACTGCTGAGGGGAGCAGCGGGCGGCAGGAGAGGTCTGCACGCCATGTGGGACCCTCCTCCAGTGGCCGGGGAGCAGCTGGGGATCAAACCAGCGCCACAGAGGCTGTGGGCAGCTTCGCAACCCAGCACTCAACCGCTGCGCCACTGGGGAGGCCCTTCTTTGCCTGTTTAATACTAGAAAAAAGATCAAAATCTCATTCAAAGTGACTTCTTTTTTCAGCAGTTTTGTCCACCCAATGTTGATAGCTATGGAGACCAGACATTTATGTCCATATGCATGCATTCATTTGATTACCCATTCATCCATCAGGCATTTATTTAAGAAAAGCTTACAGGGGAAGAAAAAGCAAACCAACATTTCTAATTCAAAGAACAAATGCCTCAGTTATGGAGACAGCAAACACCCTTGAAGTGGGAGCACCACAGAGTAGGCCCACTTGCCATTAGCAAGAGGCAACGTGAAGACAGGGAGCATATACTGGTGCCTAGAGTGAGCCAGGGGAGGCTGTTGAAGTATACTCTTCTCGGTTTTAAAAATGAGTTGGTAGAAAGTGCCTGGTAGAAAGAGGTTGGACATTTCAGATAGGGAAAACCAGCTGCAACAGATTAGAAACGCCAGTGATGGGGAAGGGAGGAGATCAGCTTGACTGGAGAACAGTAACAGGTGACACTAGGGAGCTGAGGGTCAGAGAAGAGTTGGCGAGAGGGCCCTGGGCACTAGAGCTCAGGTTTGACATGCAGGCGTGGCAGGTCACTGTGAATTTTAGCCACAGGAGTGGGGGATTCTTTCAGTAGTTGTGAATAGGAGGGACTGGAATAGGGGAAAATTGGAGACAGAAGACCAACTAGGAGGCGATTTAACTAGTCCTCTGGGTAAAGTGATAGGGACTTAACTATTGTGAAGGCTGTGGGAATAAATACGAAGGGAAAGATCCAAAGGATGTAGAGGAAGAATCCATAGACCATGGTAATGACTTGAATTCAATGGGCCAAAGAAAAGAAGAAGTAAACAAACTCTACATTCTGATTCACAAAACAGGCCAGTGAAGCATCAAGTCTTAGCAATTTTTTATTTTAAATGAATCAACTTGAAATGACTGTTCCTGAAAAACATTTTTATTATCTGGCCATTAGGGTAAGATAAAGATGTGTGCTGTATAAGAAACCTGGATTCCTGCTTAATACTTATTAATCGACATTGTCATTTCTGGTTTCTTAAAAGCACATTTCTATAAGAAATGTCTAGGGAAATTGATTTAGACTTGTCATATAAATTTTTATCTGGATGAGAAACCATCAGATCTGAATAATAAAAACAACTTAGTAACATGCCCAGTGTGTATATTAGTCACATCTTTAAAGGAATCTCTGGGAAAGTTTACTTCAAATTAAAAATAATTTTTGAAATTGCATAATGAAGACCTAGGTTATTTTATCAAAATAAGGTTTAAGATACTGTACAAACATAAAGGAATGAACGCTGAGAAAGAGTTGAACAAAGGGTTATTCACATGGCTAATATTAACCTTAGCAGATTTTTCTCTTTGTAAGTTAGCCAAAGTTTTCTACATTGTTTTAGTAAAATTGTAGTAAGATAAAAATAAGCAGGGACCAATATACCAAATGTAAGGATTATTTTTGCTGAAAATCACTGTATTTTTATGGTCAGAAATTTTTTATTGTTCTAATTGATTTTATAAGAGTAATAAATATATTACATATCAGATTATATGAAAATACATAAAAATGAACATAATGGAGGATAAGTCTTTCTTACTCCCACCCAGATTCTCTAGACTCTCAGTTATGACTGTTCATGCTCAGTAATCACTGTCAGCAATATCTTAGAAATCCTCCCAGAGATATGCAATGCCTTCACACACAGGAAGATTATTTTAGATAGCAAGATGAGTATGGGAAAATAAATTATTTTTTAGTCTGTAGTCAGATTTTTCTTTTTCTGGATTTCATGGAAGGAAATGAAGATAATCAGTTGACAAGTAAAGAGAATGGGAAGCAAAGCCATGAAATTAGAGACAGAATAAATAATGAGATTGTGTGCTGCAACAGACAAGGCTCACCTATGGAGTGAGACAGATAAGGGGATGAATGAAGCCAAGCAAAGGCAGTGCCTGGGATGAGAGTGGCAACAGAGAGGGGGAGGGAGGGGGTGGCATAGCACAGGTGAAGGCATGTCAAGAAAGAAGGTCTTAGTAAGAAATAAACAGGTAACAAAGACAGGATGGAAGCCAGCACAGCAACCACAGCTCACATGCAACGTGGGATGAAAAGCCAGTGCTAATGAGGCTCACCACCTCTCGGTTCATCCTACCTCATAGCTGCGCCTATCCTGAGAGGTCAGTTCAAAGCAGGATTCTTTCTTGGAATCTCTTCGCAGGTGGGGGGCCATCCGTACATTGTAGCCCTTAATGACAAAGGTCCCTTTGGGCTGCTTGCCTGCAAGACAGGAAAGCTCCCTGTATCCCTAGAGAGATGCAACTGCCAAGGGAAGGCATCTTCTCTGGTATGTAAAATAAAAGCACAGAAACAGCTGTTACATCCCTGAGGAACCACAACAGTCAAGGAAAGGTTATTAGGGAAGCTTAAGAAGAGGCTACTGTGACAGCGAGGCAGCTATCACTGCCAAGCTAGGGAAATGCAACATGAAAGGTTATTTTGCCAAAAGAGTACATCAGAGACAGAGAATTTATTAGAATGTTAAGAGATCTATAATAACAGAAAGAAGGAATTATTACAGCAGGGAGAGTGTGGCTCTGAACGTGAGGCTCTTGAAGGCTATTACAGAGCTGAAACATTATTATCAGGGCCAGCAGAGCTCACATTTGAGGGGAGGGACAGCAGCGCAGGGGGGGCCTTATAAGTTCCCGGGATCTCCTCCCATGCCCTGTGTAGCATTTGGGCTAGACCTGCCTTCCCGCCCCAGCTGATAAGGTGGGGATTTATGCTACAGGGAGGATAATTAAAACTCAGGCACAGACAAATCCAAAACCAAATAAACCCTAGAAATGACTGCAGAATTGAGGCTACCAGAGTGGGGTGGGGAGCAAAGTACACTATGGCAGAGGACTGTGGGTGTCTTGGTGGTGGGTGTGGGGTGGTAACATACATCTGGAGGGAAGTGAATCTATACCTCTGAATCATAGTGTTGAAATCGATGTTACCTCAGTAAAAAAGAATATAAAAAACTCCAGCTATTCAGTATTTTATCCCCCTCTAGGAGGTCAAATTGGGACATTGCTGAGTACAGTTGAGTGTCATTAGATGACCAGGAAGGAGACACAAAACGAAGGACACTACGTGGGTGAAGGGAGCGACTCCTCTGCCTCCTAATTCCTATTTGAAAAACAAAATATCAGAAACAGGAAAAGAGGAGGGAGTCCTGAGGATTTGTGTCCCCATGGTGTGGTTCAGGATTTAGGGTCCCGTACCTTGCAGAAATGAATTATTCAATAAATGCCTTTTGATGCTGACGATGGAAAGAATGGCAGTGGGTTGACAATATCAAGGGAAAAGGAAAAGACTCTGTCCTCACCTGGTTGAGCTAAAAGAAATACAGAAACACTCTTCACTTACTAAGAAAATGTCTTGGGCACAATAAGAAATAACTGGTGGGAAGGGAGCCATGCAACAGTGCTTTTTGACACCAGAATCTTTTTTGTTAAAGTATCTCTCCTTGTTCTAACTGGCCACTAAAATGTTTTGTTGTTTCTTCGGTCACCAGATTTTATTTCACCCTGACGGCAAAATGGTCAATAAAAGTATCCAAGTCTTTAGCTCTTGCGCTCCCCCCCTCTCACCTTGAGTGTAAAGGGTTCTGGATGAATGAATGTGGCAGCTGGTTTTATATCCTGATAAGCCAACCACTTATTTAAATGCAAGGGAAACGATGAACATTTTTACAACGACAAATGTCATGTTAGTTTGAAGTTTTAAAGTAGAAAATAAACACCCAGCTGGCTTATAAGCCTAGAATTCCGGGGTGGTGGTGATGGTGCTGGGGCTGCTGAATTTGAGTGTGGGTGGGGGGGGGTGCGGGAGGATCAGGGGACTTGTTACTATGCTATGCTACTATCCCATCCAAGTAGGGCTTTCCATTTTACCCCTAGATGGGAAAGGTTCTGAGGAATCCAAGATGGTGAACCCAAATGATCAGTGATTCCTGTTACGGGCACAAGAGACAGTGTAAGGCAATCGTCTTCAAGTTCAAGGGCAAATCTTAAGGATTCCAAGTCTTTAGGCAAAACTACAGTTCTTTCTGCTACCTTAGTGCCAAAGGTGCAGTCTAAAGGCAACTGGGAGGATATCTGATTACTCCTTAGGCTGGTTACCTGGGCATTGGGAGAGGAATAAGTTTGGGACAGGAGGAAGAGGAGAGACAAGTGGTGGGAAAGGAAGAGAAGAATCAACTGGTCTCTGTAAGAGAAGGGAAGTACAAGGGAAGTCCCTGCAAGAACTGGCGCTTTACTTTGTCTCCCAGTGACTCTGGAATTACTCCAAGGAAGCCCAACTCTGAAGAAGGCAATCCCCTGGTGGGAAGTTTGCGTTCACCTGCGTAATGATCTGAGTTGTATTTATTTGTGGCTGCCTCCAGTTGGTGCTTCTATCCTCTACTCACAAACTCCTCACAAACTGAGCAACCATGTTAAGCACAGATGGGGTCTTCCAGGGATAGCCCATGAGTGCTGATCTTGACTGAGCCAGTGGTGGCTCATGAGGAAGCTGTCTCTGGTCTGAGTCAACACTTCCCTGCTGCCGCCATCAGGCTGAAGGGTGTCTCTTGGGCTTGGCAACATTTTGGTGTCAGTGCTCTGTGGCTCCAGGGAGGTCCACTGAACCACTTCCAGTAGCCATTAGGAAAAAATGGGGAGCATGCTCTTAAGAAGCTTGGACTCGCTTCCACTGGTAAGCTGTTTAAATCTTTCTCAGAATAACTTGCTTTCAATATTTTAACCATATTATTAATATCTGCAAAGAGTTTGAGGTTTTTTTAAAAATAAGAATGGCAAAGTATTGAACCTTGATGTTATGTTATTGATCATAATAAGAGAAAACCTATTGAAACACTGACCAGTGTTTATAGGGCAAATAATTACTCAAATCGGCGCCTGAGTTTTTGGTGATGGGCAAGTTATTCTTTACCTGAGTCTGTTTCTCTCCTAAGCATTTCCCATTGTGGGTGTTAGTTAAGGACTGCTATCTTGAGATCTAAGTGCTTGAGAATTTACAAAGTGCTTGCATCCAGGAGTGAGATGCTGCCGTGCAAATGAAGAACACTTACTTTTCTCATTAGCATAGTAGTAGAAGAGACCTCTGCTGACAACACACCACCGCTTCTGCCACTCCGATCCAAAGAAACTATGATCTAAACGGAACAGCAGCAAGGGACATAAATTCAGGTAACTACAATCACCGATGACTCCGTAAAATCCAACACACAGTCCAGTGTGGTATTGTTTTACCTCCCAGGTTAATGGACTGTGAAGCCCTCCCTTTCACTCCCACAGGTTAGCTGGCATTGACTCAGTCTGGAGGACTCGCTCAGTTAAAGGCCAGGATCTAATCGGGCTTGCGGCTCTGTCCCCTCACAGTTATCTCTCTTTCTTGACATCTTTCAGGTTCTAATTTCATCCCGTACTTTAAAAATTCTCCATGATATCTTTCTGCGTTGCCTTTTAGCAAATCAAAATGATGTCCTGGGCATGAGAATGTCTTTCTGCTGAGCCAATTTGCCTGTTGTTAAACCTCAGACTATCTGTTCTAATCAAATGAGTGATAGGTCAAGATGTGGGCTCCTCTGAAACTTGAAAGTGGACTGCTCCCATTATGATATAAAACAATTACATTTTGGTAACATAATTTCACTTTTTGTGAAACTATGTTTTGTGGGAGCACAAAATAAGAAAGTCACCAATCATTTATTTAGCAGTGTTTATTAAGCACTTGTGTGCCAAGTGAGCAGGGCTGAACCAGTATCCATCCTGAGGAAGATCACAGCCCTAATTTTATATGATGCTAAGGTTGCTTAAAATTATGGGCCATGTCTCTTCAGCCTGTACACAAACATAAGACTTCTTGCTTTCCTTTCTGCCTCATACCTTTCTAGCAGGCACTGGGCATTGAGAAGAAAACTGGTTTTTAGCTCTATTTTTCCTCATTTGCCTTCCTTTCCCAGAATGTTCTGAGATCTATGGGTCTGGTTGGTACCTTTGCATTTCTTCTCCAAGTAACCTTGCTTGATGATGTTGTCAAGTTCTTGAGCTCCTTTTGTGATGTCGTCTATTCCTGGAAGGAAGAACAGCAACACCTTTGCTGAAACTGGGCAGAATTTTCATTAATTTAGGCTACTTTAGATAATCTACTTTAATAAAGAGATACAGAAGGCAATAGCTTGAATACAATACAAAATAAAACAACATCTATATGAAGGGGAAAGAAAAAATTTCATTCTTCCTGATTGTATATAATGCTAAGATCACTTAAAATTATCTATACATATGTTACTTTGTATAAGAGGAGTCTGGCTACAACATATGCTGACTGGCAAGAAAGGACTCCAGAGAATCAAGAATTTGCTGTGGATATAAACTCCAAATTGGATAACACATTGAGGTAATCAAAAATCATATGAATAACTACAGACGAACTTTAATGAGTGATACAGTCTACTGTTAACACAGTCACCTCAGAGAGAGCAATAACTATATACTTTTTTTCTTTTTCTTTTTCTAGTCCCCATACAATTGCAACCCCCTGATTTTGACCCCAATACTTCCTTTCCCCGCCCCCCTCCCCAAAGTGTGTCTCTGGTTCATAGTTGTTTGTTGATTTTGATTTTTTTTTAAACAAACACAAAGTCACCTTAGTAACAAATTTTTTTAGGTTCACACAAAGAAGGGTTATGCAATATGAACCCTTGGCAATTGCTGTTGAATTCTGGTTTTGTTACTTACATGTAGGAAAGTAAGTTTTGTTACTTACATGTGGGAAAGTAAGTAAGAAATGACAGAAAGCTTTACAAAGAGAAGACCCTGGACTTTAATCGTATGCTTCTAACATGCTTGACTTTCAATCAGTCTCATTAGGTACAAATTTATTGAGGATTCAAGATCTCAATTCATCTTCCAACACTGGAGTTTACACTTATTTTACAGAGGGTGTGGAAATGGACAAAGAGGAAGGAATTTACTCCTCAGAAAATGAAAGGAAATAACAAAACACAATAACAACAACAACAAAAAATTGAAAACATACAACTTCATGTTTTTTAATTAGGAGAAATGAAGCGAGCTAGCAGAATCATATTTCATCTTTTTTGTCTCCAAACCCAAATCTCTTTTGATTTGCCTTAAAAAATTTAGAGCGCAAACAATCCAAACCAAATTAAGGCACAACCACCTATAAAGCAACTGGGTCATACACATGTTTTTGGGTGAAATAACTTCTTTTTAATCATGCAACTGTGTTTTGAACATCTGTAATTAACATTTACTCAGTGGTGACTATGAGATTGCTGCTTTGCTCAGTGTTTTACAGACTTTTTGTTTGAATATAGCATTTTAACATTTAAAAATAAAATAAAAAATTATCTTTTGCTTCTGAGCTCTTCAAACAAAGTTTTAAACCTGTAGATGGAAAATGATCTCTTTTTCTTTTTTAAGGTGTGTCTAAGTGCCTGAGTCCTTATCCTACTTGTCCTTAATGTCAGCTCCCTTGTTTATGGGCTATTTTCATCTTGTGTGTTAGTGCATACTATAAACAAAGTTAGCAATTAGTCAACTCTGTGGCTGCTGTAATCCTTCTGATGGGTCTTAGGGTGCCGGCATGAGAGGAACAGCAGCAAAGGAAGTTCATTTGTCTAGTATCCTTTCATTGTTCCCACCCTTTTGAACATTCCAATATGTCTCTGAAAATGCTCTCCAAGAAGCAGAAACAGATGCTAATAAGGACAGGTTGGCTGGGCGAGCACCCAGGTTGGGAGGGGAGGCCTTTTGAAGGAGAGCCTATCCTCTCTGCAGGCTGTCAAAATAGTGCTGTGAGAGGTCTAAAAATTAAATGAAAGCATGGGGGTTAAGAAAAACAGGATCCTTAAGATAGGCGCTTCCATCACTTTTCCCAACAGGTTTTTTGTTTTTGTTTTTCCTCCCCTTTTACAAAAGGTCTTGTTAAACTTAGAGACACAGCTTCCTGCTAAAGATGCCGAGAGTCTGAATCATAAAAGACATGTTAAACGTTCTATTAGAATTCAAACCTCCCTTTTTAATGCAAATCTAAATGCCATTTTATGGAACATCTATAATTATGAAAATGGGAAGACATTGCCTCGTGTGCAGGGAGAGTCTGTGCGTATGAATATTACATTAATGTGCCCACACCAGCTCACTGATCCTGCTGGCAGGAGCATAAAAAATGCTTGAGTGAAACTTTTATTTAGATGTTAAGACTCCAGGCCCCAGCGGGGTGACAGAGACAGTCCCTGTGAGTTGCCATCAGAGAGAGAGCTTGAATTGAATTACCCAGGGGGGAAGGAAGTAGTGATGAGCACTGCTTCGCTTATTTAATTTCATTTACTTTCAGTACATTATCAGCATGAGGCTTTTCGCTCCCCACAAATGGAAACCCAAGAATGCCACCACCAAGAAAACAAAAACATAATGTAGCAGAGATGTCTGAACTCCAAGTCACTAATTCTAGGATCAAAGGGACAGTTCCTTCCCATCACCTCTCCTTAAGAGTCACAGGGCTTGCTAAAATTGGACCCTGAATGTGTTGCTGATTTTTCTCTCTTGTTGGTCATTCACCAAGATTATGAAGTATGACAGAATAGAAAATATTTTATATTCTGTGTTTTGGTAAGATATGTTAGGTAGAGGAAATCTATATTCATGATGCCTAATCCCCTCTAAGGGCAATGGAAAAGTGGGATTACAGGTGAAGTTTGGAATGGTTATAGAAGAAGAAAGGAAATCTAATGAAATCAATCTATTCTATTGATTGTTTTCTATGCACAAGGAACTGGATGGTAACTACAAAACCAAGAATTGTTCTCAAAGTAAAGTTGACTCTGAGCTCAATTTCATTAGTTCCATGATCTGCTAGAAGAATCCAGAATCAAGGTTGGGCATTGTGACAATCAAGCTCTTTCTCTGTGTCAGCTCAGGGTCCCACTGCCCAAGAACCGGTGGTCCTGATGATGCCCTATGTTAGTTCTGGGGTAATGAGGCAGAAGGAGTCCTGTAAGCTGAATCTACACCTGCTGGCAAATGAACAGATCTGCAGAACCACTTAGTGCAAAATAGAAAGTATGTAAAAGCTTTGCAGGATGATAATGAAAACAGAAAGAAGCCACAAACAATTGCATGAATTGCTATTTTAAGGCAAAAAACATTTATATTTAAGTATACAATTAAAAAAATAGAGACTTTTTGTCCATTACCTGAGAAAAGATATCACCACCTTAATGAAAAAATAGAAATGATTTAGATTTATTGGGAATAAATGGCCCTCTTGGATAAATCTAAGGGCATATCACATTATATCAGCACAAAACAGATTTACATTAGTGTCATAATCTCTCTCCACCACTACACTTAACTAAATCTCTCAGAATAGCCCATATAAAGAAAAGATTCACTTAGCTGAAGGATATGGGACTATAAAGATAAAATCAACAGAGAAGTTGTTACCCAGAAGTGATGGCCACCCAACTTTCATGGCAGATGAAGATAAAGGAAATTCTCAGACATCTTTCTCTCCTCATCCAGATTTCCTTTAAACCCTTGTCCCAACCATCCCCAACTGCAATAAAAAACGACAGAGGAGGATTCCATCTCTCAGTGCGAAACAGGACTCCTCAGTCAGCTACACACAGCAACAACAATGGGGGCCCTTGGAGTGTGATGCATTTCCATAAAGCAGTCAATAAAAAAGACACGGGAGCTTATGTGAGTCACAGCCCATTTAATCAGCTACATTCTAGGCCACTGAGAAAAGAGAATTGGAGAAATCAGTTGGCAACACCACAGCACAAGGCTAATCACACAAGAGGCCACACGATTTCCACTGTGAAAAGGCAGCCCCTGTAGAATAAACCAGGTGCCCACTAGATTTCATGATAGGCAGTTGGTCTTTTGCTAAATCAACCTGAAATGAAAAAATCAATAATTAAAAAAAACTTGTGTTCAATTCTTACTCCCAACCCCTCCTTAAATTCTGGACTTCTTCCAGCCTCCCTGTTCCTTTCATTTCATTGTTTGAAAAACGGGCCAGACCAACACCAGCTTAGAGACCAGCAACTCCTAGGGGTGAATTTCGTGCAGGGTGAAGACTACCAGGCTCCTGCATTAAAGTACTTGTGAAAAGGGCCCTAGGAATTGGGTGGATGAAGTTGGAGAAAACCTAATATTTGAGGACTGGAAATGGTCAAGTTTTCTCTGCAATTCCAATTCACTCACAGATCTCTGGTATGTGTGTGCATATTTTCAGACTAGGGACAAGCACACACCTGACAGTGCCTCAAGTGTACAGCGGGGAAGAGGATATAGCAGGTAGGGTGGGAGGGGCTTGCATTTTCCTGTCTGGGGTGGTTGATCTTGATCCTTAAATGCACCTTTGTATTTGGCTTCTGTGGCCTTCTTTAATAAGTTCACTACCATTTCTCCCTAGCTTCTTGCATTTCTGTGTTACTTTTTGCTTTTTTTTTCTCAATTTCCAGGAACCAGTCAGTGAATGGCAGTCAATTTGAGGTGTTCATCTTCTGGGCATGATGCTAATAGGGAAGTTGTTTCTCTACTGATCCCAGGGGACGGCTTACATCATTGATGAACTTCTGTGCTTCCATTCAGTATCCACCTGGGTTTACACTTCTTCCTCACACTTTCTGTCCTTGCGCTTCATTTATTAAGGCATTTAGATCAACACATGTCAGGTGAAAAAGTCTAAATCATTAATAATAGACTTAGGATCTGAAAATTTCAAAGATATAGAAACCACTCAAACAGACAGATTTAATTTCATGGAGGAATAAATCGGATAGCAGATAAAAGGAAGGGAGTGAACACAACACATTTAATCAAGTTCTTTAACAAGCTGTGACATAAGAAGCTGGGACACAAAACAAGTACCATGTGAGTTAGACTGAAGGACATTGGAAAATGATAGAAATTACATACTTGTAGTTAGCAAACCAACACAGAGGACAATACTCAGGAGATCCTGATGGACTCTTGTTACCGCTCCAAAATTTTTTTTCAAGATTTATTTATGCATACAAGAACTGGGGTACAGGCTAGAGGTATGGGGGGTGAGAGGATTCACCAGAGTCAGAGTAGGGGGCAGAACAGGCAGAGTGACTTAAATGCACTGCTGAGGGGAGCAGTGGGTGAGTCAGGAGAGGTCTGCTGTGCCATGTGGGTAGCTCCCTGGCCCGGGATTGAACTTGTGCTGCAGAGGCTGCCGATAGCTTCAAAGGTTGCAATTTAACCCTTTGAGCCACCAGGGAGGCCCTCTCCAAATTTTTTAGAGCATTAAGGAAATCTGTTAATTTGCTTGTTCTAGTACCAGAACAAACAGTGTGAAAATAAGTGGAAGAAATCTTGTTATACTGTGGATAAAGAAGATTTGTGAGAGATTTTAGGTCAGAAGTACTAAGAAAAAAAACCCAGATGACAGATGAACAAAATAACATGACTTAAAAAAAGTGGCAAAAGACCTAATGAGTTTTTAAAAAAGATTCATTTATGCATACAGGAGCTGAGGTATAGGCCAGAGGTGCCAGGGATGAGAGGATTCACCAGAGACAGAGTGGGGAACAGAACAGGCAGATCTACTGAAATAAACTGCTGAGGGGAGCAGCGGGTGAGACAGGAGAGGTCTGCTGCGCCATGTGGGTTAGCTCCCTGGCTGGGATCAAACTCATGCTGCAGTGGCTGGCGACAGCTTGAGAGTGCTGAGACTTTAACCCCTGTGCTACCAGGGAGACCCCCCCTAGGGAGTTTTTAATCTGCATTTTATCTAGCATTTTAACATCTCATTTGAGTTCCACAACAACCCTATAAGGTATGTGATATTATCATTTTCACTTTGCAGATTAGGAAACTGAGTGTTGCTGAGATCATGGGCCTTGCTAAAGGTTGCTGGAAAAGCCCAGGCACCATCCAGCACCTGAACCTTGCTCAGGGACACACTCAGAAGGGGCTGCAGAAAGACAGGGTCTTCTCACCTTCCTCTGTTCAAAAGACACTCCATTCAAATAGGGGAGAAAAACAGACACAACGTGTGTTATTCTAATACTTGACATCAAAAACTATTTTAAGACCCTGTATTTCTTAATGTACTGGCTGACTAAGTTATAGCATTGTTTTCTAAGGCAGGTCAGTGTGAAATCCTACAGGTCAATAGATATATAGAGCAAAATATATATCTTTTGCTCTGTGAGGATGCAATGAAAGGACACACAGGTAAAGAAAATACAAGGGGAAGAAGCCAGGGGCTCTCAAAAAATGCTGCTTGGTCACTGAGGTTTTTCAAGACTCCTCTGATACAAGAGTGATAGAAAAATGAAGGCCTATCCCAGTGCAAGCCTCACGAGGAATCTTAGATGTAATTTGCTTACTCTTTAAGGAAGAGGTTTTGGTTTGAAAAGAAAGGAGATTTTTAAGCCAAATATCCAAATTGGTTGCTTTTCATAAAACATTCCATCGATTATACCAACCTATAATGTAGAAACCATGACTATTTAGAGTACAGGAACATTCTTATTCCTAGAAAGGGAACCACACCAATTGTCTAGGAGGCCTGTGAGGTCAGGGCTGCCCCTTTTCTGTATCTTCACTTTCAGTGGGACTTTATTTATATGAAGTGAAAATATTGGGAAAAAAGCCCTTCCACACACTAATTCTAGAATCTAAATAAATGGTAATAATAGCATGCAGGAGGTATAAATAGTTCATCTTAAAGAGTGACTAATTCCATATAACAAGTCCTTGATTCTCAATCATGTATCATGACATGTAGGTGTCTTTTCATCAGCTAAAGGTGTATCTAAAGGGCAGCGATTCTGAATGACTTGTTTTGGTATAAGTTTTTCTGTGGTAGTCCCATCTATATTCTCCCATGCTTTTTTTTTTTTTTTTTAAGATTTATTTATTTATGTATCCAAGAGCTGAGGTACAGGTCAAAGGTGTGGGGGGTGAGAGGATTCACCAGAGACAGAGTGGGGAACAGAACAGGCAGACTGACTGAAATACACTGCTGAGGGGAGCAGCGGGAGAGACAGGAGAGGTCTGCTGCACCAAGTGGATTAGCTCTCTGGCCGGTTGGGGATCGTATTTGTGCTGCAGTGGCTGTGGATAGCTTCATAGTGCTGTGCTTAACCCCCTGCGCCACCAGGAGGCCCTGGCATGCTTTCTTAAGGCATTTAAAAATAACTAGTAGCTTATCTCATTCCTATCAGTCTGTGGTGACCAAAGACATCTGATGTATTTATTTCCAAGAAAAAAATTGCTTTTTGTCACAATCTGGGTGTTCCAGGGAAGCAGGCTGAGCATGAGATGTGGCGGGATGTGTGTAATGTGGGGAAGAGGCGGAAGATTCATGTGATCTCCACACAAATTGTTTAAATCCAGGATACTTTTGTGTCTTCTGATTTGACTAATCACACTTATCTTCAATCTAGCACTTTCAACTTCATTTTTATGCTAGGAATCCACCCTTAATATAGAAGCACAAAGATCCCAACTATCTGAAGTCTTTAGGAGTCAAACCACAATCAGTGGCAACAGCGCAAAGGGAGATATAAGAGAATAAGAGATACAAGATATCTGATATATAAGAGAATCCTGGCAGCAAGGCTTTGAAAGGCCTTGCGATTCCAAAAAAAAGAGAGGATTTAAACTGTCCAATTGTCTTTTCACAAGCTTTGAGGGGCAGCTGGATTTACACCTCTTCCTGCAGGTGATGACCATTAAACATACGTCACTTGAAAGCACATTCTTTAAAAATGAATGACAAAATATCATTTCCAAATATATTTACTGCTCATTAGGCCAGTGCTAAGAACATGGGGAAAAAGGAAAGAAAAAGGAAAGTGCCCCTTGCCTGGATTTGGAATCACTTTTTAATTACTTTACCTTCTACCTGTCTACCATACTGTGGCCAGAAGTCACCTTTCTGAAACGTAGATCTGGTCATGTCATAGTTCTGCTTAAAGCCTTTAACAATTCTCCATTATCCATAGATCTCTCTAGTACACAAAAACATTAAAATATTTGGTCTCACCCTTCCTTCTAGTTTCTTTTTCTCCCAAACCCCAAGGACCGACCAAGTCTCCAGCAACAACAAGTAACAAACTTTGCCTTCTGGACAAGCCCTGTACTTCACAATGAAGGCCTTGGCTCAGCTGATTTTCTTGTTTGGGACTCTCTCTCCCTCCCACCCCCATTTTCTGGGTAGGAGACCAGTCACATCTCATCTGAATCTTTCTGTTTTTCCCATGTGGAAATGTATACTCCCTCTTCTGTATGCTAATATAATTTTCTATGGGGCATTATTATAGCACAGTCTTGGCTCCCAGGGATCCTAAACCTTTTCTTCAATACTCTCCATTCTTGTCTCTTTGCTGTGGTTTACATAGGACCTTAGTTACTATATAAAGCTACTAGGAGCTTTGAACATGGAAATAGAAAGGGGCTATTCCAGGGAAAAGGAATGTGAGTCTTCAGAGAAGGCAGTAGGGGAACACAGTCTAAAAAGGGGAAGGAGCTTACATTTATAGGAAGAGAGGTGAAACCATGGAAGAAAGTCGTGAACAAACAACATCATGGACTGGATTAAAATGGGGGAACAAAGAGGAATCCAATACAGCGGCGGGCAGTGTTTGTGCCAGCGCTGTCTAGATAAGGACAGTGTTAGATCAAGGAGGAACTGGGACATGTGAACACCTGAGGCTCATCACAGGACGGGGCTGGTCTTTAAACAATTGTTGAACTAATGTGGGATTAAGAGGTTTCCTTTACTAAAACACACACAGTGAGCTCGGATTATGATTCACAGAGGGTATTGTTAGGTTCTTGGAAAAACCGCAACTTTAAGTGAAATGATGTTGAAAATAAGATATTTTTTACTTATTTTTTATTATTTTTTTATTATTTAAATTTTATTTTTATATTCCCCTTACAATTACAACCCCCTTATTTTGACCCCAAGCCCTCCTTTCCCCGCCCCGTACCCCCCATAGAGTGTCTTTGGTTCATAGTTTTTTGTTGAAAAATAAGATATTTTTTGAGGACCTGCTTTACCTATTTCTCTCAGTATCCTCAGAGGCCTAACACACACACACACACACACACACACACATACACACACACATACATACACATACACACAGTAGGTGTCCAACAAATATTTGCTAAACTAAATGAAAAGCACCTCTAACCTAATGGGACTCATAATCTAAGAAGGCAACGTGGAAGTGAATATTTGTTAGATAAATCACTTTTCACCTAAGCTACAACCAGTAATTTTGTTCTGCTTTATATTCACTATTTTCATCTTAAGAGCTGGTTATGTGAAATAAGGGAGTTGAAAAGGGAAAGAAAGGAAGCTTCTAACTAAGAGGACTAGGAGGAGGTGGTGAGTGCAGCAGTTGGGACGAATAATGATACTGAGGATGATAGGAAGGGGGACAAAGAGGACTTTGGAAAAAAAAATTAGGAGAAAATGCCATGAACCTCAACTGGAGAAAACTAAATTTCTGAGTCCTCTTTCATAGTCTTATGGCGACATCAATTCACTCCATCTCAGACCTTATCTATCTTCAGGAAAGTATCACAGGATGCGGTCCAGAGGAAGTCATAAATTGACAAAGACTGAGCCAAACTCCAGCAATTAACAAGTGGATAACTGATTACTCTTCAGAAAATGGCTGCTGATAGCAATTTCTGAGCTGAAGACCTTGAGTGCCTGAGAACTCGGCCTCTCTTTATAGTTTCCCCAGTCGTGTTCTTTTATTTCCCTGAAAAATGGCTTTTTCTCTCCGAACTTCCACAGGTACATCTGCTTGCGTCCTGCATACAAATATTCTATGTGTACCTGAGCACCTAACACTGTTGGCGGTGAAGGCTACGTGGGGACCAGTGCCCAGAATCCCGGAGTCTGTTTTATCAATAGTTACTCTACAAACCAAGAGATTGCAAGGAGGAAATCAAATGATAATAATTTTGCTTTCTTCATCTCTCTGTAAAAAGACATTCAGATATCATCAGACCGCTGCATCGAGAAAACTTTTTAAAGCAAACAAAGCAGAAAATAAAAAAGAAGACTCAGGAACTAATTATCGAGATTCTCTGGGGGTATTTCAGGGTGGGTGATCTAATGAGAACTCTCACACCCCATCAGGGAGAACTTGATGGGAATGCAATGATCTTAGCAATGTGGCTCTGACCTGACATATATCATCTACTGGACAAAGGGCCTCTCCCAAGCTAGACCTCACTCCAGAGAGCTCCCTGGGTGTCTCCGTGCAGCAGTGTGGGATTGGAGGGGAGAAATAATGGCCATGATAAGGTCTCTTTAGGGCAAAAATCACCCCCTTTTCTTTCAAGTTACACATTTGAGATTTAAATCTTTGTTTCTTCTGTTTCATCTGGCAAAACTCAAGCAAGTTTGAAGTGAGTCGAACTTTGCAAAGGAAAAAATTAGAGAGGGGAAAATGAGGGTGATGTTTCTAGACCCAAAAGTTTTTAACCAAATCACTAAGTCTGTAATTGCAAAATAAAAACACTAAATCTCAATATCTGTTTGCACAGCTCATTAGCTAAGGGCTCACACTCAGCAAACGGAAAAGAGGAAAAAAAAAAGAAAGAAAAAGAAAGAAGAAAAACTTTAACACCAAATGCTTTTGGAAAGTTACTATGGAGACCAGTCCTTCCTGAGAATGTAAAGTAGGCCCTGTCATGTTCTGCTAGGTTGCTGTCAGATGTCTGCTAGGCATGTGTCTGTCTGTCTTTATTGCTTATTTAGAAAGTAGCAAATCGAGATGAGGCAAAGCCTCTTTTGTCAGACAGTGCCTGAGAGAGAAAGAACATTCCTTTCCCCACTGAGCATTATGAACGTTATGGCAGGCACTCGACCTGCTCGGCTACCGGGACAACATGATTTACAATGTGAAAAGGGAAAACCTAAATCACCAAGTAATGAAAACATTAAAGTTAATGCATCACAAGTGAGGAATTTATTACCATTAACTCCAATAAACAGTTATAAAACACCGTCCTTTCCTGTCCACGCACAGGGACACAGACACTGGACTTCATTAAGCTCAACTTTCTTTTCTTCTTCACTAGACCAGTCATGTGTGTTTGAACCAACCACCATTTATTGTTAAGTGGACTGGTTCATTTTCCGGGACTGTAGAAAGCTGAAGGCACATCCATTTTGCTTCACGGAGCTTGGTATAGACGGATGAAATAGCAAAGTTTAGAAGACATTCAGCCCGCTGTTGCTATATAAGTTTATTTAAAAGTCTCTAAAATGTATGTCTGATAAAAGCAGAGTAGCTCTTCCGAGCAGCCCTTCTCAGAGGCAGGTATATAAGTAATAATGCCCGGTGAAGAAGTTGGCATATCGGATGCCAATGCATGTCAGGTACATTTAGCCGAATAATTTTTCCCATGTTATTGTTTGGTAGAGTACCTTAGAAGGCTGAGATGGAAACCCATTTCCTTCCAACATTTTTCTCTGTCACAGGGGCACACCAGTTTATAATGTTAAGGTTGTTCATGAACAAAAGAGGTCGCACATATTGGATGGCTAAGGTAGATTGGTTCTGGATTCATTTGTTTTAGAGGGAAAAAAAGAATTAAAGGGTATTTTGGAAAGCCAACTCTAATTGTGGAATCATCTGGGTGTTACAAAGCAGACAGGAGAGGTAGCATGAAATTCAGGCTTCCCTGGCCAAATAGTTTCAACGGCACTAATGATAGTAGTAATACTTTACATTTGATAGTACTTTAGAGTTTTCAAAACGCTTTCCTTTATGGCACCTCCTTCATTCTGATACAGAGAAAAAGGCTCGATAGTCTAGTCTGTAGAAGCAGCAGCTCAGAGTGGGAAATGACTTTCTCACACACCTGGAAAGAAAACAAAACCACCAATGCAGAAACTCAAGTGTCCTCAAGCTCCAAATCCAGGATTTCTTTGCTACGCCAAGTTATATGAACCTTTTCCATAATGAATACCATGACAGTCTTAACTATAATCTAAAGTCAAGATGAAGAATGCTTTATTTCTAGATTTCTCAACTCATATTTCATGGTTTTAGAAACTATCTCCACCGGGCATGGTGACAGCCCAGTCCTGCTAGAGGGAGCCAGCAAGTTCATTCTGGAAACAGGAGCAGCTCTTTGGCATTACCAGAGGAAGAGAGGTACCTGGCTGAGGTTAACAGGGATGCTTAGCTCCACCCATGGAGTGGAATTGCTTCATCTTTCATGTGCCAAAAAGCATACAAGAAACGGAACTAGAGAGGTTATAATGCAGTCTGAGCAGCACACCCCATACTATCAAAGCTAAGTTTTCCATATTGATTCTAACTGCTAAAAAGTAGTATAACTTTGTAATGCTTGTCAAGGAAATTCTTCTAAATATTATTTCACTCATTTTAGCAGCTCCATAAGGCACCTGAATGAAGAACTCTTGATGGGGAGACTGCAGGGCTCTGCAGTGGTGACAGCAAGTGACCCTGTCACTCATTTTGCAGATGGAGAAACTAAGTCCAGTCAGCTAGATTAAGCGACTCACCCAACTTAGTCATGATGTGACTCATCCAGTGGTGTCATTATGTGACATTACCCAAGGTAATGTGACTAATTTGTTGTAGAGTTGAGAAGAAAATAGTTTCTGACTCCAGTTCAGCATATTATCACTTTTTTACTTTCATAGTCATGTAATAATCCTTCTCTAATTCTGGCACAGGGGGTTAATTTCTGTGGGGAATCCAGACCTGAGGGTCCCAAATCTTGGGACAAATGGTCCAGTGGAGAGTGAGAAGCCATTCTGAAAACAGATAAATTAAGTAACAGTCTATGCCCTGAACACTCCAACAATTCTAGTAGTTGTATATATTGGTGTTTAGGAACCTTCTTTGAGAAAAATGAATGGTTTCAGAGAAAAGACCTATAGTTATAGGCCTTATAGATATTGATGGGTTTCTCCATCATTCCAAACCTTATGCTTTCTAAAGTGCAGCTCAGTAGCTGATAGGCTATGCCTTGGCACACAGAAGTGTCAGTTAGTATTGCAGAGCCTCACTTTTATTTTATTTTAAAAAAAGATTTATTTATTTATGCACACAATAACTGGGGTACAGGCCAGAGCTGTGGGGGCTGGGGGTAAGAGGATTCACCAGAGACAGTGGGGAACAGGACAGACTGACTAACTGAAATACACTGCTGAGAGGAGGAGTGGGCGAGACATGAGAGGTCTGCTGTGCCATGTGGGTAGCTCCCTGGCCGGCCGGAGATCAAACTCATGCTGCAGAAGCTGCGGATAGCTTCATACTGCGGTGCTTAACCTGCTGCGCCACCAGGGAGGCCCCAAGCCTCAGTTTTATTTATTTATTTATTTTTAAAGATTTATTTATTTATGCATACAAGAACTGGGGTATAGGCGAGAGTGTGGGGGTGAGCGGATTCACCAGAGACAGAGTGGGGAGCAGAACAGGCAGAGTTACTGAAATACACTGCTAAGGGGAGCAGCAGATGAGACAGGAGAGGTCTGTTGCACCATGTGTGTCACCTCCCTGGCTGGGGATTGAACTCGTGTTGCAGTGGCTGTGGATTACTTCATACAGCTACGTCTTAACCCCTTGTGCCATCAGGGAGGCCCCCAGCCCCCCAAGCCTCACTTTTAAATGTCAGCAGAGTCTAGGGATCACCAGGCATTTGTAGAAAAGTTCTAAAATGAACAAGGACCAAAACCTACCATAGAGAAAAATGAGCTCAGAGGAAAGAGCTAATTTAGGGAGCAGAAAAGAAAATTGAAAGCCAAAACAAACAAAAAAGGTTGAGAAGCCATTGCATTCATGAAACAGGAGGCTTATAAAGAAAAAAAAAAACAACACAGAGGACAAGAAAGGATGGTTGGAAATTAAATATATTGTAGCTGAAAATAAAAATAAAATCAATAGATGAGTGGAAGATTTCAGTGTAAAGGTAGAATGGAGAGGTTTTTTCAGACATGGACAGTCTCAGGCAGCCTTTCTGAGGGTGCCTCCGGAGACTATGTCCCCCCAAAGTGAGGGAGTCCACCAAGAAAGAAGGTGGCAGTGGATCCGGGTAAAGGGCAAGGGGAAGGACAGGGAGGCTGTGTGACAGCTGGCCAGTTGCCTCCAGAGCAGCCTGCTAGGCGGGGGAGGACAGAGGTCTCCAGGAAAGCTGCTCCAAGAGTCATCTGATGTGTCTGACCATGTGGAAAATAGTCATCAGAGGAGGATCACAATTCTGCTACAAAATTTGGGGAGAATTAGGGACAGTGACTTAGGAAACTAATCAAATGAAAAGTCAAGGCATTTGCCAACTCTAGGAAAAACAAGAAATGAAATTTAATTGTAGAAGATTAAAAAGGTTGACAGTGGATAAAGTTTACATAGTTAAAATCATGTAAACCCTATAACAAAGCTAACTAAAAATTAGGATATAATCACTTTGGAAAGATGGAAGGGAGAGGTGAGGGCTGGGGTGGGACATGAGTACTAAATCCTCCTCTGCCTTAATATGCAATCAGTTGATAATGGGCAAGTTAGAAATAGCCATACAGTAATATTTAGAAATGTGGACATATATGCTGCAGTTGGTGAAAGAATTGCGAGGGCTGCTTCTGGAGAGCAGTGTTCTGGGGGTGGGAAGCGATGACTGCATTCCTATTTGTTTTTTTAAAAAAGCTCTTATTTGCTTTTAAAAACCTCTTATTTGATAACAATAATAGAAAAATGGAAAAAAGTTTTAGTTCTATTTCAAACCAAGTCATATGCATCTATACTTGCATAAATGATATCTATTCTGAATGGTTGAATATACAAAAAATTCTGAAGACTTATACGAAGAGCAAATGGCAAAAGGATCCAGAAAAAAGAAGAAATCAGTGTAGAATGAAGAGAAACAACTGTATTGAAAACACTACACAAAGCCATATTTGAATTAGGTGTTAAGAGTATTTTAATAATCTGCAGTCTGTAAAAGCAATTTTAAGACTCATTTACAATTCTAATATTGTATTTGCACCATAGATTTAATTCTGCTTAAGCTCTTCCTACACTACAAGCGGACCCACAAAAACATTTGACCTCTTTCCACTGATAATGCTTTATTTCACAAGTAACAAAGGACATTTAATCCCATTATGAAATTTGAGGTCAAAAGTCCAAGGATTTACAGAATAATATTGTATCACTAGGCATAACCAGAATTGGATAAAGACCTGCAAATAAAATAAAGTTGAGAAAAATTTATTTGGCACCGACTATGTGGGAGGCATTGTACCAGAGACTTTAGAAACCCTAGGATAGCCTGGAAAGACAACTTCAGATTAGTGCAAAGACACAGAGAGCACAGACATGATTTTAATTTATAGGGTTGGAAAGGTACAAGGCAATAAAACAAGACACCTGTTGTCCTGCATTTATGTTAAAGGTTTCGCCTTTTTAAAAAATAATCAGAAACACATAATCATTATTCTTGACATAAATTACACTTTAGATTGGGGTGGAAATCATGTTTTAAGAATAGGAAGGGAAGGAAAAGTAAAACCAACTGCAGGTAATTTTTCAAGGGGAAACAACAGCAATATGAAGATATATGGGCATCAGACCCACTGGTAGAGGAAGGAGGCTGTGCTCTCTTACCTCTTATGGTGTCACTGCTGTGACCTCCACCATTTGAAATGCTTTGATTCCACCTTGCCCAAGGGACCCAAGAGCACTGGGAAAAGGCATGAAGGATGCCTATGCCTGACCTCACCTTTACATTGTCTAATGACTGAAGGTATAAATCAGCTTTCCCCTTGAAGACCTGAGTGTCAGAAGCTCATGTGAAATGCTGGAAATATTAAATGATGTCCCTGAGGGTTTTATTGTTACTCAGTTTTCTCCTGTAACTGGGAGAGCAGTTCACATGAAGGATACTTTCCCTCAGGATCTCAATTTATATACAAAATGAAGTATGAAACTCCAACTTCTTGCCACTTTGGAAAGAAAATAAACAATTAGTGGAGGCTACACTTAGCCCCTGTTTGGTTTTGTTCCAATGATCTCTCTGCCATTTCTGGAAAACAGTTCACATAAACAAAGGGATGAGAATACCTCATTACAAATCCTTATTTCCAGTGTAATAAACCTGGGATGGTTGAAAAATCTCCACAGACAATTCAATATGGTCTTGTAATTGGGAAAGACAAAAGCTCTTCCTTTAATCCTATTTAGCAGAGAGACTATGTTAATAATTAGAACTGAGGATCAAGGGTCCTATTTCTAGTTCATCATTGGCATCTTGGGCTGTATATGAACATCCTACCTAGATTCTTTTTGTAAGATTATTTAAACCTATGGACTCTCAAATCTCCTGATATACTTTTTTAAAAAAGATTTATTTATTTATGCATACAAGAGCTGGGATATAGGCCAGAGATGTGGGGGGGTGAGAGGATTCACCAGAGACAGAGTGGGGTACAGAACAGGCAGACTGACTGAAATACACTGCTGAGGGGAACAGTGGGTGAGACGGGAGAGATCTGCTGCACCATGTGGGTCGCTCCCTGGTCAGCTGGGGATTGAACTCGTGCTGCAGAGGCTACAGATTGCTTCGTAGTGCAGTGCTTAAACCCTTGCGCCACCAGGGAGGCCCCTCCTGATATACTTTTGACTCATTTATTCTCACTATCACCTCTGCAATAAAAATAATTATCTGTAATAAGAAAAGTGATCATGGGGCCTCCCTAGTAGCCAAGTCTCAGTGCTATCACTGCTATGACCGGAATTCGATCCCTGGACAGGGCGCTAATCCACATGGCACAGCAGACCTCTCCTATCTTGCCTGCTGCTCCCCTCAGCAGTGTATTTCAGCAGATCCACCTGTTCTGCTCCCCACTCAGTCTCTGGTGAATCCTCTAACCCCCCCACACTTCTGGCCTACACCCTAGTTCTTCTATGTAAAAAAAAAAAAAAAGCAATCACTTTTCTCTTGATGATGAAGTGACTTGCTCAAATCTCCCAGTTAGTAAGTGGACATGGCAAGGAGAGGAGTAAAGAAACCTCACGACAGTCTTTAGCATTCATCTCTTGGCATCTCTCAATCTTTCCCCTTCACTCTCCATCAACCCTATGAAGTATTGCTACACAAAGAGCATAGCCCCTATTATAGAAATAGTACTAATATCTGTATGAGCTTTAACCACGTTAGAGCACTTTCAAACCTCTGATTTAGTTCGATTTTTATAATAGTCCTATGAGGTAGGTATTTACAGACTCCAAAATGAGGGGATAAAAGTGAAAAAGAAAGAGCAATTGCGAAGAAAAGCCAGCAAAATATTAAGGATTACTTAAGACATGTAGAATCTTACTTACACCAGGTTTGTAAAAGATGGCTTGATGTATGAAAATATTGATTATCCTGGCTGCTTTTCTGCTGTAATAGGGGACTGATCTCATAATGACCCTTGTGTTCTAAGATCATATTCCAGCATGAAAGGATATTCAGAATAGTGTAATGTACTATTTTAACACAAGTTCTCTTGTCATATAACTGTGGCTGAATTAGAGATGAGTGACATGGCTTCTCTAGGGAACAAGAAAAACTGCCAGGGCTGAGGGTGATTCCAAACAGCCTACTAGGAAAAACAAAGACACAGGCTCTTTTTCACCCAGAAGCCTAATCTTCTGAAGCAGGCACAGTGAAACAAAAAAAAATTTTTTTGTAGCACTAAGTAGAATTGCTGCCGCTTTAAATTACACATGTTTAAAGGAATTGGTATCATATTGGTATCCAAAATATCGTGTCAACCAACTTCCTTAAATGCTAAAATTCTACCATGAGCAGCACATTCAAATGCCTGTGGGAGAGGTAATGCGTTAAGCCAGGTATTCTCCCCCATGCTTAGTAACAGTGAGCACAGATCATTGGGAAGGGGTGCTGCAGAGTCCCAGCTCTCCCAGGACAAGGCACAGCCATTTGGAAGCACGCAGAAGGCCACCGAGCAGAAGGCTGTCTAGCAGTGACCCGTCCATGAGGTACCTGTGGTTGACAGTATTGCACTGAGCCGTTACCAGTCATTAGCACCCGCAGGCAGTGGTTTTTAACTTTGTCTGCTCATCAGAATCGCCCGCCAATCTTTTAAAAAAATACCTGGCTTGCAGCCAAGATATGCTGGATCAGAATGACCTGGGAGTGGAGCTGGGAAACGGAACTCCCAAATGAATTTGCATGTTAGGTCCTCATCAACCTGATGTCTTTGCTGGCGGATCTTGGTGAGGTGGCTCCCAGAATACCTCCTACCAGAACAGCTTGCAAGAGAGGTGCCATAAGGAACAAAGTAAACCAAGGGGACCCGGTGATGAGCCAAGATAACTTGTCCATATCACAATCTCGACAAACTACCCAAGGGATTATTACCAAGATTTATGGAAGCATCACTAATCTATGAAAGTTTGGATTTCCGCATAGCCCCATGTAAGAAACCCCTGAGGAATGATCTATGTCTATATAGTTGGGTTTATTTCATCCTTTCAAATGGCTGAAAAGATGACTGTAGTTTTTTTCATTACTGCAGCATCTTTTCCTATCTCATTTTTTTATAGTCACCTCCCTAAATCTTACTCTACTCAGCTTGCCCTTGGTTATTCCCCAAAGGGAGTCCTTACCAGGTGAAATGGTTAGGATTAGTTTGGTCAGTATGACAGAAAATCCCAAATAATAGAGGCCTCAACAAAACAGAGGCAGACTTCTGCGTCATCTCTATCACCTTATTCCTCATGGTCCAAGCTGCTCCAGCTCTCACTAGCAGGAAAGGGGCAATGAAGAGAGAATTACCCTCCTCCCATGCGTTGAATGACACCTGTGTATGAGCTTGGAGGTTGACAAATTCCTTTTACTTTCTGCTGGCCAGAACTTAGATCGCAATAGTCAGATCTGGTTGCCAGGGAGTTCAGGAGCAGGGAGTTGTAGGCAGCTATAAGCCCATCTAAAGATGCAGAACATGGGGAGAATAAACACTGGGGACTAGCTAGCAGTCTCAGGTCACCAGGAATTGTGCATATAGCTAAAAAAAAGTCCTGGTGGTCACCTTATGAACCTAGAATATCCTACCGGAAAGAAAACAAAAGAGTGTGGTAAGAGACGACTGCTTAAGTCCAGGTGTTGGGTAATTTATGGTGATTAGAGGAAAGTGTTTTCCACTAATGAAGAGTGAGAATTTGTTGAAAGTAGTTACTGCAGCCCAGGAGTCATAACAGAGGCCTCAAATAAATGAAGTGTTCGGTTTGGCTTTTGAAAGCTTATGTTTCCTCTTGGAATTATGTGACTCAAAGTCCACCTCTTGCCTAATGAAAGCCTGGAATGTGGGCCTTCTTGCCTGACGGAGTCAACTTCTGTGTCTGTCAGGAGCAGAACAGCACACCAGGCCTTGGACTCTAGCTGGTTGTTACAAGGCTCACGTGGGGAAATGCCCCTACTAACTTCACCTACAGATTCTGCTCAATGAAAGAGATTTAAAAAAAGATTCAGCTCAATGAAAAGGTGTACTGTCCCCGGACCCTAAGAGCTCCGAGTGCATGACTCCTAGGTTATAGACATGTCAGTGGCAGATCTGAGAGTATAACCAGAACAAAGTTGGTCTAGAAGCCTGTGGTCCAAAATTTAAGAAATCTGTTAAACTCTGTAGCTGTGTCTGGATTGCTTCATTGACTAGGATGGTTTTAAAAGTAAAACACAGCTTCATTTCCCATCTGCTCTCCTTAAATCATTCAATAGATTTGTTTCCTTGCTTTGAGTTTCTCATTTGTCCAACTGATTGAATTGTAAGGCCGGTTAGCTCAGTTAGATAATGAGACCAAGGTGCTAATGAGACCAAGGTCACAGGTTTTATCCCTAGGTCACTGGGGTGTGGAGTAGTACTCTGCTCCATGTCCAGTTGATGGCTCTCTAGCCCTGGCTAGCTGTTCTGAAAGAATGTGTGCTTTCAAAGCTGTACTGTCGGAAAAACCCTGCAAAGGCTCATCCAGTTGATGGACCAGAGATATCTCTACATACAGAGGAACACTAGGTAGTTTGGCCATGAGCTGGCTCCTCCAACAATCAGCCAGAGTTCCAAGAGACCATGACCTAGATGCATGGGGATGGAATTGTGACATCAGGAATGGAAAAAGAAAGCTAGAGTGGCAAGAGCACTGTCATACTCATAGGCAAGGACTCAAAATTCCTCATTTCCTGCTCTGTGCTTGATCCAGACACCACATTCTATCTCCTATTTCCAACCCAGCTCAGTGCCTCCCACCCTGTGGCGAGCTGTCACATGATGGAATAAAATCATGTCCAAGGTAGGACTAAACTTGCCACTGCTTTTGCTCCCTCTGGATAGAAACGTCATTTCTCACCACAGGAAGACTTTTCCCCCTCTTATCAAAAAATCTGTCAGTCTGTCCACACAACCTGGAGAACAAATGTGCTTTTTATCCCTCTGTGAACAAATGAGACTCAGCACCTGCACGGAGCTTGAGGGCGGGGCTGGCCCTCACCCTGACTCCCAGCCGGCTGCTGCTCTTGGGGAGAGAAAGTAAAATGATTGATTCAACATCTTAATTAAGATAAACAAACAAAGAGGAACATCAAATAATGGACCTGACAGTTTGAAACAAACTGAAAGCAAAGCTTAGCATTTCATAAAAGAAGACGCGTTTGATGTGAGGATGGCAGTTTAATAATTTGTAAATATCACTGGCTTGGTATTATAGCTAATCCAAATATTTTCATTTCTCATCATAAGTTATCCTCTGCTGATGGTTTGTCCTCTTCAACTCACAGCTCTCACCCTGGAGCCTTCAACAGGGATAGAGAGGAGAGGAAGACAAAGGGTCATAGGCTTTCTGTGGAATGCGGGTTACATCGTCCACTTCCTTTCTACTTTCTGATCCAAATATTCCCTGGAAAACACCACCGACCAGCCCAAAGGATTTATGGCCCTTTTCTTTACGTCCCCTACAAATTATCAAAAATTAATCATCCTAGCTTTCCATTAGTTTCTGATTGGCTTTCTAATTAAGATAATCTGAGTTTTCCCTTTGTTCTTAAAATATAAAGAAATGGGGGGATGGAACAATGGTACTAACTATAATGTCCCTGCAATGCTCTTTTGATATCATAACAAAATAGTCAGCTATAGGTCTATACCAAAAAAGCTGTTTTATTGCCCTACTGCCCTACAAGGAAGGGGAGCTGGGGGATAAGAATGTCCTTGTGAATACTCAATTTTCAACCAAAACACCCTCGGGTGGGTGTGGAGGATAAGCAGGAAGTGGTGATGACAATGATAAAAATAGGTTGGCCAGAGCATTGTGATTTAGCTCTTGTGAAAAAATTAAGAGAAATAGTAGGCAATTTTACCAATTTATCGAACTTCCAAGAGTGCAAGTCAGAGCATAGGTCTGTGAATGCAGAGTGGAAGGAACACCTTTGGGCAGACAGAGGCATTGGGCTGTTTTTAAAGGCAGGTAAAAGGCAAGAGGGAGGATGCAGTTCCAGCTGAGCCACCTGCTCTCAGATGTACATCGACTTTCTAGCCATGACAACCCTCTCGTGACTTTGCCATTCTTTTTTTTTTCCTAAGGTTTTTAATAGCAGGGTTTTTTTTTTTTTTTTTTTTTTTTTTTTTTTGGTACTGCTCTCAACTGATACCAGGGCAGGCAGGAGACCACACTGGGCGGGTGTGGGCAGGGGCCCACAGAGGGAGGCTGCAGTTCTGAGGATTCTCCACAGGGAAGCAGTATGAGATCAGGGTTTAGATAGAGGGAAGCCATAGGAGATCAGGGTGTAGATAGATGTGGCCCCAGTTCCACCAGCTTTCCCTGATTCTGATTTGAGACAGTCCTCTTTTTCTTCCACTGCGTACAGTCAGTACTCACAGGGCACACTCACCTCTCAGGAGAGCCCCCCTGAAACTGACCTCAGCCTCTACATAGACCTTCACTCCTAGTACTGTTCTTTGCATTTGAACCACTGGCTTCTAGAATATTGCTTGTCTATTCCATCTCTGGCATGTGCATTATTATGAGGGCTCAGGATACCCTCCTTTCTGACATGGACTCATTTTAAGGTAGTGCCACAGAGAGGAAACCTGCAGAAGGGACCTTAGTAACCCATCAAGCATGTTTTTTCCTTGGCAGCATGAATTCTGGCAACCTCTCAATGGTTGGATAACTCTTAACATTTCTCAAAAACGAATCAGTTCTGTCTTTGACACTTTGAAGAAAATGGTTCCAGCAACAACTTGATTTTGTTTGAGTTATAGGAAGCAATCAATGTTATGGACAAAATTCCAAATAGAGTTTACCACTAGGTTCTATCTCGACAATGTCCTATGGCATATTGCACAATAACAGTTACGCCACTACTTATCTCCCTTGTTTATAAACTAGAAATAGCATCCTCTACACTTCAGATAAGCCTTAGGAACTATGTAGTCGGTGTGGATTCTGCACAAAGTACCACCGTGAAAATTCTTAAGGTAGAAAATTTGGGCCTTTCTTTTGTCAGATATTCTCTAAAATACATTTTACCTTAGTCAATGCAGTAAAATATGACAAGATGGCAAGTATGACTATAGCAGATTTAAAAGATTCTACGAAACTTAAACCTTGAAAATTCTTGTAATAAGGTAATCAGAAATTGTATTTTCAGCACTTCACAAGTGGAAAGAAGAAAGAACTGAGGTCTAGGCCTCCTAAAATATATCTCAGGTAGCCTATTTCACATCACACATTTTATTCCTTTATCTGAAATATTTTAGAACTTAAATGTTTTTGCCAAGTTTGAGAAGGGTGTGTGGTATTAACTTCTTCACACCAATGACATTTTTCTCTTCATAGTCTATTCCAACCTTTTTCAGGCTCCCTAAATCTTTTACCTTTCTTCTAGGGGTGATCAATAAAAAGCAAGCAAGAAGCAAAGAAGACAAAGAGAAGCCACCTGGCCTCTCAGTGGTCTCCCAGGTGTGACTCTGCCTTCCAGACAGGTTGATGCAAAGGTGAGTATGTTCCAAATGGATCTCTACTAGGACTGCTCTCCAGTTGGATCAGCTGCAGCAGTTCCAGATAAAACCTGCAATTGTCCAGTTTCATCCCTTGGGACATAAATTGGGTAGAGACTAATACACAGATAATCAAAATGGAGAACAAATAAAAGATTATCTTTCCCGTCTTCCATCTCCAAAAGATAAGTAAACTGACTAGCAGTGGGAAGAGAGTGATCATACTACCAGGGTATTTAATTTCTCACAGAATGCAACGGCATGCAGTTATTGGGAGAGACTCCATGCTCTTGTTTCTGACCTAACACAACTAGAGATTTTTAGAAGTGTCAGGCGATGTTCAAATGAGTTTTAATGCCAAGGTTAGATGATGTTGCTAGGGCCTGTCTCACCCATTATTTTGTGTCTGTCTAGAAAAGGTTAGGCAAAGGTAAGAGAGATATGGAGCCCATTGAAAACATATCGTATCAAAGGGAAACTTGTTAAAGAAAGATTTTAACAGCTCAAACTACCTTTGAGGCCAATAAAAGCACCAAAACTGATTATTAGACCATGATCTGAGGTTAGAAAAAGGACGCTGGACCTGACTGATTAGAGAGATATTGGAAATAAATAAAATGGTTAAATTATGTGAAACAGAAGGTCACAGAGCAGGAGCATCTTGCAAAGCCATAGGTACACTGGTGACATTTATCACAACAGTAATGAATGCTTTGGGTATGGCTTTTTTTTTTTTTTTTTTGCACGTCTTTTGTATGAGATTTTTTTGATAAACTGATTTCACAGAAGAAGAGGAAGGTAATAAGTGTCATGTTGCGTTAATACACAGGCTCTCTACCTTTGGGATCAAATTTGGAGCAGGGCACAAGTGAAATGAGTTTGGTGGCCTCAAGCGAGGTTACCACCAATAGCTATCCTTAAACAAAATTACAAATCATTTGCTGGCAGCTGAGATCAGAGACCTGGAAGAGTGTTACAGGTCAGGGGGAAGACTTGGGACCTGGCCATTACCTCCAGAGCCCCTTCTTGGCTTCAGCTCATGCCACCAACCAATGCTTCTCATCCATACACACTGATTTTATGATCTCTCTTTGCCTGCCAATCGCTACATCAATATTGCCAATAACATTTCAGTTGGGACTGGATTCAGTTCAAACCTCCAGTTATCTAAGTCTTCATCACTCAGTCAATTCTAATAATAATAATTTCATAGGTACTATGAAAAGGGGTCCGATTTTAAAATGCTACTTGCCCTTAGCAAAATAATGGTGTTTGTGTGTTCCTGTGAATTCTAAATCTAAACATTGCTTGTTCTCTCTCCACTCAGTAAAGAGCTTCTGAGATTCTCTGATGAAAACATGGAGAATTAGAAAACAATGACTGTGTGAATGACAGTTATAGAGATCTCATACTGGAAAGGGCACATTTTATTGTGACTCTGTGTCAAAAGTGTAGTTTCATCAGAGGACAGGAGGCAAAAGAAACAGGCAATCAATACTTGGGCCTCTGATATCTGAACTGAGAAAGAAAATCATTATCCTGTTACTTTTATTGTGGCATGATGCTTGAAATACTGCACCTTGTTTCCATAATAATCCAATATTTTGGGGGTTGCAGATTAAAAATCCCCTCATACCGGTAGCCATGTGAAACCAGAACATAAAGCAGAGAGGGATGTACGTACATACATCTTATGATGGGAATTTGGAGAAAAGCAAATTGAGAAAGAGAAAAGTTAGCTTTTTGAAAAAACATAATAATCCAATCTAAATGCATACATTTAATTTCTGAGTTTCCAGAATGATTAGTGAGGGGCCTTTGTTTCCAATTTTTGGGCAAAACACAGATTTCCAATAGATAAAATTCCCCTCAATGTCAATGAGGTTACCTAGATGGTATTTACATCTCTGTATTTATTGAAACTTTTGTTCTATTGTTAAGAAATTAAAAGAAGGCAAGGTGGGGAGTATATGGATACTGACACTTGATTTATTTTATTTTTTTTAGTGAATTTGAATTTTTAAAAAATATTTATTTTTATATATTTATTTTTATATATTTATATATATTTATACAAGAACTGGGGTACAGGCTAGAGGTGGGGGTTGTGAGAGGATTCACCAGAGACAGAGTGGGGAGCAGAACAGGCAGATGTACTGAAATACACTGCTGAGGGGAGCAGCAAGCGAGACAGGAGAGGTCTGCTGTGCCATGTGGGTCAGCAACCTGGGCATGGATGGAACTCAGGCCACAGTGGTGTTAGTACTGAGATTTAACCCCTAGACCACTAGGGAGGCCCCCCGATACTTGATTTTATTTTATTTTATTTTATTTTTATAAGAAAAGGTACTTTTGATATTTCATTTAATTAATTAATTAATTAATTAATTAATTGTGGGACCCTCGCCGGTGGCTGGGGATCGAACTGGCGCTGCAGAGGCTGTGGGCAGCCTAGCAACCCAGCGCTCAACCGCTGCGCCGCCAGGGGAGGCCCCCGATACTTGATTTTAAAGCTAGTTGTTTCACTGGCAAAAATCTGGTCCTTGAGCTTGAATTTTCTGCTGACAAAAGAAGGGGAATTATCACTTACAATCCTTTTTGAAACTCTTATGTGTCCAGTCTTAAACACTGCATCAATTCTGTCTAACTGCTTCTAATGTGACTCTTGATTGGTTAGTATTTTCAAAGTGCTTCAAGACAGCCCTTCTCTTTCTAGATTTCAGCATTCAAGTTAAAACCTTACTTGCCATATATGGACGGTGGGATCATGTCAGTTACATGCATATCACCACTTTAAAAAAAAAAGGTAGAATTCAAACTTACTTTATACTTTCACGAGTTGGTTATTTAAATTCTGCTTTTTTCCTCTTTGACTAATTACCCATGAGGTTAGCATTATATAGCTGGAAAGTCATGACTTGCTTTCTAGGCTATCTGCTGCAGCCTCGTGGAGAATTAAGTGGGTCCTTCATGAACAAGAAAAGGTGATCACGGCTGCACATGGTGTCTCCCAGTCTGTTCTGGTTAGACTCTCCAGCAGCCACAGGTAACAATTCAAAGTCATGCAAATGAAGGCTACTTCTGGCACTTTGGTCCCAAGATGTGGATGCTCTTGTGACTTGTTGACAAACACACCAGGACAGTAAGGGAAAAGGAGACCTTATCCATCTGGGCAATTGGTTTATTTCAAATGAACAAACTACTACAGCCAGCCACAAGAATTGCTAAAATTAAGAAAAACTGACAATAGCAAGGGTCAGAGAAGATGGGAATCAACTGGAATTGCCACACATAGTTGAGCTGAACCCTTTGACCCAGCAATTTCTCTCCTAGGCATATGCCCAAAAGAAATGCAATATAATGTGCACTCAAAGACAGGTATAAGGATGTTCACAACAGCATCGCTCATCATATCCCTAAAGCAACCCAAACGTTTAGCCACATGAAGTAAGTGAAATACATTATACAGTGATAAGAAAAAAGGAACTAATGCTACATCCAAAACCATGGATGGTTCTCACAAATACAGTGTTGAAGGAAAGATGCACAGAGTGTATATTGTATGACTCTGCTCACAGAAGCTCAAATACCAGCAGAATAAATCTTGTGATAGAAGTCAGGCATGAACTTCTGGGGAGAAAATAATTGGGAAGGGGGACAGTGAATAGCTTCTCAGACACCAGGTAATGTTCTGTATTTTGAACTGGGTGGGGATTACATGAGTATTTCCACTGCTAAAAAAAAAAAATCATTAGCTCTATGCTTATGATCTGGGCATTTTCTACATATATTATATACTGTAATAAAAAAGTGAAAAAAACCCCAACAAACCTATCAATGTAATTTATTAATGCCTTTGTCAACTTCTGAAATACCATGATATAAAGGAAAAATGACAAAGGCAGTTTCTCCTTGAGTGAAGCTTTACTACTGAGTTATATTTAAAAAAAAATGACAGTTTATAGTTGCTTGTTGATTTTGATTTTTACTTTATTATAATTAGCCTTTTTCCTGGTCCCTTATTTAGGTTTTCTAAATTTCTGCTATGAGTGGGATCATCCAGTATTTTTCTTTTTCATTCTGGCTTATTTCGCTGAGCATGATCCCTTCCAGCGCCATCCATGTTGCTGCAAATTGCATGAGTTTATCTTTTTTGATTGCTGAGTAATATTCCATTGTGTATATGTACCACATCTTCTTGATCCAGTCACCTATTTTTGGGCATTTGGGTTGTGGAGGGGAGGAGGGATTAGGGTCAAAATAAGGGGGATGGGAATTGTATTGGGACTATAACCAAGATGAAAATGCATACATTGTGCAAAAATGAAAAATTATGTAAAATATATATAATAAAAAAAGAGACAGAGGCATTACATAGGCATGGTTTTTAGAAACCCTGTTTTTTAGCCTGGAACTTGTAAGGGTAAGTAGTGATTTTGTTTATACCTTTGAGTATTGTATAGTACATTCTATCAGAGACTTAATAAGGAGGGTGCTCACCAGCTATTCTGTTTGTGCAGTAAGAGGAAACTGGTTAAAATTAAAACAGGAACAATTTCAGCTGGCTATTAGGAGGAGTTTCTGGACCAAGACATCAACAATTGTGGATTCAGAATTGCTAGGCATGTTTAAGGAAACAAAATCATCTGGTAGGTGGACTACAAGGACTCTTAAAATATCAGCAATATATTCTGCAGTTCAACAGAGGAATGTTAGAATAGTTTAAAAATCCATCCTTCACAGAACTTAGTACAATGCCTGGTAAGAGTTAGGTATTTAAAAATATTAGCTCCACCCTATCATTGTTAATAATACAGAGAGCACTGCAAATTTTAGGCCTCTCTCCCTAAACTTATTATCGATAGTGAAACATCCCTAACTCAGTCTCTCTGTAAATCTCTGTGGCTTGTTCCTCCTGATGATAAAGGAGAGAGCCCAAGTGCTTAACATCTATAAATTGTAGTGATTTTGTGAAGAAATATGGCATGTAAATATAAAGCATTATTATTATAATAAACCCAGCCAGCTGCAACATTGATGGTACCAGAAACATCGATTTAAATGATAACTGGGTACTCTTAACACTGGCTCAGAATTAAGTTGCTGCCAGCACCAGTGGGCTTTACAAAGTAGAGGGAGTCACCAAAGCGCCCTTAGGGAGTTAAGAAAGGGTAAAAGGAGCCAGGTCTAGAGGAAACCCTTAGCAAATCTGAGAAGTGTTTCTCAAGCAAATGTAAATCAACAATAGTTTTGGCTATCATCTAGTGTTCTCCCCACGACTTTCCTCCATACTCCTATACTCTCTCTACCGCTAAGAAAAATCATATTCCAGAGATGTAATTAAACTACCTGCTTTTTGGGCAGCTGAAAATATACTTAGCTAAAATGTGACACACACATGCGCGCGCACACACACACAAACTATTTTAAATGCTTCCTAAAATGTCCTTTTGAAAGATGCATAGTTTGAAACCAAACTCGTCAGTGTTAAAGTGCCACCAGGATTTTAGCTCGGTTAAAGTGCCACCAGGATTTTGGAGGTATTGGCGTTCGAAAAGCTGTCAATTCTTGCTTGGTAAATGGAAAGAAATTGAGTTATAGCAACTGGGATCTGAAGAATCAGAAGATTTATGTTTCACACAGATGTACAAAGAGAAATAATTATGTGGAAATGTAAGGCCCTTCTACTTTCAGGTTTCTAACTTCTCTGGAATGACTTTTGGGTACAACCAAGGCACAGGGTGCTCAGTGATAAGCAACATTCAATTCTCTGAATTATGTGATCAATCCCTTATAGTTTGGACACTTTAGCTCCTATTGAAACTTCACATTATATGCTGCAATTATATACTGGACAGAATGTAACAATGCCCTTTTGGAAAACAAGTGTGGGGCAAACCTCCTGTGTGCTTAGAGATCTAGAGAAGTCTGGCTACAGAAACACTATGTCAGTCTAAGAATAGAAATGTCTACAAATTTCTATAAATCAAGTATAAAAGAACTATCAGATATTTGAAAGTAACCAATTATTAAAATGTAAGACAATTTAGCCAGTTTTTATGAACTCATAGTAACCCATGGTTAACAGTTTGCTTGGGGTTATTCTCATTCACTCAAAACTTCACTGATATGTTCAATAAGTACAAATATGTGCTAGGAAGGGCTGATCATTGTATCATAGCTGAATATCTGAAACTGTTAATTAACATAATGATTAGGTGCCAAAGACCCAATCAGAGAAGGCCATGGACTATAGAGAAGAATAGCCAGCATCATACTCTCGGAGATGGCACAGGGAGAAAAGGAGGATGAGTTATCTAGACAGGGAAACAGCCTGGACAGCGGCTTGGAAACCCATGTTGTGTATACTGTGTTGACTGAAGCCTAGAACTTTCACTGGATGTGCTGCTGTGGATGTGTCCCAGGAAATAAGTTTGCGTTTAGTCTATGAACTTAAGACTTACTCTCAGAGGCTCCAAAGTCAAGTTACGGTGTTAAAATAATCTAGTTTTCCTCTTAGTTACACAGTCATTGGAGGTTTTCAGTCAGGAAATGACATGACAAAACCAGGGTTTTTCTAACAGTGGATATAATTACTTTACAACTTTTCTATTGGATGAGCTATTCCATTTTTTTCAAATAGAATAATAATTGTTAATTAAATTAGCTCTGGCCTTAGATTCTTCTTGGAACAACATGATGTATCTATACCTAGTTAGTGGATAGGAAATGTTGCCAGATTTAAATGTCCTCCCAAATCTTGGGTTATTTTATCACTTTCCACAGGTGACCACTGAAGAATTAGTAAGCAGGTCTACTTCTGAATATTTTCAGAAACAAAACTGATCATGCTTAGTTTAGTGGCCTATTTTGGGAGAGAGAGGTGACAGGTATGCTCCTGGTTAAAAGTTCATATTGCATATACCCAAGCTAGCTATATTTTATTTGGGTAGAATTATTTGTATAAAAGAATTAAACACTTATGTAATAAGATTTTGCCAAGTGTCCTAGAACACACTTAAGCACTGCTGCTTTTATGTAGCCATCTTTGTATCTTTTCAATTTCTAGAGATTTGGAGAAAACTATAGGTAACATTATGTTTACCGTCAAGGGATTTATAATTGAGCAGAAAGGGTAGTTCACTACCCTTTAAGGCATCCAGTTAATTCTTGGTAAATTGGAATAGCATGTGTGTCTCTAATACAAATGTGTAATTTTTCTAAGTATGTTTCCATATGCTTCCCCCTCACTAATACTGACTTAGAGCTAAATGGGATTGAAAGAGTTAATGGCTGCCACCCAGAGGCTTTCTGTATTCTCAGCTCTTGGTACACACAGTAGGTCCTTAGTAAACATCTTATAAATCAGTGAATTAAAGGATTTAATATAGCAGGGAATCAGAGATTTTAGGTTCTGTTATTGATTTTGCTGCACATTTATTTATCAAATAGATTTGGGTATATAGCCCCTCTGTGCTTGTTTTATTCTCCCTCTGTGAAATCAAGATGATAAAACTTCCTTTAAAGAAATATGGTGATGCTTGAGACACTGTGTGCAAAATGATTTGTACTCCTAGGAAGAAAGGGATCGTATAAATAGACGGCATTGTTCAGGTTACCCACAGCATTCAAATTTAATTTGTACCACATGGAATATGTGGAAGGTCCATGACCTCAGTAATGAAAGCTGCTGAGCCCTTGATGCCCATGGAAAAAAGCTTTTTCTCCTTGTTTTTCTGACTGCAAGAGAGTGACTGCTGTTTCTCCCGCCTGCCTGCTCTCACTATGACACAATTATTTTCTTCAGCCTCATCCCCATTTCTTATTATGAATACTCAAACGGGTAGGTCCTGTAAATTGGAAAGGGTAGAAGGTGCATACGTCTGAAAGAGCTGTAATAAGGGCCCTCAACTTAAGAGTGAAGAGTTGAGAGAGATGGGTATAGAACCCTGACTAGGAGGTGCGAGAAAAGACAGATCAATCCCAACGATTCATCATGCCAGGAGCTGTCCAAATAATCAAAGGTATCAGCCAGGGTGATATATAGCTGATGTCACTTGGTGAGACCCTTAACAAGGCAGCTAGTACAACAGCTGCTGCTGGTCAGTGAGTATCACAGCACATGCCAGGCCAGGGCAGGGAACGCAGACCATCCATCACTGACCCAACTTAATGGCTAGGCTTATTAGTAAACATTCTCTGCAACTGACAGCCTGTAATGGTACAGGCTGTTCACCTACTGTCCCCCAAATAAACTGACCCACCTGACAGATGTGTGAAATCTGTGGCCCCTCTTTAGATTCTTTGGGTGAGAATAATTTATTCTACATTGAGAAAAGCAAGAGTGAATCCTTAGGAAGAATAAGAGTAGCAGTATATGCACGAAGCCACCATTTAGCAAATGTATTCATAATCTATTATTCTCCCAAGATGGTTTTTCTCTTCTTAATCATAAATCAGAAAAGTGACAGTGTATGTTGACATGTATGCATTATTCTATAGGCAGCACTGTAGGTGAGTTTCATCTGCATCTCTCCCTACTATGGATCAGAAATTCCCAAAGTGGAAATAAAATCCACTCTCTGTACTAAAGATATCTAAGTCTACTTTAACTACATTATGTTCTTGGAAGGGGTATCTTAATGGACTAAAGTATGAGGTTTGAAATATCTAGACTTCCTGGAACCATAGGTTCAATTCCCAGCTGAATCGGCTCAGTCCTCCAGTCTTCACTGGCAGATAAATTAAGATACTAAGAAGCTTACTGTGCACAGATCTCTTAGATGAGCTGAGTAACCTCTAATCTCATCTATTTTTTTAAAGTGGACATTAAAATTGGTTCCTTTTGTGGTGGCGTTTTTGGCCTTGTTGAAAAATCCTGTGTAGCCTACATGGTTAAATCTGGTGCTTTTCATTCAAAAGGGGATGCAGCATTTAGGGTAAGAGAGCAGCCTCCTTCAGGTTTGAGACCTTTTTTTTTAGAAGTGGGGTACAGCCAGAGTCGTGGGGGGTAAGAAGAATCACCAGAGAGAGTGGGGGCAAAACAGGCAGATGTACCGAAATACACTGCTGAGGGGAGCAGCGGGCGAGACAGGAGAGGTCTGCTGTGCCATGTGGGTTGCTCCCACATGGGGATCAAACTCACATTGCAAAGGCTGTGGACAGCTTCACAGCATTGCACTCAACCCCCTGCACCACCAGGGAGGCCCCGTTTGAGACTTCTTATATATTGGGGGTTTGAAATGGCATAGGCTGTTGCAATTTCAATTACTCTTTCCTAATGCTTCACCTTTTGTTTGCCTGGACTTGAGCTGTCTGCCTTGTCTCATCCTTCAGTGCATCTTCCTCTTGGCCTGACCTTGCTTTTCCTCTCTAGTTTTGGCAACTGATCTTGCTTTGAATTGACACAGGTTAATTCTTCCACTTGGATTCTAAATTTTACCCTTCTTGACTTGCAAGACTGTGATCCTTCACGTCTTACTTTAGTTTCTGAAGATGTAGAGGGAAAGAGCCCTGACTTAGGAGAAATTAAGAGCTCCCAGCAGGACTGTTTCCTCGACTGCCCCTATTCTTTCCTGCCTTGTGCTATGGTCCAGCTAAGTGGTTCTGTAATGATGGGCAAGTCATTTGACCTATCTGCATTATAACCTGTAGACTGGGTAGGCTGGACCTTGTGGCTCCTTCCTAGTTCTAAGGCTCTCAGAGCCTCTTTATGTCTACCTGGGACCTCTATCACCTGGGATAGAAGAACTAGAAAACTTTTAAACCTATGTTTTGCACAACATCATCAACACTAATAAATGCTAATCAAGCATTAACATTCTGTGTTAAGAATTTTAGAATTTTATTGGATGCAGGGAGTACTGACTAGCACTTTGGAAATTTAGATCAAGTGAGAGGAGACCCAATAATGTCTCAGAGCAATTTATTTCTATTTTTTTTTCTACTGGACGAAGTGAAGTTTACTGGCCAGTAGAAAATGATGGTGTGTAGACAGCATGGACTCTGGAGCCAAGCAGTCTGTCCTGAACCCAGGTTCCACCACTTACTAGCTATGAGACATGAAAAAATTGCTCTTTGACTCTCAGTTTTCTCATTTGTAAGATGGGGGTAATAATAATACCTACTTTATATGGTTGTTATGAGGATAAAATACTTACGATTTGAAAAACATTTAGAACTGTGCCTGACACACAGTAAGCACTATATAAATATTTGTTAAATAAAGAAAAATGCTGGAGCTATAAATCCCACCATGCATTTCAAAATACGTTTCTACGCATATCCTGAGCATTAATGAGTAGCAGACATATTATGACTCATACTTAATATCTCAAATTAAGTTGCAGGCTTATATACAGAATCATTGATAAGATTCAATATTGTTAAGATTGCTGGAACCATCATAGTATGAAGTGTGTATGTGTGTGCGTATAACAGAGAGACGGTGAGAGATCTTTCAAATTTATCAAGGCAAAGTCAGTCTCTAAAATACTTAAAATTTTTTCACTGGTGCATTGTGCCTGGTTCAAGGACAGGACATAGAACATTTGTGTTGTTAATAAACCTTCCATAGAGAGACACTTGAATAGCCCTAAATGTTTTCTAACATCTGGCCAGAGCTAGTAGCAGATGCTTCTAAAGGTTGGTTTTTGCTTTCGGAGAATCATTCAGATCCTGCTGTAGGACTGTGTTAGAGTCTCAAATTGTACCCAACAGATAGACCAAGGCAGGCATGATTTAAGCCTTGAACTGGGGAAATCCTGCCTAACATTTATTGGATGCCACTTATGTGCCGGTTGTTATTCTAAGTACTTTATATGTATCAACTCACTCAGTTTTTATATCAAAACAAATGAAGTAGGCACGCTCCCATTTTATAGATGAAGAAAGTGAGGCACAAAGAGAATAAAGTAACTTGTTCAGGTGACATATCTAGTGAGTACCCAGAGTTTCATAGTCAAGTCTTTCAGCTGACTAACTGGGATATAAGACTAGGTTTAAGGCCATGTTTCAGGTACTTGGGGAAACTGGAAGAAGTAGGCACCACAGACCTGGGCTGAAGGAAAGGTGGTGTGGTGGGATTCCTAACCGAGCCTTTGGTTACCTGCCCAGGGTCCACTATAGATAGGTGGGGTAAGCCTTGGCGCAGGTAAGGAAAGACCTTACCACTAAGCACCCGACATTCAGCTCAGAAAGGAAGACTGGTCAGTTTCTCAGCACTGCCTTCATGTGTGGTGACCCACCAGAACTATGTTCTCATCCATCTATCCCCAGAGGTGAGGTCTCCACCTTCTCCTCTTTAACCCTAACCCCAGCACGCACGATGCCTGGTACAATACAGACAGCATGTAGAAAGAATGACTACTCTTTCCAGCTTAGGAAGTTCAGAAGTTTTAACATGAAAATGTATTTCTGTTGTTTTTATCACATAGACCTGGAAATAAGCAGGAGAATGATGAGCATCAGTTGTTTGAAAGGATGAACTGAGTTAGAAAAAATAATTTTAATTTTTGGTTATCAGAAGACATTTACAGTCTTGTACTTACAGGTTCAACCCATCACCACAACTTTCCTCTTGCCTTAATCGTGAGTATGTATTTTGCCTGATGCTCAGCATCAACATTCCCCTTGCCAATTAAAGGCACCAGGAAGACATTTTAACCTAAACACTATTCTTCAGATTAATGAAATCTAATAGCAACTCTTTCACCTCTGGACTATTCCAAACCAAGTGCTAATGACCAAACACCATTCCTCATCTTGTGCTTGGATAGGGAACGCTGAGAAATGAGTTTTGGGCTCTGTCCATTTTTTAGTGGGAAGTGCACATGTCACAAAACTTCATTTCAAAATTTGCTTCCTTGCTGACAGGCTCTGTGGGAAGGGCAGAACATCCAGGCTCAGACCTTGAACTGAAAAAATCCTTCTCACGCCTCAGTAGTGTGCCTTCTGGCTGGAATGTAGGTCAGGCATACTTGTCCAGCCATGGCCACTGCTGGGCTGTCTGCTCTACGGTTAAAAAAAGATGCTGATTTCCTGGAATATCTGCCCTGCAAGTTTTACAGGAACAAGATTCATTAAATTAAAAATAATAAAGCAGGCAATTTTTTTGTCGAAGCCTACTTTTTTGAACTTCTTGTCTGCATGGGAGCCTTCCAGGATGTCTTCTCATGTCCACGCCAGGTTAAGGCACCTACAAAGCTTTGTTTCATGTTAAACTCAGAGGTCTCTTTCTATAGATTCTTACGGAATTGCTGAGTAGAGACAGAAACAGTCATGCCCAGCAAGAGAGTGATTTGCTGATTGCCCCCAACAAACAAATACATGTACACAAACAACATAATCATCCTTTAACTTTGGTCTATGAATGAATAAACATAGATGACTATAAGATCCTAAACCTTTACTAGACAAGCATAAATCAAAATGGAATAGAATAGAGGCATAATAAAATATTCACTTGACTGATCCTGGCACAAAAATACACTAGCATAAAAAAGACACTCTGTGTTCCTTTATGATAACCAGATATATTTATTATCTCATGTAATCCTCATGATGTGGGAGGTAGACGTGATATAAATGATGAGGAAAGAAGGTGCTGGCATTTAAGTAATATGCACAGGTTGTGTGCCAGTTAAGGGACAGATACAGGCTGGGGTTAGGTCTCTCTGTCCCAGATTCTTTAAACCACTCAGTGTTCTCAAGTTAGTGTGCATGTGTTTTCTTGTCAGCTGCATCTGCACCACTGCACACCTGAAAGATACATTTTCCAGAGGTTAACTCTGTCCCATTGGATCTCAGACTGATTTCTGGTTGAGGGACTTGGAAATTTATAATTTTTACAAACTTCCTAGATGACTTTATTGTGCAGCCAGATTTGAGAGGCATCTTGCACATTAAATATCCTCTTAGATGAATGCTTATACCATTATTTCAGAAACAACTAATAATGCAAGGAGGGTTTATTGCAATAGCTGTTGTGAAACCATGTGTTACCAAAAGACTTGCTGAATAAAGAGGGCTGAGAGAAAATGGGAAAGCTCAGGTGCAGAAAGTAAAAGCAAATTAACAAGTGGCATCATTTGAGGAATGATTCTATACAAACACTTCCATAGGATTTTAGAAAATTAGTTATTCAAGGAATAATTTAAGAAAGCAGAGAAATTTGGCCTAAGATGTGATAACTGTCCTGTGAGGCTACATAGACACAGGGAGGACCAGAAGTACTAGGAACCTTGAGCAGAATCTAATAAAAGGGAGGGTTAGACTCAGCACTAGAAAGACCCTGAGGTCCTGCAGAGCTACTCCAAACCCCAGCCCTGAGGAGTAATGGTGACTGCTAGGTAGGAAGCCCCCCTCACTGCAGGGTTAAGTGGGGACTGTAAGAACTCATGCGACTAGATTCCTGCATGGACTGGGAAGTTGATTTTATCCTCTATAATTCCTGTTTCTATCTATATTTTCTTACTCATTCTTCTCAAAATATCTACACATGATAAACAAAGACATACATTACTGATATGGATTTTACAGTCAGAGAAATTGAATCAAGCAGTTAAAGTGAGTTGCCAATAGTGATGCACTTGCTAGAAGTTCTGAGAATAGATCTGTCTTTCCTGGCCTTCCCTCTTTGCCCCACCCTATGAACCACTCAGGTATCTCTCAGGAAGCCCTAAAGCATCTTGGAACTTAGCCTGAAAACAGCATCTCGGTCCAGTTACCTGGAACTTAAAATACAAGTTCCTGGGCATCACCCCAGATTCAATGAATTAATTACCATCTGAGGGAATGAGGCCCAGGAATCTGTATGCCCATCTAGGTTGGGGTACTATCATTTTAGACTTCCTTCTATTTGAAATAAAGGCAGGAAACTTAATAATCTTGTATTCCATAGACTCCTCTTTGCAATTGCTGATAGATTTCTATGAGTCCAAAAACATCACAATGTGAGTAACTTTCCATATAAATGTTTCACTGTCCTTGCTTTATATTTACATAGGCACATGCAGGCAGATGGCTGCAAAGGCAATACGAATGTGTTTGAGTCATTGGTAAGGGCTCCTATGTATTTTACAGGCCCGGGTAAATAACAGCCTTTCCCCAAATTGTATCCTCACAGTGTATAGATATGAGCACAGCACAGTTAGAAAAAATTCCCTGCCCTTTCCCATAGGCTCTGAGTAAGTATCCCATTGGATTAACTGGAGTCCACTTGATTGCTACAGTTTCAATAGCTTGTTCAGACATCGATCGCTGTCATGTCACTAGGAGAAAAGGATTAATAATAGGGTGCTCAGGTTGGCTCAATACTGCTGATAGTGCCTGACAAAAGACCGTTAGTAGGACTCCCATGGGGACACTGCCTGCGTAGGAAAGCTACAAGCAACATCATTCAGGATTCTGCAGAATAATGATTAACTCCAGAACTTCAGCCTACACTTGCTATTGTTTCCAAATATATTTGCTACCAGATCCAGAGTCAGATTTCCTAGTGGATACCCACACCTGTGATTGTGTCTTCGTGTAAATCATTGGGCCCTGTTTCCAAAAGATGTATTTTTACAAATTTTTTTTTATCGACCATGGATGACAGTAAGAGAACAGAGAAGCTTGGTTTGGGGTGGGTGCTCCCTGAATAAACTGTGTGGGAGAAAAACTACAGCTTTACTGGGAATTCTGTAACAGTTGTGTCTCGTGGGTATCACAATGTGGGAGACCACCAGTTCTGGGCAGCCCATTAAAAGAAACCCTATTTCAATAACAGAAAATTAAATGGAGCTACTTTGCACTGATATTCAATGTTCAGTTGGAATTAAAATGGAGAAGGATGTTCAGAGGAAACAGAGATGACTCTTGTAATGCTAGATGCATGGTTTTGCCAGGCTGTGTGTTCCCTGTTTGGTCAAGTTTTGAGAAAGGGACTAGAAAGAAAGGGGAAATTGTTGACTTGTAGTAAAAATAAGAACACTTTGTAATATAAACAGATCAAGTATAATACTATCAAATTTAAGCACAACTTTTCTCTCTGGCTCCCCCACCCTAAAATGACAAGAGTTCCAAATTGTTTGTTTGGTTGTTTTGGGCAGTGAAAGGTGTTAAGGGCATTTATCAACATAGCTAGCAACTTAATAACTACATGATTTTTTTATTCGAGTGCATTTAAATAATTTTATGTTTTCATAACAGTTTTATTTATTTATGTCTTAATGCCTTTCTGCTTAAGAGCTGGTTATTTAACATTACCCGTCCAGATAAGAGGATTAAAAAGGCACTGGGTGCCATGCTGCTGTCTCCACTGATAGCTCCACTAAAAATAACACAATTAACTTGATGTCAGCACTCAGCTTGTTCTTATATATAGGTTTCTTAAAAATATCCAGACTCCTTTAATTAGAGCCACAGACTATTTTAATTATTCCTAAAAGACTGAGTATACTCCACTGACTTCAGTAAATATATGAGATAGACGATAGTTCTCTAGGAACTGATATATGCTAATGACTGTGTTCTTCAGTCACATGCATGGGAAGACTAGTTGTTCAGGATGAACTTGGTATAGGGCAACTGTGAAGACAGAGGAGTCAACATGTCCCCTGCATGAGGGAAATGGCATCGAGGACCCAAGATATCATGAGAAATGCAAAATTCTCCAGGTAAATGCATTTGCAGTTCAACTCAATTGTTATGAAATACAACCCAATCCTGTAAACATTTGTCAGCATCTATTATGTGTTAGGAAATGTTCTGAGAACTCGGGGGGGGGGTACCAAGATAAATAAGAAATTTAACTTTCCAATAGTTATTTTTCTGGTAGGAAATAGAGTCAAATGAACATCACTATAAACCTGATGAATAAAAAGCAAAATGATAGGGCCCCCCCAGTGGCGCAGCGGTTGAGCGCTGGGTTGCGAAGCTGCCCACAGCCTCTGCAGCGCCAGTTCCATCCCTGGCTGCCGGGCGAGGGTCCCACATGGTGCGCAGACCTCTCCTGCCACCCGCTGCTCCCCTCAGCAGTGTACTTCATCTGTCTGCCTGTTCTGCTCTCCGCTCTGCCTCTGGTGAATTCTCTCACCCTCCTGCGCTTCTGACCATGCCCAGTGCTTGTATAAATAAATAAATAAATCTTTAAAAAAAAAAGCAAAATGATAAACTTCTGCATTAAATCAAAACAGATCAAGGAGATGAGCAGTGACATGACATGGTAGAATATATATCAGTTTCAAATTCATGAAGACCTTTGTTGTAAATCTTATATCTTTCGATTGCTTGTCACAAAGTTTTGGGGAAATATTTGAACTGTCTTTAGCCTTGGTTTTATGTTTGAGAATGGAGATAACATCTACTTTGTGGGATGTAAGCAGGTAACATTTGTAGAAGTATCAAATATAATTCCTGGCATGAATTCTCTAGCAGGGGCTCAGGAAATGTTATATTTTTCCATGCGTGTGCATGTGCGTGTGCGTGTGTGTGTGTGTGATTCAAAGGATAGAAAGACTGAACTGGCTTAAGAAGGATAGAATTCTCTAAGAATAAAAAACAATCTCTTGGGAAAAAAGATAAAAAAAGTGGGCAATATATGATACTGCTCATATGTAAAAGGGAAGAGATCATCAAAGGAGGTAAAACTGATCTATAAAGAGAGTGATAAAAGGGCCTCCCCTGTGGTGCAGTGGGTTGAGCGCAGTGCTGTGAATCTGTCTGCAGCCTCTGCAGCGTGGGTTCGATTCCCGGCCGGCCAGGGAGATACCCACATGGGGCGGCAGACCTCTCCTGTCTCGCCTGCTGCTCCCTTCAGCAGTGTATTTCAGTGGATCTGCCTGCTCTGCTCCCCACTGTGTCTCTGGTGAATCCTCTCACCCTCCCGTGCCTCTGGCCTGTACCCCAATTCTTGTATGCATAAATAAATAAATCTTAAAAAAAAGACAGTGATAAAGGAACAAAAGTGTGTGTGTATGTGTGTGTGTGTGTGAATATATATCTCATATATATATATATGAGAGAGAGAGAGAGAGAGAGAGAGAGAGAGAGAGAGAGCATCATAGAATGTGTGAGCCCAGAGCAGTAAGCATCACGATGGCTGAAGGTGGTGAGCTGTCCTTAATTGCCTTGTAACAAAGCATTTGAGCAAAGTCTCAAAGTTAGCTTTCCTCTTTCTAACGGTTCATCAATGCTACTCATAGACTCCATCTAGTAGTAAAAACCACAGAACAAGATCAACAACAAAACCCTGAAGGCAGAAAGCAGCACTGGGTCCTGTGCTAAGTTCACAGCAGCAGAATACCCAACAAGTTGTAGCACAACGTATTAAATCAGGACAAGCACGATCAGAGAGATGCTTAATCACCCATGAAGCACAGCTTTTAGTAGTGAAGCCAAACCAAGGATGGCTGGAAATGTTGGTTTCACTTTTCAACTCTAACTCAAGACAGTGAAACGCACTTTTTGCAAGTCTAAGTTGCAGGTTCATTTCCAAAGTGACATCACCCAGAGGCAAAAATTGTGAATCTTCAAAACAACACTAAGAGATAGGTACTATTACCATATCTATTTTACAGATAAAGGAACCAGAACTCTAAGGAAAGCAATTCACCATGACGATACAATGATTAAGCCATGAAACTAAATTTCAAATCCAACACTTTCTGACTCCAGAGACCATCTACTTGACCAGCATTAGATCCATCTTATATATTAAAAAGATATTTGTGGTGCCTTAACCAGTTCAGGTCCCCAAACACAATTAAAAAAATCATAAAGTTTTCAGGACTATAGTAAAATGACAGAAACTAGAACCATAATGTGATTTTTATTTTTTTAATGTGATTTTTAAATAAAGTCCTTCCTATTTTCTGACATCAAAATATTCCTTTCATGAAATTATATAGACAGAAAGTGATAGTTACCTTAAAAATATTCTTGTCAAAGGGCCTCCCTGGTGGCACAAGGGGTTGAGTGCAGAGCGTGAAGCTGTCCTCAGCCTCTGCAGCCCGAGTTTGATCCCCGGTCAGGGAGCTATCCACATGGCACAGCAGACCTCTCCTGTCCCGCCCGCTGTTTCCCTCAGCAGTGTATTTCAGTCAATCTGTCTGTTCTGTTCCCCACTCTGTCTCTGGTGAATCCTCTCCCCCCCACACACACACCTCTGGCCTGCACCTCAGTTCTTTTTTTAAAAGAGTTATTTGTTTATACAAGAACCGGGGTACAGGCCAGATGCATGGGAGGGTGAGAGGATTCACCAGAGACAGAGCGGGGAACAGAACAGGCAGACTGACGAAATACACTGCTGAGGGGAGCAGCGGGCAAGACAGGAGAGATCTGCCGCGCCATGTGGGACTCTTGCCAGCCGGCTGGGATCAAACTGGCGCTGCAGAGGCTGCAGACAGCTTCATAGCACTGTGCTCAACCGCCTGCACCACCAGGGGAGGCCCAACACCCCAGTTCTTGTATGTATAAATAAGTAAATCTTTAGAAAAAAATTCTGGTCAAAATTAAAAATTAACAATTTCATGGCATGTGTACCAATCTAGGAATTACTGCTCTGAGCTGTGAAGCTATGCTGCTTTATTATGGGTTGTATAAGTCATGCTACAGCATTTATCCTATAAGCTATGGGCAGTTGGGTAAACATTTTGAACTAAGATTTGCATTCTAGAGGAATTGTTCTTTTATTAGTGCTGTGGATAGAATGAGGAGAGTGAAGACAGAGAAATGATGAGAACCTTGAATTAACAAGGTAAGAGAATGGAGAGAAGGGAATGTTTTCAACAGATACTGAAAAGGTAGACTCAGTGGATCTTAGTGACCAAAGAAATATTGGGTGTCGGGGGGGGGGAGAGGACCTGGAAGGATCCCAATTCCCACTTTGAAGGGTGGATCCTCCTGTGTAAGATTTTATATATAGGAAGAAGAGTGGGTTGGTGAGGGGAGAGATAGACACTGAGTCAGATATGCTTTAATTTCAAAGGTAATCAGATGAACACAATTTTTATTTTTTTATATTTTCAGGTGATGTTACTAAACATCAATTTTGATGATAAAATTATTTTAGAACTACTTATTTTGAAACATTTGTTATATGTCACATCTATAAACAAAAGTGAATTATCAAAGAGCTTTTATAAGACCCCAATCAAGATTTCATTCATGGGGCCTCCCCAGTGGCGCAGCGGTTGAGCGCCGCACTGCAAAACTGTCTGCAGCCTCTGCAGCGCCAGTTCGATTCCCCGCCGGCCAGGGAGAATCCCACATGGCACAGCAGACCTCTCCTGCCTCGCCTGCTGCTCCCCTCAGCAGTGTCTTCGCTCTGTCTGCCTGTTCTGCTCCCCGCTCTGGCTCTGGTGAATTCTCTCACCTTCCCGCACTTCTGACTGTACCCCAGTTTGTGTATAAAATAAATAAATCTTTAAAAAAAAAAATGAAAGATTTCATTCATGTATAGAAATGATTTTTAAAGTATACATCATCCCCTCCTATCTCCTCCCTTCTCTCTCCTCCCTGTTCTCTCTCTTTTTTCCTTCCCCTCCCCTCATTTTAATTGTGGTAACATTGGTTTACAAAATTGGTTTACAACATTTATATGATTTAAAGGTATAGGCTCTCCCCCTTCAGGTGCTGGAACCACATCATACCCACCACTGAAACCCCTACTGTCCTTCACCATCATCCATTATGCTTCCTCTCTCTCTGTTCTCTCCCCACCTCTTTCCCTGTGGTAGGCTCATTTCTACAGTCAGATTTCTAGGGTTTGTTATTGATTTCGCTTTGACTCTTTGTTTTATAGCTCTGTATTCTGCATATAATTGATTCCGGTATTTGCCTTTCTCCTCTGACTTATTTTGCTTGCCATAATCCCCTCCAGTTCCATGTATGTTGTGACAGACGGCAAAAGTTTATCTTTTTTAATAGCTGAGTAGTATTCCATTGTGTATATGTACCACATCCTCCTAAATCCACTCATCTATCTTTGGGTACTTAGATTTGAACATGATTTTTAAGTATTGATTCTAGCTCACCAAGCTTCTGAAAAAAATATAAAGATTATCTAATATAGCCATGAAACTTGACATAGGTCTAATACTCTAGGCTTAAAAAATAAGTTTTGCTACATGAAGCAAAAATTTTGGTAAATGTATAAAAGTCATCTTAGGCATGGGTACTGAGCTTCATCACAGGACTACTACTATATTGTGAGCACCATCACCCTTCATTGTTAAGATGAATCAGAGAAATGTACTGCAAAAATGTTTGGAAGGCTAGTAGTTTATTTTGGACCTATCAGAAATAATGGCTACAAAGTGCTTTAAGATTCTCAGATGAAAGATGTCCAGAAGACATTACTATGTTGGGTATGAAGGTACAGAGAGAGGTATCTTCAGTTATCCAGAAAAGCCGACAGACGAAAGACAATGACTTAGTGGCTGGGAAACAGACATACCTGATATTATTTCTGAATTCCTATGAGAGTAAATAGTAACAAATCAAATGGACCCTTTAAAAATATGAACACTTGGGGTGACAGCAGCTTCTGCAGACAGAAATGAATTTAATACAATATCCATTTAATACAATATCCATCTCTGGACAATGAAATTCACATTCCCTCCTCACGCCATCCCAATTAAAGGGGGAGAATCTCGACCTAACAATCTGCCCTTCAGTATCTCAGACCCAGGCCGAGGGCAGATCTAGTGACCTCCTCCTGAATAAAAAGGGGAAGGGGATTGGGCAGTAAATTCTGTCCTGGCGAACATCAGCCTGGCAGTAAATCGGAATCCTCTCCGTGCCCTCTTTATTATCACATTCACAGCATGAAGTTATGAGCTTCCTCACAGCTCCTGCTATAAAAATGTGATGGATGGTAGGGAAACCTCAGGGAGTTAATCTATTCTTCCATTAAATTTTACTTTAATTGGTCTGTGAGTCAATCAGAAACTCACTAGACAGTGAATTAAGAAAGAAAAGAATGAAATAGAAAAAGAGCTTTCTTTTGCAGTTACTATATTATAATGCAGGATTATTCTTCCATTGAAAGAAAAGGGAGACCATTGGTCCATACAAATAATCCTTGGCCCTGTAAAGAAAATTAGAGAGCGAGGAAAAAAAAAAAAAACAGGCAACCATGAATCCTACTCACTGGTGACATTAATACATATGACATTTACACAGACTCACAGATATCCACCAAGAAAAAGCAGGTTTCTCAGACCCCCTCCACCCCCATCCCAGTCTTAGAACAAGACAGAGAGAGACTAATACACACACAGAGAATATATCTATCTATCTCTATATATATCACATATATACATAGATTCAGATTCATTCTCTTTCCCCAAATGTGTGTGTGTGTGTGTGTGTGTGTGTGTGTGTGAGAGAGAGAGAGAGAGAGAGAGAGAGAGAGAGAGCAAGAGAGAGAGAGCAAGAGAATGAATCTGAATCACTGCCATTAGGAAAATTAATACAAAGAAAAATAAGCTATAAAATCTCTATCACCAGAAACATAAGTGTGCAGGTACAAAAGAAGGTAGAAGCTAAAGACCAAGGATACATCAGCGGAAATTTTCATGGGTTCAGTTAGTAAAATGTTTGTGCAGTATTTAAGGCCATAATGGGCTCTGATGAAGATTCTCAGAATCTAATAATGGCCTCTCTGGACTTCTTGTCTAATTAGTGGAATAAGGAGCGAGCCAGCTTGGAACTGAACATTGCTTGAGATGAGGAAGAGAGAGGGGGGAAAAAGCCAAAGCTGAAAGAAAAATAAACCAGAGTGAAGTCAAAGAAAAACAAGAGCAGCCAGGTCTTTAAAAACTGTGCTCCTGAGCTGACAACTGAAGTTTATGCCTTGAAATATATGATAATAAGGTTTTATGGGAGTGAGCCCCAGGGATCCAAATGTCTCTCTGTAAACAACGGACTTCAGGGAAAAGCCAAGGTTTGAGTAATGTACTCAGCTTTCACTCATGATAAAAAAAAAAATAGGGAAAAAGCTGCAAAGACCCTTTATTCTAACTGTAGGACCCTGAGCTGCGGCAGACGCCCTCTGAGGGCAAAGACAATTGACAACCAGTGTAGAGATACAGTTGTCGCATGTTAGGACAAGGAATTTAAGCCTCAAAAACCTGAGGTTGTATGAGAAGATCCTAGTGAAATGCTGCCTGTCCTCCCTGAACACATGGGCTATAATATACGTCCAGAGACCAAATGGTTTATTGCACAGTCTAGTTCCAGTGGGATGACTGGACAGACATCACGATGGCAGAATCTTTGAAGCATCTACTGTTTAGTCCCAGTGCTGGAAAGGGTTAAAGCAGAAAGTGCTGTCAGTTCCCACTGGTCCACATTTCAGTCCAGGTTACCTGGAGGGATATTACCAGCTGAACTCCATACTAGTAGGATGATTTCCTTTGGAGACCAGGGTCAGGTAAAGCTCAAAGGTAGCCTTAAGCAACTGTTAAATGATCAAAGTCCCCAGTGTACTCTAAGACTGAATCAGGTTGCCTTTAAAATTCTTCATCCTCGAAGACAACAGCTCTATCCTCTTTATATAAATGTAAGGCCATGAGACAGTAAAGTGCTATTTCTATAGGCATTAGTTCCACCTTATATATTAAAAAGGTATTTGTTGTGCCCTAATCACTCCAGGTCCAGGATCATAAGGGACCTTGTTTCTTGGTGGGAGGCTGGAGTGTGAAAGGTTACTTAGTCATCACTAGCCTCTAGCCATGCTGGAACACCACACATGGGGCTCCTCAAACAGGAAGTCAAAGCCAGGCCTGACCTCTGGATGAACTCAGTGCATTTTCGGGCAAGGGGCCTGATGAATCTCTGGGGACAGTGCTGCTCTGCACCTCTGTGTCTGTCTGTGTGTTTACTCCTCCTTGTGCATGTGTGGAGGTGGGTGGTACTGGAGGGAAGGAGGGTGTGAAGGTTCTGGATAATTATGAAAATTAGATCTTTTATAGCAGCCTTCAAGCTCAATTTGGGCTGACAGCTCATGAACAGATCATCTGAAGTCTTAATAGGCCAATGCTGGTTCAATAGTTGTATGGTTAAATCATGTGCATTTGTGCCACAGCTGACACAGAAAGCAGACCCACATGCCTCAGAGGGATCCTGTGGACGAGGCTATATTTAATGTTCTTCCTCTCTGGGGAAGATGGAACAAAGCAAAGCAACACACATCTAAAATCATGCTTAAAACTTTTGTCAGCCAAAGAAATATCCCAGCATTCTTTTTACTATAAAACATCTAGTAGTCAAAATTAGACATGATTAATAAGCCACCCTAAATACATTTACTACTGATGTCTTTCCAAAATATTTTTGAATCCAGCAGTCACAGATATTATCTTCCACATTGCTTATATTCAAAACCAACTGGTTGGGTCAGGGTGGAAGATTTTTACCCCATTTTTTAGTTACCTGTTCCCAAAGCACCGACTCCTATCATCCAGACTTTGTAGCAGTTTTGGAAAATGATGTCAAGATATCAAGGCCCCTGACACATCCTGAATTCTGTAAGAATGTGTTTCCTGAATATTCCTGATAATGGCTTTAGTACTAAAGAGGTTACTGAGACCAAATGGTTTCTTGAGGTGGGGTAAGGCAGCATTTCCTGCTTGAAGGAGAATTGAGCAGAACAACATTATAAGCATTTTCTTCTTACTTTTCTATGTTTGCAGTAACACAGTTTTGCAGTTTTGCATGGAGAAAAGGATAAAACAGTATTGCTAACCTGCCTGGCATCTGGCTTCCAGCAGGGAGAGAGGCTCATCCACCTCACCCCTCAGGCTTCTTTAACTGAATTAGCCATATTAAGTGCTTTGGTAGCCCAGGGAATGAATGTCGTCGATCAGTGCCTGGGAAGGCATGTTTGGAGGGTATAATTCTGCCGGAGGAGAATGGACTCCCCAGCACATGGGCCTAAACTGCAGAGTAACAGAGCCCTAAATCTCCAGTTGCAGATTTACAGCCTCCATTCTCCTTCTTTACTGCAAATACAATCCGGCAGTAATGGTCTAACACAGCAACACCATCACCAACTGGCTGATGGCTCGCATAAAAGCAATGTCAACCAAAAACTATGAGTTTATAAAAGGGAACAAACCCTCAACAGTGACAAGAACATGAAACCCATTAACAATTTAAACACTCTCCATTTTTTATTTCCCACCTTGAAGCTATTATTGCTGATAGAAGGCTTCTCAGTGGAGCTAACCACTGCAAGGGAAGGTTAGGAAGCTAGCTAACTCCTCAGACAGGAGGTTATGTGGTGTGACGGTATGGTTTGAACCTTTGTTAACAGGAACATCACCTGGTAACCTGCAGCTCAAAAGAAGGCCTCAGAAAACCGCAGGTGTGATAGATTCTCCTGTAATCAGCCTATCAAATCATTCTTGGGAATCACACTGAATAAATATGGTTGGGATTAGACTTTCTAATTCATTGACCATGCCAAGAACTTGGGCCTACACTGCAGGAGGAATGGTGGAATATTTTTTTGGAGGAACTTCTGAAGAAATCAAGGACCCAATCTTGGCGTTACATTCAACATTGATACGAGGTTTTATTTCAGTCATAGCCCTAATCCTTGAAAGGGGCATTGTCACTGAATATTTCCACTCTGTGAACTGACTACACCTGGTCTATGATGTTAAATATAACTCGTCACATATTACTCCCTTCCAGTCTTCAGAAAAGCTGAAATGAAGATAACGAATTTTAACTAACTTGTCCAACATACCTACAATAGAACTCTCCCTTAAAAAAATACTACCATGGGGCCTCCCCTGGTGGCGCAGCGGTTATGTGCTGGGTTGTGAGGCTGCCAGCAGCTTCTGCAGCGCCAGTTCGATCCCCGGCCACTGGTGAGGGTCCCACCAAAAACAAAAAAATACTACCATGGACTTCTTTGGGGGAAAAATGCTTGAGAAAGCCATCCTCTCTCCCTCCCCCTCCCACTGAAAGTAAATATAAAACTTTAAGTAGGTATTTAAGTCCATCATCAGTGATTCATCCCAAAATAAAAAATTTTCCTTCTGTTCTTCAAATCAGACAAGCCCAATGGCAATAGAAAAGTCATTTTCTTCGTTATTTTGAGATTTTGTGTATGTAATTTGGTAAACAATTCATCTTTCAGAAATAGAATCTTGCACTGAAGAGGAAAAAAACTGTTTTTGCAAAGGAAAAATAAGGGTATGTTGAATATGGTCACATATATCCACATAAATAGTGCCAAATGAAGTTAAAGCTCCTGATTTACATACATTGTGCTGATTATTTGAGCAATTTAATATAAAATTTAATCTATACTAATGGGCCTAGGGGAAGGACAAATAAAACTGAGAAATAAATAATTATTTTGCAGTAAAATGAGTACCATCAATATATATGAAAGCACAGGTTTCAGTGATGCACAAGATATTGTATTATATGAATATTCTCATAGTTTTGGCATTTTAAAAATTCATTACTTCACAAAAGAATATCATCTTATCTACAGGCTCTCTCACCTTGGGCTAGATATAAGAAAGAGATCATTTCATGCTGCTTTTGTTACATGTACATAGACGTGAGCTGAGCAAACATTACTGCACCTGTTGTTTTTAAGTGTCTCCTTCTCCAAGAAAAAGAAAGGAAAATCACTGAGGAGAAAGAAAATAAGAGGAGAAGGAACGAACCAAAGAAAGAAGGAACTAACCAAAAAAAGTTATTTTTCCCCCCCAGTGGGCAAGGAAATCAAGCAACAGTAATCCTCATTAGAATAGTGTTAGAAATGGTTAGCCTTAATGCCTGATAATGACCAGCACTAATATGGTTTTGCTTTCAGTGTGGGTAACGTTTATGGAAGTAGTAGAATGCATGGCAGCTTTCTGGACCTATACAATCAGCTCTAAATGAAGTCTTTTCTCCAGCTTGAGTCATAACCATAAATACTGCCCCAACCCCACATTCCAGTAACAAAGTCCTTCCTTCCTCCCGAGCCCCCAAACAAAGGGGACAGCAGCATGTTTGGTGGGAACATCTTGAAATAAGATATCGCTCCCCAAATGGAAGGAAGTCACAGGGGAGATTGACGCCATAAAGGCAGTTCTATCCTATTGAAACGCCAGCAGATGGGGTCATAAACATTTCCTTCTCCCCTTGCTAACAGCCACCGAGTCAGCTTCATCTTTATCTTTATCTTTATCTTCCTGTCAGGTCATAAATACCTCTCACTCAAGCCTCACGCACAGCTGGGCCATGCCAGGCAAGTTTACTTCCTGTTAAGGGTTCATTTCAGCAAACATTGTAGAAATAGAGGGGTGAGTGAGAGTGTGTGTGTGTGTGTGTGTGTGTGTGTGTCAGGGGTGGGGGGGTGGGAGAAGAAAACTGAAAGCTGTACTGATGATACACAGTTATCACAGTAAAGGAAGCTTGGGAACCTCAAAGAGGAGAGAAAGGACCAAAATGCCTAGTGGAGCATGAAGATTCACTCATAAGAAGATGCTTTCAGGGCCTCCCCTGTGGCGCATTGGTTGAGCTCTGGGTTGCGAAGCTGCACGCAGCCTCTGCGGCGCCGGTTCGATCCCCGGCTGCTCCCCGGACACAAGAGGAGGGTCCCACATGGCGCGCAGACCTCTCCTGCCGCCCGCTGCTTCCCTCAGCAGTGTGCTTCGGTCCTTCTGCCTGCTCTGCTCCCCACTCTGGCTCTGGTGAATTCTCTCACCCTCCCGTGCTTCTGACTGTACCCAGTGCATGTATAAACAAAACAAACAAACAAATAAATAAATAAATAAATAAAACATGCCTCTATTAAAAAAAAAAAGGCAATTTATTAAAAAAAAAAAGAAGATGCTTTCACAGGGTGAATGGCTCAGGTGACTAGTTAAATTTTATACTTGAGACAAACAAACAAAAGAGTTGGAGAGTGTCAGTGGCTTTTGTTCTTTCTCCTAGAACCTCCAAAATACTGCTTGGGTTCTTTCCATTTGTCCATGGTCTGGAACCTGGATATGACCAAACATGGTAATGGCCCTGGGAAGGGTAACTCAATGCAAAGTCCTGGTTTGGTCTGAGGTTGGAGAAAAAAGGCACCCCTTTCTTTACAGGATTTGGGCACACAAGGAATGAACTCCTGACTCTCCCTCCTCTCTAGGGAGCAGTTTTGTGCTTAGAAAACCATTGGCCTGACGGACTCTTGCAGCTCCAACTTTGTGGACTCTGACATGATAGGAATCCTGAAGAGTATGGGTATCTTCCTCCTAGACATGGCTAGAGCAAGTGCCTTCTAGAATTTCTGGGATATTCTTCTTTTTACAAAATGATCATAGTATCTTCATAAAACACAATCCGTAAACTGATTTTTAAAAAGCAGCATTTTGGGGAACACATTCTGACAAAGGAGTTAATTCTCCTTAAATAATCATCGTGACAGGTTGCTGTTGATTGTAAGAAGTTGATTCTTGTTCAGACAGTAGTTGAATAAAAGTGTTTTCATTATACTTTGGGAATAGGTGCTCTATGCTGACTTATTTTATTCAATCTTTTGAATCCTACAGGTGACTTCAGATACTGTATAACTTCAGGAGAGAAAGGTAGATAGCACTAGTAAGTTTTCAACAGTAGTCATAACAAATGGCTTTGACTCCTTTCTGACACCTTACTAGCTGTGTAACCTTGGGAAAGTTACTTAACTTCTCTATGCCTTAGTTTCGCATCTATAAAATGGGTACAGTAATAATACCTTTTAAGAAACTGTGGCTTTTTGTTTTTTTTTACTAAAATCTATTTAAAGTCATATATTATGTGATTTCATTACTTTTTTATAGGATTTCATAACTTTCTTATTTTATTCCATTTTAGTATATCTTTTCTCTTCTTCCTTTGTGTCCAAATTACTTTCATTCATATTCTCTTTCTCATCGGGTCTTACGAGCATAAACTATACCTATATCTGCACACCACTTAAAATAGGGACTTTGTAATGTTAACTTGCATATAAAATGGAAGATTTAGGTAATTTAGTGAATCTGGACAGCACCTACAGTGAAGGATATCAATTACATTCTTAAAAAGGTTCTGATTCACCTTTTTAATCCTCTCTTCTCCTACAATTAAGTAAGTCCTGGGAGGCTGGACATATCCTGCATTTTCCCATACTTATACTTTTGTGGGTGTAGCACTTTCTGGAGTTTGCCATTCCCACTACCCCCCCCCCCCATCTCTACCTCTTGAAATCATGGTATTGCAGATGTTTTCTCACTCAATAAGAGAGATTTATTTTATTTTTGCCATCTATTTTCAAGCTCTGATCCAAATGTGACCACTTCATGAATTACAGAGTCTTCGAGCAGGAAGAGCTATTAAAGACTAAGTGGTCTAATTTCCCTTTAAGTAAGGCTGGGACAAGAGTGTGATTTGCCCAAAGACACCAAGTTACAGCTTGGATTACTGTTTATGCCTCTGCAGTGAAGGCTGAGAGCAAATCCTCCACCCTGTTAGTCCTCCTCTTCTTTCTAGTTGGGACTTGACTGGTCTCCTTGGAGCTACAGTACCTACAGCACTCGTCACACAGCCTCTTGAATTACAGCCATTGGGATACACATCTTATCTCCCCAGCATATCTCATTCACTTTGGACACCTCCATCTCTGCCCTGGGGGTCCTGGAACAGAGCCTGTATAACCAGGAGGCACTTAGTAAACATTTGTTGAGTTAACATATGAATGAATGTTAAAAAAGGAGTTAACCTTTCCCATCCCATTGACTCACACTGCTATAGTCTCAAAGTTCTTTCTCACCCAACTGTTAAAATTGAACCATCCATTCCAGGTCACAATAAATAAACGCTTCCACATTCACAGAAAAGCTAACAGAAATTAAATGCCATTGTATTTTATACATATGCACTAACTCCTTAGTTTAGAAAAGGTTCTGAGCACTGTGAGTATTTCACTGCAAACTGTGTCCAGGAATGCTTGGGACAGTAATTTATCAAAGAAGTAGAAGACCAATTCCTGTATTCTGATTGGCTGCAATCTATTGAGACGATGAAGATGTGTGTGTGTGTGTATAAAACATAACTAGAGAAAGCACATATATGATAATGAAGGCAAGTGGCACAAAAAGAGATGCAGGGAGACTAAGCAGGAGTAGATATCAGAGGAAGTGTGTCTTATGCTGTCTCTTTCATGAGTCTCCAATTTGTAAATTAAACCCAATACTTCAGATGTAGCTCCCTCTATCACATATTTTCTTTACTCAGTAATTGGAGGGTAGCCTTCTTTTCCTTCCCTATGCAAGTTTTAGTTTCTGACCAAAGTTTCACTGAATAGCATTACCTATGTACTTTTCTAGCTGGAAATAGGAATGGTGATAATACACGAGCAATTCTTAATTTTTAAAAGTGCTTATATGTACCTCTTCCTATCCTTTCTCCCCTCAAAAAAATTCAGGAGGGAAGTACCAAGTGCACACCATACCTTAAATACACATGTGATGCAAAACAGCCACACATCAAATTTGCAGCGATGTTCTACTTTATTCTGGAATCTCTCTTCATGAATTTCCAGAAGGTGGAAATCAGAGGAAAGGCAAATCTCTTATAATATCCTGCTTATTTACTTTATACATTAATCACAATCTGTGATTATTATGTTTTTATTATTCTTTTGGTCTCCCCAGGAGAATGCAAAACCTCCTGAGGAAAGGAACTTTATCTATCTGGTTCTTTTCATTGTAGTCACTCAATTAGAAATTGTTGAATAAATAAATGAATGAGTGATCAACAATACTATTTTTATTAAGGGACTAGGTCATAATGATAAAATAGACTAGTGAACAGACCTCCTAGTGTAGAACTGATTAGCTATATTTTTACCCATTTATTATGCCAGGAAGGATGTCCTTTTTTTTTTTTCAATAAAGATTTATTTTTATTTAGTTATGCATATAAGAACTGGGATGCAGGCCAGAGGTGCAGGGGGTGAGAGGATTCACCAGAGACAGAATGGAGAGCAGAACAGGCAGATCTACTGAAACACACTGCTGAGGGGAGCAGCAGCGGGCAAGACAAAAGAGATCTGCTACACAACGTGGGTTAGCTCCCTGGTCGGGGATCGAACTCATGCCTCAGTGGCTGACAATAGCATGATAGCACTGAGACTTTAACCTCTGTGTCACCAAGGATGCCCTCCAGGAAGGATGTTCTACAGAAGAAGAAGTTGTGCTAGTCCTTCAATTACTGAGTACAAGCTCTGTGTGGGTTACTGCATTATGAACTCCAGATGATAAGTTTAAGATATAGTCCTTTCCTCCACTTGACTGGAGCAGTATGACAGTAATACGAGACAGTAAAGACAAATTCAGAGTAAGTGGTACAGTCACACGTATTCTTGGTCAGAGAAGGAGAAAACTGCCTTAGGTTGGTGTGATCAGGAAGGGCTGTCTGGGAGAGGTGGGTTTTAAGCTGATGTTAAGTTGAATTTCTATCAATAAAAAGGGCTGGAATTTTTAAAAAACTTACGTAATTTTAATATTCCTTACATATCCCATGTTTAGGTAAGTTTAATTAAAGAACAGAAATACTTTGAGATCTTCCAGTAGACAGCAGCTAGCTTGTCAAAGCACAATAGGTCTCTTAGACGATTGGGCCGCCCCATAGCAGGTTTTTAATGGCTTTATATATGTTTAATCACATTCACTTGGTCTTGCACTCTCAGCTTCAGTCCCATTAGAATTTAAAAGGTCAAGTTTCAAAAGCCTAAAAAAGAGATTTAGAGTAGAAATGCCAACTTAACCTTACCCACAGCTAAGCTAAAGCTGTAATAGTATTGAAAATTGTACCTCGTATAAAATGTATGACTGAAATAGGAAGATTAAAACTTCATCATTCTTTCCTGAGGTTATATTTTTAAAAAATTTAGTCAAATTTAAAATCACAATTTGGATTTTACTAAAAATTATGGCTCACTGATAACTGTTGACACATATTGCTTATCTGGGAGAGCACAGAGGCCTCATAAGCGCCTGAGAAAGGAGACTAGGTAGACCTAACAACATGGAAAGGGAGCAATCTTTTGAAAATGACACAGATTTGTTACAGCTCTGAAGGGCAAGAGAGGACCTTAGGAGCATTTTCTAAAGCTTGCTGGTGGGAGCTATTGCTTTTCACTGGAACCATCACACCCAGGGCCTCTCACCTTCACGATGCTACTATTTAAACATCTTCTGCCTTTTCAAGGATTCCTTGATTACAATTTTATAATATGCTTTGCATTAAAATGACTTCAAATTGTTCTAATTTATTGTGATTTGAGTGATAGCTCTTTTTTTTCTGGCCTAGAAAAAGAGATGGTTTTTTAAACTGCCCCTTTTCAATAATAGAAATGTCAGAAATTAGCCTAATGCCCAGTGCTCTCCTGTTTTTAAAAAACAGATTTTGGGGGGAAATTATTATTTTAAATCACTATTCTTTATTCTAGTAACCATCTCTATTACATAACTCCATCTATCAGGAATTATAGTTTCATTTCTGATACTTCCACACCTGCAGATATATAGGGGATTAAAAAGTGGATTAAGAAATGTCACTATAAAGCAAGCAGAGTCCTGAGGGAGAGGGCCTAGGAGACAAGTAACTTAGTATAAACGGAAGGTGCCAAATGGTAATAAAACCAAAATGGGAAGTCATGAAAATAAAATAACTATGCATTAAAAATATATTTGGACCAGCTCCTCTGTGCTGGTGTTTTGTAATATTAACTGTTTAAACCTGCTTAAAATGAGAGCTTTGAGTTCTCAAAATCCTTTAATTCGGTTAAACATCCGCTACCCTGAAAGGGCTCCACAGAATCCCATAAAACATTATTTATCTGTGTGCGTTAACGGCACGATACTGTAATTTCCAGAATAAATGCTGGGTGTAAATTGTTGTTTATGTTGGATCCTGACTGTCTTTACGAGAAACAAAGTGAAAACGGAATCTTCACAGCTTTATTTCTTCCGTTAAAGTCTATTCTGCAGCAGGAAACGTGCCTTGTGGAGTTTCTTAATGAACACTTATAAAGCCTGTTGGTTAAAACCAAGTGTATGGAATCACCTCCAAATGTATACCCTCTTTTATTTCACATTCTTTTCATTTAAATCAAGTTAAATTAAAGTGAAAGTAGCACCATTCACATCGTGATAGTTAAAGGTCTGTCAGCATTTTTATACAAAGCCTTGTCACAAGTTTATAACTTGGAAGGGACAAGAAGATATTAAGAAAAAAAAACTTAATGCAGAGACACTTTGGCTAGAAATGAATTTTTATTAACTTTAATGACTTTTAAAAGTCACCTGGGGCAAAAGCTGCAGAGAGCTATCCTAATGATTTAAGACATTGGTTAAGATTTTCTTGGTTTTCAAAAAATTTTCAAGGCATTCGAGCTATCATATTGATTAAAACATGAAATTTTCTATGTGCTTGAATTTTCTAAAGAATACTAAGTATTAGAAATTCCACTGTATCACCCCCGCAACCGCTTCCTGCCACACACACAAAACACACAGCAAATGATTTCTTCTTTTTTTTTGCAAATGGAAACTCAAGCAAGAGGATTTCAAAGTCAAAATATGGGCAGGACTGTGCAAAATTTCAAAATCCTTTTTGATTTATTCCCTGAACATTTGGTAATTTTTTTTCTTCCTAACCACCATTGCTAAATTCTAAATAAAAGCGGACAGTCTTTCATTGCATGCATAAAGTATTCATTTGCTATTTCTTCTGGAAAAAATAACTGCACAGCTTTTAAGCCAAGAATTTACAGTGTCTGTGCAGCAGCTGCTCTTACCTGATAAAATTGTGATGATTCTTTCTGAGCGATTATGACTTATCAGGTCAGTGACCAACAAACTATAAAATAGATTCTAACAGCCCCCAAAGGGTTGGTACAGACTCCTGAGTAAATAATATATGTAAGAGAGAAGAGATGAGGGAGGGAGAGAGAGAGAGAGAGAGAGAAAGAGAGAGAGAGAGAAACACATACACATGCATGAATGACCTACTTAGTTTATTTAGTTGATAAAACATTGGACCTTTGATTTTAATTCTGGTTTGCGCACTCAGCAGCACTTCTTGAGACCAAAAGTCAGATAGGGAGACAGCAGTCAGTGCTTTTAGCAAGAACAGAGGTGCCAGAGCAGTCCTGTAGGATTTTCTGGTAGATGCTGTTTTGCCCTGGGTTTGATATAAGCCACACATTGGTTGTTACTGTGCCTGCATTTATACGCTTATCTGAAAAGACAGTCTTTGACTCCTGGGAAAATCCACCAATCCTTCTAATGAACTCTAATAGAAGGAACACATGGATGGGACATTATCATTTTAGTGTCTTGTTCTACTTAAGACCTGAATGAATAGAACAGCTAATCAAATACATTTACATTGAATTTAAAGGAAACCTTAACAAAGAAATTAAGATGTCATGATAAAAATGGCCAAAACTCTAAGACAGTTTGTGTGTGAGTGTGGGTTGTGTGTAGACATCCAGCTACTGACAACCACAACCAATATGAGGAAGGAACTTTGATCTATATACTGTACTTAAGTCAAGTTTTCCTAATTGCATCAGCTTCCCTGGAGGTCTCTGCAGCTTTATTGCTGGAGTAGATGTTATAGCATCTACTTGGCATAACAAAACTTTATTTGCTTTTCAGATCTTGAAAACTGGATACAAATTGTTGTTTAGATTTTAAGACCACAAATTGAGTGGCATCATTCTGGTCCCCAGAGGGGACACATCACTGTGGTCTTCAGGATGGCAGCATGAAGTGAGCATGGTAAATCTCAGGTAGTGAGCCATCTGATCTGTTACTAAAGGGAAAGCTCTCATCTTTATCTCTCTGGAGATTAGCAAGGTCAGACTAGAGAGAGAGTCCTGAGGCGAGGATGAAGTAGATGCTGCAAGTCCCACAGAATCCCAGAGTCCAAGGGGACTATTATGAGTCTATGTCTCAAAACTCTAAGGTCTGGACTATTTTTTCTGGGTCAGAACTTGGGTCTCAAATTGTGGCAAGACCAAGAATGAAGTAACAAGGAAAGGAGGCAGAGGAAGGAGAGATAAGTGTAAGAATTGAGATGGTTTTCCAGAGATGAGTGTGGGATGTTTGCCAAACAACCAACATTATTCTTGACTCAAGACGGTGCTAGCAGCTTTATGAGCAATGGTTTCATTTCCCTCTAAAATTACACAAGTGGAATTTCTTGGTATGATTTTATAGAGCCCATATGATGTAATTTTATAGAGCCCATTTCTCCAGGGGGACCCAAATTAGGAAGGGGTTAGGATAGCGACCATTCTTAGGCATAGGTACCCAACTCGTCTCTCCCCACCTGGCCAGGACCCGCTGTGTTCTATAGAGAGTTATCTTCTCAACAACTGTGGAAGGGACCAGGACCAATATCATCTCACATCTTCCCTATTTCCCCTGAGAGACCAAGAGATGCGCTGGCTGCCACCAAGGGGAGGCAAAGGAACAGAGTTCAGATAAACTTTTGATAAAGTGCCATAGCAAACCCCTCATCAGAAGGTAGGAAAGGTCACACGGTAAAAAAAAAAAATAATAAGAAAATATAACTGCTTTCTTATGAGGAAAATATTATGAGTTCTTCCCCTTTTTCAGTTTTTATGGAAGGAGATTCTGCCAGTTCCTTCAGAAAAAAATAAGAAAAAGTAGTTTTAAAATGAGATTATGCACCTTCAGGGTGCCATTAGGAAGTTTTACTGTACTGAGATGACATGAAAGCTCTGGAATTAATATCCCTGAGATGCTTCAAACCTGCAATAGCAATTATTGTACTACGTGTCCCTGGATAAATAATAGGGCCATTCAACTAATTAGCTTCAATGATTTCAGCTCCCTGTAAATTCTCTCTCACTCGGCTATAAAAATAACACTAGGAAAACTTTTGGTAAGAGAAACTTCTTTCAGGAAATGTTTTCTTTTCTTTTTCCCCCTTCAATTCATAATGCACAACGTGTAAAGTAACTTTCAGTCCTAATCACCAAACTAGAATGGAATATACAAAATTTGTACATTATTAATTGCCATATGTGTCTGTTGATTGTATTGATTTAAATATCTAATTCATGACTTCCACATAAGATATGAACGTTTTGAAGAACTAAAACTAGATTCTTGATACACACTGCAATCACGCGTGCGTGAACAGATAAACCCCCAAGTGCACATATACATATATGCATGATTAAAGATAAAAGCAAGAATTACTTATATCCACACTTCATTACATTATCACCATGTTATTTAGAGAATTTTGACAACATGCTAGCTTCCTGATGGTGCTCAAAGAACATTAATTCACTCTTTCACATTTACCGAGTGTCTACCAGATGAATATTTTTTTCTGTATGTTTTCCTGGAAGAAAAGTAGATTCACTTACACTTGATATACTTCCTTACAGTGACAAGGATTTCCCTACTTCTGTCACCCAGAAATACCATTAAATTTTACAAACCCAAAGCAATAAGGATGTGAACTTCAATAATGTAAGCAAATACAATTCTAATTATATTAACAAAGGTCCTAACATCTATGGTATGACCTCAAGAGCCCCAGATAGCCTTAAGTCTTGAGGTTATGTTTTGCTTTTCTTTTTTCCTTTGGGTAAATTGCTCTAATTTCATTATTTCCTTTGATGGGAATATCTCTATACATTGAAATGAAACAGAAGCTCCTCCCTGGGGTGGGTTAGTGCTCCCCCTTCTAATGCTGAACGTCATCATAGCGGAGGGTCTAGTGAGAGGCTGATGGTGATCAGCTTCATCCCTGGTGAAGAAATGAAGGGGAAAAGAACCTGAAACCTCTTCTTGGGCTTATCTTGTTTTTAATTAACAGAATAGAATTAAAATTTAAGCCAGACAAAATGACTGGATCTTAAATCAGAATCATGTCTGACAGTGGCCATTGCAGTCATCTGTGCTCATTAGTGGCAGCTGCACTACTTTCTGGGCCTCCCACTTTGTTCCACAACTTATAGGCAAGTTCTTTTTTATTTTTTAGCCACATAAAGAGGATTTTCCTTCTTTCTGTACCAATATGTGGCAAACCCATGTATGAAGACAGATGTACTGCACATCTCTCTGAAGACTACAGTAATAGATAAAAAACTACGACTTTCCTGTGAAGCAGTATGTGATTATGAAATTCAGAATGATTCCTGTAAAACTGATAATCACATAATCTGAACTTTCCAGTCAAAAACTTGAATGTTAAATTTTTCCCCTAATTTAAGCAAAATGTGACCAGAGGGGATAGTTTTTGTTTTACAACTATCCCATGTTATTCAAACATTCTAGATCCCCTACCTCAAAATCTACACCCTTAGAGCTACCTAGGAGATTTGTAATATCAACCCCCATAATTTTTCCTTCCAAGAGATCTGCAGTCTCAGCTTATGAGAAATGCGGCTGGTTCACCCTAGGAGAATATAAGTCATAACGTTTGTTTTGGAAATCTATTTTACCCAATATTTCTCAATGAAATAAATTGTATAAATGAAATAAAACTGACACTGCAATATTTACTAAATTGCTATCGTCTGCTCTCTGCTTAACACTCTGACTATCACTGGTTTCTCCTTCTTGTTCAGTTTAACAGGCAAGAGCAAAGGCAAAGCCTTCTGCAAAGAATGCATTTTTAAATCAGTATAAATAAGGTTATAAAATAGCCAGACTTTGCATAGTTTTCTCTTTATTTGTTATCTCTATGCATTTGTTATTTTCTTCATATCCATGTATATTCTTCAGTTTACCAAAACGAGAGAGAGAGAGAGAGAGAGAGAGAGAGAGAATGAATGTGTTAGAAGTTCACACATGGAACTAGATCGTGAAGTCACAGAGAGGTAAGGAAGAGAAAAAAAATTCAAGTAAATCAGTTCCATAGAATGACTTGATATTACATGGTGAAAATTAATGACCTGGCGTTAGATGGTGAAAATTTAAAGTGAAAAATATGGAACATGCACAATTGAAAATGACTATCAATGAGAAATGAATACTTAAAGATGTGGACACATAGCAAAAAAAAATTAAAATTTGAATACCCAAGTGTATGCATAAAAGGAAATTTAAGTATTGTTGAGGGCCCACACAGTGCAGTTAGTAGCATTGCACAGTGAGTAGCACTGCTCAACATACTTTTGTATTGATGATGGAGGAAAGTAGATTGCTACTAGCATCCCAGTCCTTGTACTTTTCAGGGCAGCTGTAGGCAGTGTTCTCAAAGCCTCATGAAGAGATATCTCCCTGTTCTCTTTGGAGACACTGACTTGTGGACCAATCTATTCATCAGAATTCAGAAAGTCTTCTAAAGGAAGGAGGGTGAAAATGGGCAGGAGCTCTGACGGCTCCTTTGGCAATTGGAGGTGGGGAAGGAAGGAGCCAAGCTATAAATAAAAAATATTTCTAGAAATGGTATGTGGTTGATGCATTATTAATGATTATGAAATATATCTCAATACGGAGGGAAGAGTGGCCACATCTCAAGATGGAACAGAGCCAGTATCACAAGACACTGGGTCCAGACATTGTTGGCACTTCTATGATTTTAGAAGGCTTTAAGATACCCCTTGAAGTCAAAGAGGGTTTACCTGATTAAGCACAGAGATATACTAAAGAATGAATAGCAATAAAGAGATGAAAAAACACAGAATGTTATTTTGACGCTCTCAATTTTTAAAGCTACCCACGACAACTGAATGAAAACCTAGAATATAACTTTAAAAATAGTGTAATTAAAAATTTCTATATTGATGCATTTTAAAACAAGCTTCACTGCCTGCTGAGTGTGGAAAGTACTGTAGCTTGCTTGTGTCAGGTCATAGAACTCGACAAATTCCCAGTTTAATGTTCCCTGATTTAACCACTAGTTGTATTCTCTGTTAGCACATGCCAGGGTTCAAAAATGTTTGCCTTTTTATATTAACCTGTACTCACAAATATATATCTAAACAGTATTTAGCCATTTTATTACGAATACAAATCTTAGATGTGGCACTATAAGCTATTATAATTATAGCAGTAATGCAGATATGGGTAAAGATGACCCAAACAGGTGACAGATGGTCACAGACTTAAGATTTATAGCTGCAAAATGAAAATGATGTAAAAATATATAAAATAAAATAAATAAAATAAAAAAAGATTTATAGCTGTAAAACATCGTGTCACTTAGAAGGGTATATTTGTGGCACATCCATGGACTGTATGTCATGGGAGAGGGAGATGAGTACTAGGTTAATATTCTCTTTCCTTTTTTTCTTTTTTTTCTTTTTTTTGCTAGCTAGATGGGAGATTTAGTCCTGCTGCCTGAATTTGAGGGTCTCTCACACTGCTCATCTGAACAATCAATTTTTACTGCTGGAGAAGATAATAATGGTAATAACACTATAGAAAAAAAACTACCATGACCCATAACTGTAACTTATTACAGTCTTTTAAAAAATAACTGTAGTGTGTGGAGCTTCTTCATTTCTTGAAGCAGAAAAGGAGCTGACAGTTGGAGCCTCTGAGGCTGTCTATATATCTCCTGAATGCATGGAAGAGGCTGATCTGCTCACAAAGGGACAGCCGCTTTGGGGATGGCCACGTGGATGAGAAAAGTGACCCAACACTGGAAATGTGCTGAGGACAGTCACCTTCTGGCCTGCCCGTCTTCTTGCACCAAGTGCCAGCAGAAAGCTCTGTCAATGTGACATGCTAGTGTTTATCATCCTACACCAAGAAAGTCAGGATTCTTGGTCAGTTACAGTGACAGTCTTATGCAGTAAATCTTCAGTATTCCCACCAGAACTGTCCTCTGATGGTGCTTTTTGTACTGAAATTTCAAAGATCCCTGTTCATCCAAATAACGATCATAAATAAAATCTCCCATAAAGCCTAATATGTTCTTCTATTGCATTTATCAGAAAGGATGCAAAATATAAAGCTTTATTTCATCCTAGGGCATGGATTTCCATGTGCTTAACAAGAACTCACCTGGTTTCTATGTGATGTGAAAGAATTGCCCCTATAAGACAAATTGTATCCCAGACACTTTCAAATGAAGTGGATTCACCAAGCACACCGTTTATCTTCAGATCTGGAAGCCTTCCTTAAAGCATGACTTTGCAACAAAGGAGGTTTAATGCCACTTCACTCTGTAATGCACTGCATGCTAACAAGATTTATATACATTACTGGTGCAGTTAAAGAAACTTGAATGACTTGCAGTTTCTCTAGATGAGATTAAAAAAAATCTTAAAAAGTATGTGCAGCATACAAATGAAATCAGGTTACATTAGAAGCTGTTTAAAAGTACAAGCATAATACAGCTTGTGTACCAGGCACGGAAAACACTGCAAAGATTTGTTTTACTTCTCTTAGACAACCATTCTACAGCCACAAAATATAAACAACCATAAAGTTACAGCTGCTTTTAAAATGTCACTTAGGGACAAACTGTATAGATGGGAAATTAGATAGTACTGAATGGTTTTAGAAAAGGCTCAGCCCTATACTCTGAACTACTGGCTCTGCACTCATGAAAAAGAGTAAGATATTTCTCATCACCAATCATATGTTTTCATATGTAGTTATATACATCTATAATGTAATCCAAATGATTTATCAACTTAAGAAGATTAACTAACACCAAAGATTCTTAAAAATCGAGTCTAGTTACAAGGTATGAAAATTGAGAAAAATGAGGTAGGTGAAGTTGGGGGAATAATTAAAAATTTAGGCAGATACTTGGATGTCCATAATTTAAAAAAATGGGAGACTCTACAGAGCATGCTGCAAAAATGACTCCAGCTAAGTCTTCTAGTTAAATAGACTAAGACAGGGCAATATACTTTTAGTGGGCTGAATAAAACATAGAACAACCTATATTAAAAAAGCACATAACAATGTCAAATCTTTAAGCTTCCATCCAGGGGATTTGCAATAAAATGAAATCATTAGGCAAAGAGTGGTCACTGCTGTGATGAGAAGAAAAAATAACTCAAAATTCACATATCTATTATTATATTAGAATAGTTCACTTTCTTCTCTACATAATAACATTGGGCATTAAAGAGCCATTTATGCATACCTTATTATTTATGAAATTACAAGTACACACAGTGTCTGATAACTCATCTCTGTGTTAAATAGGAACATATATTGTTTTTTAAAATGTCTGTCTTTTACAATGTGCGCGGTAACAGCTTTCCATAGCATAATCATAAGTGCATTATATAATGTGCTCTATATGAAGGTATTATGACTACAGCAATGTAAACCTAATATAAATATGAATAAAGCATTTAGGAATGGTATTTTCACTTAGACTGTTACCTATATAATTTGTAGCCATACAATTATCATAGAAGACATACTACATTTAAAGAAAAAAACATTTCCATGAATGTTAGTAAAAATCCTATAACACAGGTATTTCTCTAGCAATTTCGTAAAATCCATGCCTTTAAAAAACATGAGAAGAATCCACAATGCCACCTACAGTATTCTTGACAGTAATCTTGCCTTGCAGGAAAAAAATATCAGCTTTATTTGAAAAGCCAGGTGCATGTAAATTTCCAAACTGCAAGTAGGTGGCAGTGGAGACATTTCTGGACGATCTTTCTCAGTTGGAAATGTAAAAGGAGGAAAAAAGCTTCTGAAAAACAAGTTACAAAATGTACTAAAATAAATAATGTCTTGAAATGTAACCTTCCATAGCAGATCACCATTAAGATCTAATAAAATATTGGTCATTAGGGACCAAAATCCCACCAAATCCCTTAATGAAGACAAGCATGGACAGTGAGCAGCATGGATGATGAAAATTAGGGGAAAAAAAGGAAAGAGAATGTTTGGCTAGTTGATTCTCACAAAACTCGAGTAAGAATTAGAAATTTGATGAAGACAAGAAACTCCTAGTTTGGCAGTACAAACACATAAATTTAAAATTACTAAGCTAGCATTTTAAGAAGCCAGTAAGAAATCTGTCTGAATATAAATTCAGGAGGAAAGTGAATGAGTTCACTAGGATTTGGTCTTTAATATAGAATATCAATTGCGTCCATCAAAAATCTGTTTACAGCAAGAGGCTATTAAACAATGCAGACATATTTAAAGTCTGCTCAACTCTAAACAAACACTGAAACATTAGAATAAAACCACCTGAATTGTATTTTATAAGGTTAATGAGATGTTAGTTAGATTAGTTCTGTTCTCAAGTTTACCTGCAAAGACTAGGAGGGTCGTTAAGTTATCAATTCAATCTAATTGATTTGACTTGTAGAGATCATATTAGAAACTGGAAAGTGTCCAGAAATAAACTCTGGAGGTAGGGGTGTGTGTGTGTGTGTGTGTGTGTGTGTGTGAGAGAGAGAGAGAGAGAGAGAGAGAGAAAGAGAGAGAGAGAGAGAATATACATGGAAAGAACAGGTAAATGGATTGTAAGATTAAAAAATCTGATAATATTCATATCAGATTCACCTTGTGAAAAGAAAGTAAACATTCAGATTAAAGTTTTTCCACCCCATTGTTACCTCTTATCAGTTTTTCTCCCTGCCTTAATTGGGGAACCACACACACAGTAGTGGAAGGATGTAAGAAACCCAGTAAAAACAAAGGCCACATTCCCAGTTGTACTGTACCCCCTTCCTGGAACAATCTTCTTCTATTCATCTAAGATTCAATTCAAAACCCACCTACCACAAAACACCTCACAATCCCCCATGTGGAATTAATCTCTGACAATATAAAAAAAAAACTTTTATTATAGTAATTATCACATCCTACTGTTTGAGTCATTTATATTTGGGTCAGCTGACCCTCCCTCCTTCCCATTTTGCAAGTCCCAGTTGTGCAGGGGTCATTCCTTGACCATTTTGGGCAACTTTTTGTTGTCATGCTCTCCAAGGAGAGATTTTTCATGTCTGTTTACTCAAATTAGTTGAACGGATTACCTAAAAAGCTACAGTTTGTGAGAATTCTGTGTCTTGCTGACCAAGACAAGGGTGGCATGCCTGTAGCTTATCTTAAATAGATCCTCAAAAAAACAGGAAGAAACGTGGCACCAAGCTTCCTCCTCATACTCAGAGGAATCCTAGGAAATCCTGAGAGTCATTGCACTGGTCTCGTAGGAACAGTAGGGGGCGCTTTACAGTCGGGGATTCAGGCGGAGGATGTGCTGACCGACTTTGTTGGTGGGTGGAGCCTGCAGAAAACCTAGTCATTGTTTTGGTGACCTTTAAAAATGTAAGCAGCAGGGGGCATAAGTCAGACCTTGCAGGCAAGGTTGGATGGCTGGGGAAGGAAAAAACTGTAAAAATTCTAAAAGCAAGGGCCAGCCTGAATCCAGAATTCTTAGAATAAGGCAGAAATTTCCTAAATAGAAGTAATAGAATTTGTTACTTAGATTTCCATCATTAAAAGAAATTTGGTGTGGTCCTTCTCTACAACTCGCCTTTCCTCCCTATGACATTAGAGATTACTCTCTTTTTGGTGGTGGTCTGTCGGGAGTAGGGAATAAAACCCTGTACACAATGAGCAAATATTGAAAAAGTTCTGTAAAAATCTCCCTGGAGAGAACAAAATCTCTGGAAGTCGTTCTTCCTTTCAGAAAAGTGTTGGATCAATCTCTCTCTTCTCCAGATACTACATAAAACTCAAAGTGAGGCTCTATAACTAAAACCAAGTTTAGTGAGGTTTTGTGTCTTGCTTCTAATTGCCTGAAATACACTGGACATATTGAGACATTACTACTGAAAATATCTAAAAATATCAGGTGTGTGGCTGCATAGACAGAAAGCGGAGGGCCCAGTGGAGGTGTCCTCTAGTGGGTCACTGTGGAAAATGTCCACCTGCAGGAGCCCTAGTCAGGTGAGGAGAGTATGTCTAAGGAGAAGGAATCACTGCCTGATTATAGTCCCAACCAGGACATTTCTGGTAGTTTTACAAGATACCAAGAGATAATAAAAGTGACCTGGCTAAAGGCATATATAAAATTTGACTAGGCTGCATTTTGAAGAATGATTGAAAACTCTAGGAGCTCAGCGTCAGAATAAAAATGGCATATACTTAAATGTTGGAAAATTGCAGTTTTGGATTACCTTAACCCATAAAATATTGTCATTCACTGTGGGCAGCAGTGACATTGCATTTTAGTTTCTCATAAAATATCATGGTATAGTTCTGTTTAATGAGTGAAGATTTAAACAACTAAAAGAAACAAGTGTATTGGAATATTACTGCTTGAAGATTTTCCTGTCCTATTGTATATTTAAAATTTCTTATCCTGCTTAAAAAAAACCCATAAAACAGATTTTGTGAACATATGTTTTATGAGTCAATGCCAAAATAAGAGTGGTAAATCCCTCAATCACAGACATAATTTTTAGAAGTCAACACTTAATTATTCAGCCTGTGGATTTTCCATGTTTCCCTGCCCCTCCTCCTTCCCTGTGTATAGATATTTCACTGTACAGAAACACTTCTTTTAGAAAGTGGGTAGACAAAAGAAGTTGAAATAGAACTGAAACGATGATTTGGATACTTCGAATATCACTTTGAAATATTGCTGGCTAGGAAAAAAGAAGTTGAAGCGAAAAGATAATCAAGTAAATTAAGAATTGAAGCAAAAATAATTAAAGGATAACTTCCATTTCAAACAGTATTCTATGTGCAGTTTTTTTCCTAATGCCTTTTTAAAAGTTTTGGAAAATTAATTGTGGCGAGGATGTTTCAAACTAATGCAGAAAATAGATTTTCATTTCAAAAACTTTCCCACTTAAAAACATTTAATATTGACTTCTAGATTCATCAGCAAAGTAAGATCTTGTCACTAACTACCAGCAGGTGGTGGTATTCACAAATAGGGTACAAGAAATACCGGGCTGTGAATATAACCAATATGTGGTTCAGATTTATGGATTATGGATTTTAAAACATTTTTAATGGAATTGTCAGCACTCTGAAACCACTTCCATTCCCATCTGTTCCATATGAATGTGGAAACTCGGAAGTTGCCTTAAAATATGTGCCAGTGGAAAGTTTCACATTAAAAACATCAGATCTTTTTATAAAAGAGAAAATATTTTCTACTTAAAAATATTTTACATTTCTATGTAACAGTGCACTTCAAACAAGCACAAATATTGAGCCTCTTCCAATATTTTGGGAGCATCTAGGTTTGGAATTTGGTCTTTTGTCTATTCAGGGCAGACATGTATCCAGAAGGAGCACTGACTGTATACTTCAGCCAAGCTAACCTGAGTCAGTGCTGAATGGCAAGCACTGTGTACACACAGTTGCTAGGGAGAAAATATGTCTGTTCTTGTCTCCAAAAATAAAACTCCCAGGTTTCAGAGGATACAGAAGCAACAAGAGGCGGTGAACTCCAGTCATCGAGTCAACAGCTTTAGGGGCTTTAGGAACAGGCTGAAATTATTTGGTTTTGACCGCCAGATGACCTCCATTGCTGCCCAGTCTGATGGACAGTCAGACCATTAGTTCTTTTAACACACATTCTTTCCCTGAAACACAGACACCACTCTGCGTTCGCACAGAGCAAGAGAGGAGAGCAAACAAGAGCGTCTGAAAGGGAGAGACAGAGATGTGCAGGGGCAGAGAAGATTCTAAACCCGTGTCGACCCTTCCACTGGCCAAAAGGCCTGAGGCTAGAGGAATTCATCCAGGCAAAGAGACATCAGATAATTTTTCAAAAAAAAAAAAATCTAACTTAAAAATCTGACTCTAGATTGCAGTTAGGCAAAATTACACCTAAAACGTTTCTGAAACAAAAACATGGGGTGCTTAAAACAGAGATTTTGTATTTTCTAAAGCAATTTGATTTCTAGCTTAAAAATTAGCAATCCTATTTTTTTAATCTACAGATCAGAAATGAAAAAATCATACTATGCCCCACCTAATATTAGTTAGGACTTAATACAGTTTTTTGCAATCTATTTAATGAGCATCATTCCACATCACTGTGGTATATGAGATTCAAAATACATTTTATTTGTCCTTTTTTTAGTATGCCTATGCTTTGATGTATGTGAATAAGAAATGGTTTTACTATTTCGGCAAAACAAACCAGGAACTAATCCTTGCTGAGTTCAACAACCTATTAATCCAAAGCAAAACTGAAAAGCATAAAGATTATACTCTAAAGAGGCGCATTAAAGATAGTGAACTTTACCAGGAAGGGGTGAAAGAGGAGGGAGTTAAAAAAAAAGGTAATTGAGGAGAAAGGTAAAATTTTCTATAGTTGAAATCGTTCTATCTTGAAATAAAACAAAATTGAGACTTACATTTAATCAGATTTAATACACACACAAACACACACACACACGCTCACAAATAAGCCCTCTCTCTATCTCCATTTTCTTGTGGCTTGGCTGACAGAATAACGCTTGTCCCCAGCCTCTTCTGATTTTCCTCTTGGGATAAGAGATGAGCTATGCTGCAGTAAATGAGGAAACATCTGTTTGATTTTTTGAAACTGGCATGGGAAGCTGAAGTCTGAATCACAAATGCCACTTTCACAAACAGGTCTCCCACAGGAACCTTACTAAAAACTCTACTGGGGTGAGCTACAGCTCCGGTGAGTGATGGGCAAAGCTGCTCTACTCTCCGGCTATTTGAAACAATACACACTCTTTATAGGATTTGTCTGTGGTGGGATTTAATGGATCCCAATCTGTTAAAGAGAAAAAGTACCTGGACCCAGTTTTAATTTGGTAAATTAGTTCATACTGAAGTCCAAAAGACTTTAAAATGAAGTTTGCTTCTAACAGACGGGGAGTCTTTTACTAGCAAGAAACCTATGAAACTATGGTGTGTAACCGGTTGCTACAATCAAGAAGACACACAAGACTTCAACTATTTTTTTAGCATGTTGAGACAGTAGTTAAAAATCAGTACACTGTTTCTCGTTTTATTATAATCCTGTGTTGCTGCCATCAGCAGAGTAGGTAACAAGGAACACCACTCAGCTTGTGGTGTGCCTGACTCACCTGGCCTGTAACCATTTCACTGCTTTGCCCTCAAATAAGGAGCTGCCTCAGCCCAGAGGTGAACTCCATGGGCAGGTGGGACACCTCCCAACGCCTCTTCTATTAGACCCTTCCAATCTGTACATCTTTTCAGATTGTCAAAGTTTTTGGTTAACCTTATTTTTTAAACCTCTTTTCTTTAGTGATTTTTCTTGTTATGAAAAATGACTTTGGCTGTTTGATTCCTCTCTTGGGATATTTACTCATCTCTCTCTTGAACAGGGCGACCATTTCCTTGTCAGTGCTTGATTTGGCTGACATCGTTGTGTGATTATTAACCTGCGAGTGTGCTGGAAACATTTTAGGGGCAATCAAAAAAACAAAACCAAACCCAGCTTCATCAACTGAAATAGTTGCCAAAAATAATAGATTGTTAAAGATATAATCAAACATGTCTTAATGGCAATGACTGACACAAACATCACACTGTCTATTTCTACTTAGCTTTAAAAGGCAGGGAGCATTTATGTGGGGAAGGAGTTTCTTTACTGTTTAAAGGTAGTTCCCACCTATCAGAACAGATGCAAGGTTCCTGTCAGTTAGATTCTAATTATTCTGTGTACATCAATAAAGATTGAAACTGTTAGTGGAAGAAATCAGGTCTGTGCCTGGAAATCAACTAAATTTTAAAAAGTCTTGTTGCTTTTTTTATTCCTTGATTTCTCATTCCAAAAATTTCATCCACATTTCTACCTCATAATTAGTAAAGAGGATTTTTAGGTGAGTGATGGTAAATGTTTAAATACACATGAAAACTGTCTTTCTTTCCGTGGATATGACTAATACTAAACATACAATACTTCCACTGGTTCAAGGAAAGTCGTCACAAAACACAGCAGATGACAGAATCACACACTGAATATTATTTTACCAGGAAAAAAGCAATGGATAGCAATCAAGAATTATTTTTCTTAAATTTGTCTTCCACATCCTTCCCCTTCCTCAGGTCTCTGAATGCTCATAGGATATTTTTAAGATAAATCTTCAGCTTCTGAATTACGAACACTATAAGACTTTCCTAGGATAAAATGAAATTAAGATGTGAAGAGTTTTTTAGAGCCTTAGAGAGAAAAAATGAAATTAGATACTTCTCTATATATACAATTTAACCTAAACAATACCTCGATTTTACTTCATTTTCACAATCAGAAAATAGCACTTAGCAAAAGGAACAGTAGTTGGAGAATTCTTCCAAAATCAATTTTAATTAAACACACACACACTTTAATGTTGAACATGCCCCTTTAATCAATGATTTGGGCTGTAAGGTGACATGATCAGCACTTACACTTAGAATTACCACTTGGTACTATTAGATGCTCTGTCCAAATTATTGCCCTATATTAATCATTAATAACTTAGAAGATAATTTTCTAAACCTCACTTATTTTTATAAAGGAGGAGCATGAACACTGGCTTAGCTTCATTTGCCATTATTAAAATGATTTGTGACTAATTTAATAGCAATTCATTTGATACTCTGCTTACAAAATTACCTACCATACTTCTACTCTTTCACCTTAAGTATTCTATTCTTTGGCCTTAAGAACTGAGCCTTGGGGAAGTTTAGGAAAGGTAATTATGGACCCAAAAGGGAGGACTGACAACAGATATCAACAGCCGAACCGAGGGAAGTGAAAGATGGAAAGGCACACCATTTCTTGAGAGATTACATGAGGCTGTTTTTAGGTATCTTTGCATTAGTTCCTCTTGTATGTGTTATTATGCCCATTTTATAGATAAGAAAACTTAGTATCAGAGAATTTACATGACTTGCCTGAGACCACACGGGTAGTTAATGTTATAATCATTCCAGGGTTTGGAATTCTTTACAAAATTAATCTCATAAAGAACTTAAAGGACAGGTATTACTGTCTAGAATTTCAAAAAAGAAAACTCATTTGAAAAGGTCTCCAGTCTAATATAATAAGCAGATTATAAAAATGGGAAGAGGGTGCAAAGTATCGGTTCTGGATAACCCAACGATTAGCAGATAACACCTCAGAATGGCAGGTTGAAATGATAAAGTGAGAATACTTACAAAAACCTACATTACATATTGTGCTTAGTCCAGGGAGGCCCTAAATGGCACAGTTTTCCAATAAATGAACTTTACATGCCCCTGACTTACAACCCCCTGAGTTACCACATCTAATTTATACCCATTGCTGCCACTGCCAACAGGGAGACTGTGAAAACACTTAGGAGACTGAAAATACTTTATTGGTACAGTGTGGAGTTTTAAATTTAATGCTGTACCAACTAAAACCACACACACACACACACACAGAGAGAGAGAGAGAGAGAGAGAGAGAGAAGACTTCTAGTGCACTTGAGAGAACAATTCTAAAATTTATAGGAAAAATATAAAGGTTCAGTAGCATTTTGAAATTTTGAAAAAGAAATGTGACATCATGACTGACAACAGACATTATTATTAAACATTGTAGAGCTAGTGTAAGTCCTACTACTGGTACAAACATACTTAGATCAATGTAATAGAAAAAAAGAACTCCTTTTAGACCAGGAAAAAGAATAACTATAAGAAAGTAAAAATCAAAATCAACAAACATTTATGAACCAGACACACTCTATGGGGGTTGGGGGATGGGGAAAGGAGGGATGGGGTCAAAATAAGGGGGTTGCAATTGTATGGGGAATATAAAAATAAAATTCAAATTTTAAAAAAAGAACTCCTTTTAGATGTAATAGATTAATAAATGATAAATAAGACACCAAATTAATAAATGATGCTGATAAAAGTGGCATTTTGAAATGAAATCAATTTGGGATCTCACCTCACAGTAGATATCAAAATAAATTTCACTTGAATTAAATATAAATATATGGAAGTCAAATTACAGAAAACTGGAAGAGAATTGAATTTTTAACAAATCTCTGGAGGAAAAAAAGGACATTCTAAGTTGGAAGTGGCAATAACCAACTAGATAAGATCAAGATAAAAAAAAAACCTTCTGTGGGTAACAAGTATCAGTCTATACCAGGACTAAGAATGTTGCATAAACAGGAAGTTTCCAAAAGCTGACCCTGAGAGGGTCAAATTAATCCCTTAGGGGTTCATATTCTTGTCTAAATATATGTTATTTTTTAAAATAAATATATGTTAATCCACACTTGCCCAAATTATTGTGTTTTTTGTCCTCTCCCTGAAATATCTTTAGAGACTCATTTATATTTTCAGAAAATAAATATGTTTTGAAGGGTAATGGAGATATTAATCACTTACAAGATGGCACAAATTAATTCAATCAGCGTAACTCCTACCTCAAGCTCAAATAAGCCTCACTATGATAAAGAGAGGTTTGAATGGTGGGGAGGGAGTTGTGAACACTGTTATTACTGAATATTAATGAAAGCAACTTTATTGTATTTTCTGGGTCCTAAAGTCATAGAAACATATAGTAAAAATAATATAGAAAATATTAATAAATAACAATTACCTACAGATCTCAACATCTGTGACTTTTCTTTCGGGTATCTCCTTTGCATACATTCACACATACATACCTAATTTTAGCAAAATTGAATCATTCTTTAAACAGTTTTAGGACTGCTTTTTTTTACTTTCTAAAATGTCTTAATTATTTTTCCAAAATACCTAGATTGTTATTATTGTGCTTAATTATTGCCTATTATTTATGATTGGACATGTCATAATTTATTTAATTAATCCTCCATTGATGAACACTTGGTTTTCCAACTTTTCTCTATAATGATCAAGGCAGGAAGAATGACATATAGCATTGTTGCCTACTATTTAAGGGCAGCTCAGAATTTGGTCACTTCAACTACATTTTCACTTGAGTCAGCCTACTTGGAAGGGAGCTTCTCCATGTAAAGACCATTGTTTCTACCACAACTTTTCCTTTTCACTTTCCTGCCTATTCAGTCTGAACTCTTGGTCACTCAACCCCTCAGTCTTTTGAGATCATTGAGCCATTTCCAAAGCCTTGAGTCAATCTGAATATTTGGGTTTATACTCCTCCTGGGCCATAGAGCACATCAGAAAGAAACACAGTATTTGACTGATTTTAAATTTCTTTAAATTATTATTGAATTTTCTTTAAATTGTTACTCTAACCTCATTTAGGCTCTTAGTGTTCTTCAGGAATCCTTAATTTTTTTTTTTTTAGATTCCACTTCTTGTTTCCCATAGAGGCTGCACAAAACTTGCGATTCTTTTTAGTTCCTACTCTATCTCTACTTTTGTTTTATTTCTTTGAGTGATTCTTAAATTTTAATATGTATAACTGTCACCTGTGGCTTGAAAATAATGCACATTCAAGGGTCCTTTCATCTAATATCCTGATTCATTAAGTCTAGGGTAGGTCCGAGAATCTTCGGGTGATTTTTATCTTTTCTTATTTCTTTCAGTCCTGCTTTCAAAGAGGAAGAGGTTCTATCCCTTTCTAAGGTTAATCATTCCACTTGCTATAATTTCCATCACCTCCTTTCTCCAAGACAATGCTCCGTCATTTATCTCTCCACTACCCACCATTTTCAATGTCTCCTCTTCTAGAGCTCTTTGCTTGAAAAGGTTGTTTTCCTCTGGTGAAAAAAAATCTGCTTTTAACTCCAAATTTCTTGCTGCTGCTTTTTTAGCCCTTATTACTTTCCTAGACTTTTAGCTAAAGGAGTCTATAACTGCTGCTTCCTGTTAGTCACCTCCTGTTACTTCCTTAATCATAGGATTTTTGCTTCCATGTAAATATGTTCTTTCAAAGTACCCAATGACCTACCATGCTCATCTATGCAGGATGGGACACTGCTAGCCCCCTTCTTGAGTTAATTTTCTGTCTGGAATCTCCTCTGACCTTTCTGATAAACTTTCAGGGTATTCTTCTTAGCTCCTCTGTCTGCTTCTTCATATGCTGGCATCTCCCATCTAATAGCAGATGATTGAATAACAAAACATGCCCATTACAAAATACTAAGGTTGATTGGTCCTCAATTTCTTGCAAAACAAAGTCTGAACTATTAACAGGAGATTATGGGAGTGGGTTAAGAGAAGAGGAATATTCCTATTTTTCACAATAACCCTAACTTACTTCCCCAGTCATTCTCCCTACAGGTTCTCCAAAATACCAAGTATTTTCAAACAACTTGCCTTTGTTTCCTGATAGCTTTCTCTTTTTAAGATAACCCTAATTTCATTATTTATTTGGTTAAATCCTACCTATCCTTCAAGGTTCAGCTAATAGCACCTCCTCTGGGAAGTCTTCCTTGATTCCCTTGGGAAGAATTAATTAATTTTGTTTTCCTTATACTTTACAGAACACACTAATGTGTATCAATTTGTTATCCATTGGCTTATCATATCCTTGAAGGCAGGGACTGGCTCTTAGGACTCTTTTCATCTCTAGAGTCTACATCCGTAGTACATTTCAGAAGAGTTAGGAGGCAGAAGAGGTGCAGTTGCTAGAATGATGAGTCTCTGAACTTATGGTTTACACTTTCCAGCTTAATTTCCTTTGTTCCATACACTGTACTTGCCTAATCATTTCAAATGAAACAGTCTATAGAGTTCTAGGTCAACTTCACTCTGGGTCAGGTAACTTTTCTTATTTCTTATTCTCTAAATGAAGGAAGGGGAGAGTAATGTTCCCATTGCTCTTCACAACTGAGGTGTCATCAGACTTTCAGAGGTCTTAAAAGCAATTCAATTTTGCTTAATTGATAGATGTTTCCTTCAGAAGCACAGACTGAGTTAGCTGTATGTATCTCTCTGTAGCTTAGACACTGGGATTAAAACGAAGAACCCTAAAATATCTTATGCAATTAAGTGCGTTGAGCTCTTTATGTGACAGACTTTAGGTACAGGTTATTATCACTAACAATGGAAACAGTGTCTGAGGTTAAGTGCTTCTACAAAATATTTTCAAAATAATATAGTCAATAAACATCATAGGCATGAAAGGGAATTTAAGTTTTTAAGAATATTTCCTTTATAATATGAAAATTATTTCAATTATAAAACACATTTTCCAAAAATTAAGTAAGAAAATGCTTTTGATTATACAAAAGTTTGGAAAGTGAAGTAAGATCAAAAGGCTAAATTTTAAAGGAAGCTGTTATTTAGTTAAATTCATCAAATGAACATTAAATGGCAGCTCAGTATTAAAGCTGCATTTTCAGAAAATTAGATACTTCATACCTAATCTGTGCTTTAGAAGGGCACAAAACTTTAACGTGACAGATCTTCTGTAATTTATGAATAATCTATTTTCTCTGTATAAAATTAAATATTTAATAAGTCTGATTTACATGATGAGTATATAAAGCATTCCTGTGAAGAAATCAGTCAAAAAGACTTAAAATCTGAAGATGTTGAATTGATTTCCTTTTTGGGCAATTTTAAATGGAAATTTGGATTTGAATTGGCACTCAGATCAAGTGGAAAGAGTCTAGCAAAGATGATAGAAAAGTACCCTTCATGAGGAAAAAGAAAAACATCAAACATTTTCACTTAGAGGTGAAATATAGGGAACCCGAATCTGAGACACACAGCATGGAGGGGGGAAAGGAGATCAAAAAAGGAAAGGGAGGAGCACAAGGGACTATGGTGATGGCCCATGGGTGCTGTGGTGGTGGGAGAACAATGGGGGCTACATCTGAGGGGTGTACAAAGTCAAATATTGCACAAAAATGACCAATGATGTAAAAAACACATTTAATTATTTAAAAAGTAGGGATGCTCCATCAGCATTATTTGACCTACGAGAAATTATCAGTTGCTAGTGGTGATTACATACGTAGTAACCTCAACGTTGTGGGGACTATTAAGCACCCTCTACATACTTCAAAGGAGAATTATGTTTTGGGTTTGTATTCTATTCCTAAAATACTGTCTAGTAGAAGAGTCTAACTTAAAATTACATACACACACAAACACAAACACTCACTCTCACATACACACCCATCTACTTATCCTCCTAGACACAATAAGTTACTGTCATTGCAAAACTTTCTTTGATATGTCAAACACTTGCTCTTCTCTGCTCCCATGTTATACCTGACCATTTAAAATAATTTTCTTTTATCTCTAGTCCCGCCCCCCATTCAGGATTGAGTTCATCACAGACTAGGATAAGATTCTTCATTCTGTATTCTCAGCACTTTCAGTATTTCTGAGACAGTAGATGCTCAATAATTGTTAGCTGACTGGCTGAATTAAACGAAAAAATAAATTACCTATAAAAATCCATGCACAACAATAGCCAATAAAAATGACATGAGGGTGAAGAAAAGAATGAAATCATGAAAAGTCTTTTGGATGTGTTAATGATGTTGACTCTAACTCTAAGGATAACTGAAATCTATGAATAATGGAAGCATGGTGACTATACTCAAAGAAGCCAAAAGTGAACTGAGGGAGTCTAGTTGGACGATTAGTTGTCTACATGAGAAATGGTAATGGCATGGGCTTGGGCAGGAATGGTAGGGAAGGAGAGTAATGGATGTATCAGAGAAACATTTAGAAGGCAGAAATGATTGTGTCTTATGAGACTGGGTAGGGTGCTGGGGTTGGTGAGCAAGAGAGGAGGGCAAAGATAATAGCACCATTTAATGAGAAAAATTAAAAGAGGTACAGGTTGAGGCATGGTAAGTACACTTTCAGGCACGTTGTCTGGTGTGCTGGGGAGACATCCACTTGTTACTGTGAGGTAGGAATGACTCCTATTCTCCTCCTAAACACAATGAAACCCAGGCTGAGGGAGATTACATATCTTGTCAATTGGCTGAGCCAGGAGTCAGCTCCAGACTTGCCTCCCAAGTTCAGGCTGTTTACTCCCATGCCACACAGTGTTATGATGCTTTGTCATAGCAAGAAGAGTTGCCTTCTGGCTTTCTTCTTCCTGAGGTTTAAGTGTGTCTCAACCGAGGCAACCAAGCGGGAGGGTGAAGTCACTTAGCTTCCAAAGCAAGGCAGTGGTATTCTTGAAATCTTCCCTCCCATACATGTCTCTGCAAACAGATGGCAGCAAAGCCATAGGGCACTGGAGAAAGACACAGAGCAGAAAAAAAATGGAGGATCCTCAGGGCACTGCTAGAAGTGCAAAGGTCTTGTTCAGGTGAAAGAAAATGTGTAATAAAATTCACCGGTTCAGCTGAACAGGTAATTACAGAGTTAATAAAACAAGAATTCCTGACACAATAGATTCTAACACTGCCATGGGTGTCATAGTCACTAAGTGACTTTTTAGTTTGCTGATCATTGATCCACTAGACACTAACAGCTCCAATCGGATCAATGCAGGATAACATATGAGGAAGACTTTTGCATGTTAAAAATCTACTGGAAATTTTACATGAAAGAGTTCATTATCTGGGTAATGTGACCTGTGTCCAAATGATACATGTGGACCATTTGTCAGGTTTTTTAATGGCAAAAAAGGAGAATTTTTTCTAAAAGCTTAATTATGTGAGAAATTCCACTGCCGAGAAATTGAAGCCACTTGGGCGTCATGAATGTGCAAGCGTGTTAATTTGAGAGCTGTGATACCTAAAGAGGTACATTTTCTCTCATTCTCTCAGCTTCCCTTTCCCAGCAGGGTCACCTCAGTCCCTCCTTTCCTAGGGCCAGTCAGCATCCTGTTCTTGGGTCTTCCTCTCTCTAGACAGCTCAGTTTCACTTTTCCTGAATCCCTCTGTCCTTGCCCACAGTTTTTCTACGAGTTTGTCTTCTAAGGCAACCATTTAACCCAGGTCCCTTATGTGATCATTATCCCCTCAGGCCCTGTGGTTACATAGTTTTACCAGGAGAGAGGAGATAGATGGGAGAATACAGATGTGGTAAAGTACTCAAATTTGGTTTAGTTCTAGAAAGACATACGATCTAGAGCAATAACAATAGGCTCATTCATGGAAATCAGACACATCAAAAAGGGGTTTGGAGAATATGTTTTTTATCTTTGATTTTGAATTTTTACTGAGATATAAGTTACCTAAAATAATTTTTTTTAACTGCACAACTTGATGGATTTTCACAACTATACATATATATTTGTATAATCACTACCAAATCAAGATATAGAATATTCCCATCACTCTAGAAAGGTCCCTTGTGCTTCTCTGCAGTTAGTCCACCCCTTCTATCCTTAGCCCTGGCCGCCGCTGATCTATCTTTCTATGGTTTTGACTTTTTAACAATGTTCTGTCAGTGAAATCATACAATATCTAATCTTTTATGTCTGAATTCCTTCAATTAGCATAAAGCCTTTGAGGTTCATCCATGTTGTGATACGTAGCAGTATTTAATCACTTTTAATGCCAAAGAGTATTCAGTTATATGACTAGCCCAAAGTTTGTTCATCCACTTACCAAATGATGCACACTGGGTTATTTCCAGTTTGGGAGTATTATGACCAAGGCTCTGTAGCCACTCAAAAGAGAGTCTATGTTCAGAACTAGAGGGTGGAGAGCCACCACCCAAATTTTCAAGCATTCACTGCACTGGAGCCCAGTCAGGGACGACCTCTCCCACCTTCTCCTGACTGCGCCTATGCCTGTGACACTCTCCATGTGGAGACAGCGTGGTCCACATCAAGCAGTACACATGTAGGCTGGTAAGCAGAAGCTGCACACCCTCCAGCGGTGCTTTAGAGAAAGCCCTCTGTACTCCCAAACTAATTAAGGAAATTTATTTCTAAGGAAATCCTCTAATCCAGATAACTCTAGAGGGAGGACTTGGAAAATAACTAACATTATGGCCACTATCTCGTGGTCTAAAGCTGAAGTGCTAAGGTGGGACTTAAACTTTTTCTTAACCATAAGGGTTGTCCTTGGGACAGTACACATTTGTTATAAAAGAAATGAAAAATATCTGGCAATGGATGTGACTTTACATTCATATTATTTGGGAAAGCAAAAATCAAAAACAGACATAAAATATCTATTATTATCTACTAATTCATGCACAAGTAAGACAACATAAAACAACTTGTCTAGTTTATCATAGGCATATATTTTTAGCACTGCAGGAATAAAAAATCTGAAAAAAAGGACTAAATGTAATTAAGAACACATGTTCTAGAATTTTAAAAACTATAGAAGCATAACTTGATTCTTTGTGGACCAATGGATAAGAAAGGCAAAGAAAACTGAAATCCAAAGATAATATAAATTTGTCTTAACTAACAATGTCATTTAGAACATTCTTATGTTTGCTTAAAGTCAGAATATTACTTATATTTTTCTACTTAATTTTATCAGATTAAAATTATTATACACATTTAGAACATGTATAAATATAGAGAAAATAATACTTATAAATTTCCTGTAATTATCAACTAACTTCAACAATAATCAACTCACAGTCAACCTTGTTTCTTCTGTACTCCATTCACTTCTCACCTCTACCCAAATTTCTATTAACTGTGAAATAACTTCACATTTTCAGAAGAGTTGCTAAAGTAATTCAGAATTCCCACATATCCTTCACTAGCTCCCTTCCCATGCTGACACATTATATAACCACAGTACTACTGCCCACACCACAAAACCACTTTTATTTTTCTCTAAGAAAAACTGCACAACTTTTGGGCTCCTCTGCTGAATGCAAATCCACCCATTTGAGGGAACAATAAGGATAATACACCATCCACCCTTGGCAACTTTGTAATTCCTTGTAATTATTTTTTTAATTTGGCTTAAAAAGAACAAGTACTTTAAGATCTCTGATATTGCCATAAACTAATGAAATTTTTAGTTAACAAGATGTTTGGGAGAGTCAAGATCCTATTTTAGGGAAAGAATATGATCCAATAATTATCCAAACCCAGAAATACCAATAAAGTTTTGGCCCAGACACACTGGCTGTTTCTAAAATGTAGATAATTAATGTCAAGAGACTCCTGCTCTAAATACCCTTGTAGGATGTTAAGAGCAAATGAGTTTCCTTCTGCCACCCAGAATTCCATTATTAATCAAGAAATAATAGGAGTTATAGGAGCCATCAAATATTTGGGGTCCTTGGTCTAGGAGTTTTCAGGGGTGATTCCTGCTTGGTTTCCCCAGGCAGGAAAATTCTTTTGCTTCTCATACTTCTAAAATAGTACTTAGTAACCACTTAAGAGCCAGCAGGGTTAGTATGCTACTTTTGTTTGTAGCTCCAGTAAATAAGTGAACTACAGTAAGAAACACATCTGAGGCGATTCTGGAGCTCACAATTTTGTCCAGGTCATCACAACGACCACATAGCGGAAGCAACTTGAGAAAAACTCCAAAATAGCATTAGCAACAGTGAAAAATGAGTTCCGTCTTTAGACAAGATATATAACTGATGAGAGTATACAGAGAAAAGTTGGGTGGACTAGGATAGAAAACCAGAGAGTTTCCTGAGGGAAGATATATATAAAATTGTATCTTAAAAGCACATGATTAAGGCAGCATCACATAGTGGTGAAAGCCAGGATTTGTGCTGGAGTCAGGCTGCCTGTGTTCAAATCACAGTTCAACTACTTTGTGCTTATAATAATCTTAACTGCTATCAGATGCAGCAGGCGTGGGCCATAAGAACCCACAGAGGTGATCAAATGTTTGTTGACATGGTTGACTGGTGATATTTCACCCTAACTATAATTTGGGGGGCAGCAGGGGCTGGGGTCTCACTGGTTGTTGAATCTCATTCATGGGAGCAAGTGAGAACTGGTTACAAGCTACTGCTCCTTTCCATTTCCCTCAGGATGGGGAAGTATCTTACATGTCAGGAAGACAGTGTGCTCCCAGTCTGATTAATTGGCCCTCTGTTTGGCCTTTTTATTCCTTTCATTTCCCATGGGCTGAGCTCCAGCCAGGATGGAAAGGGCACTCCAGCCCAACTCCTGAGATCTAGGCTCCACCTCCCTCCAATTCTGCGGGAACCCCCCTGATGAATATCCCAGTCGCTCACCTTATTCTTTGAATACAATTATTTAGTCTGTTTTGATGCCATTCCCTGCCTGGTCCTCTTAGATTAAATCTTCTGCATTGAACTTTGCAATTGTTTTCCCAGCTAGAATTTAGTTCACAGGAAAAGTGGCCACTTCCTCCCTTTCACAGCCCTACATCTTCCTTTACCTCTCCTTCTGTTCCTGCATCTCCGTAGCTCAGTCCCACACTGTGCCTTTTCCAAGTGGAAGCTACCAACATGTTGACTGGCCAGCCCAACACCATTTATAGTTGTTCTTATTTTAATGAGGAAATCAGTTATAATCATATTTTTTAAGTAGGATATGAACAGAACTGCTAATAAAAGGAGTAATTTGTGAAGGTCAATTTCATTTAAGACATTCCATAACAAATAGGAACAGACCACTATATGGGTAGTTGTCAGAACATGTAGATTAACTGCCTGTCTTAGCATAGGTTTTGTACAAAGTGGCATTTCTTTTAGGGTGCTCAGGGGCACGTGGGCCCATGGTGCATTCTGACCATTTCAAAGGTGTGAAGGAGGCTTGGGTAGGAGTACTGAGGCGTCTTCTATGTTAGGATGTATTCTCTTATCACACTGAGAAGTAACTTCTGAAAAGCACAACTGGCATGTTGTGGGCAAAATACACTTATATATATATATTTTTTAAGAGGTGTTGGGGGTGAGAAGATTCACCAGAGACAGAGTGGGGAACAGAACAGGCAGACTGACTGAAGTACACTGCTGAGGGGAGCAGCGGGTGAGTCAGGAGAGGTCTGCTGTGCTATGTGGGCAGCTCCCTGGCCAGGGATCAAACTCATGCTGCAGTGGCTGTGGACAGCTTCATAGGTTGCGTCTTAACCCCTTGCACCACCACAGAGGCCCACACTTACATTTTATATGTCCCTTTTCTATGAGTAACTCAGGGATATGAGTAACTCACAGATATTCTGTGACAATTTCACTCTTACCTTACTAGAGGACATGATACCTGTGTCAACCAGTATATTTAGCAGTCCTGGAAGCTTGGAAATCTTAAAGAAAAATGAATTTTAGGGAGGACACAGCTTTCATGGGCTGCCAAAGAATTTGGCAAAGATATCTATGAGGAGACTGAAAACATTTGGGTTTTGCTCACAATTCAACAAAAATTCTCCCACAGTAGTCATTAAATTCCGATCAGGTACCAGGTCAGTAGTATTCAGCATCAGATGCCAGGCAGTACACACTGAAAATCTTAGTTGTTGGAGATTTATGGAAGTCATATGGAAAGACATTGAGGTATGGATTAGCCTATAAAGCAATTAAACGGAGAGTTCTCTCACAGTAAGCCTGAGGCTTTTTTCTGACACAGAGAAGGCCATTTTTTAACGCTCTTGGTATATTCACATTCTGAGCTCTCTAGATCCTCACAGCCATCTCTGAAGATTTGTTTGGGGTATTTGCTCAATGGTCAAGATGTTATCAGGGAAGGGGAAAGACACATTTAGCAGAATATTTCAATAATTTCTGAGTGAACAGTGAATAAGTTGGGTGAAGTGATTCTAGAAGAGGACCAGAAAGCATATTTCCAACCACTATCCTCCCCCCATCATTGAGCTATAATTGATATATAACATCATATAAGTTTAAGATATATAACATTGATTTGATACATATACTTAATTGCAAAATGATTACCACTATGGCTTCACTAATACCTATATCGTGTTACATAATTAGGGTTGCTTTTTTGTGCTAATTTACTCTTACCAGCTTCCAAGTATGCAACACAGTTTTGCTAATTATAATCACAATGCCACACATCTAATTAAGATCCCCAGAACTTACTCATCTTCTAACTGGAAGTTTGTGCCCCTTGACCAACATCTTTCTACCTCCCCTCCCCCAGTTCCTAGTTACCACCATTCCACTCTCTGTTTCCACAGTGGCTTACCAACTTACCTCTCACTAACAGTGCACCAGGGTTTCCTTTTCTCCAATTCTCACTACACTTGTTATTGCTGACAGTGATTCTAACAGGTGTGAGGTGATAGCTCACTGTGGTTTTGATTTGCATTTCCCTGACAATTAGTGATTGTTGAACACCTTTTCACGTACCTATAGGAGATTTATATGCCTTCTTTCAAAAAAATGTCTATTCAGTGTCTCTGCCCATTTATAATATTGGATTATATGATTTTTTTGTTACTGATTTATATGAGTTCTTATTTTGCATATTAGTCCTTTGTCAGATATAAGTTTTTCAAATTAACTCTAAATGGATTAAAGACTTAAAAATATATCCCAAAGCAGTAAAACTCCAAGAACAAAACATCAGCAAAAAAGTTCCATGACACTGTTCTTGGGAACACCTTTTTGGATATGGTACCAAAAGCACAAGCAACAAAAGTAAAAATCAATAATCAGGACTACATAAAATACCTACTCTCCTTTACACAATACCAACTTCTTTTCTTAGTCATATTGGGTCTAGCGAGAAAAGGGGAGCCCATATATCAGTATTTTCCACGAGTCATTTTTTATTCCCTTGCCCTAAACAAATGCTACATTTAGATTTTCACCTTTTGGGCCTCCCTGGTAGTGTAGCGGGTTGAGCACAGCACTGTGAAGCTGTCTGCCGCCTCTGCAGCATGGGTTTGATTCCCGGCCAGGCAGGGAGATACCCACATGGCACAGCAGACATCTCCTGTCTCGCCTGCTCCTCCCTTCAGCAGTGTGTTTCAGTCAGTCTGCCTGTTCTGCTCCCCGCTCTGTCTCTGGTGAATCCTCTCACCCTCCTGTGCCTCTGGCCTGTACCCCACTTCTTGTATAAATAAATAAATCTTTAAAAAAATAGAATTTCACCTTTTTCTCTTTCAGAAATCATAAAGCCCACCAAATGCAAGTATGTGGTGAGACTAAGAGACAGGAATTCTGAATATTGTTTCTTACTCTGCCTCTTTTTCACATATCTACTTTTGGAGTCAAATGTTAATTAACATTCCTGCTTAGCCACAGCTGAGCAGTGTGGTCTTGGGAAAGTTATTTCATCTCACTAATTCTTACTTTTCTCCTCATTGAACTGGGGATGGTAATATCTAGTTTACAAAATTACTGGAGACTCAAAGTGAGATAGTATATAGATAGCAGCCAGTACAATGGCTAACATGTAGAAGATATTAATAAACGGCTACAATTTTAATTTTTGATAGTTAGTAGTTACTCTGCTTCTTTAAAAGTCTTTAAAAGGGAGGGGAGGTTACCTCAAATGCTTGGTGGAAGGAGAAATTTATAAACAAACAAACAAGAAAGATGAATGAGACATCACTTATATTACCTTAGGGAGAGGATTTGCTTTTTGATGCTAAATTTTAGGAATTTTTAAGTGTTGAACTATTATAAGACCATAGTAGGGAAGTTGTTTCAATTATATAGGGAAGCATATAAGAAATGTGAAGCCTGCAGTACATCACAAGACTTATTTTCATAACCTTCAATGAAAGGCATTATGCAAGTATAAATTACACATTTCACTTTTGTAATTATACCTAAACCACATTCTCCCAGAAGATTTCATTATGTAATTCTTCAGACTTAACTTCATTTCCTTTATAAAGCAATGTGCCATTAAAAATAAAAAAACCTTCTGTAAAAGAAATCATTACTAATCATGTATTTACTATATAAAGAAAAAATGTCCCCCTAAATATTCATATTTATATTGCCACATTAGCTACTCTGAAATTGTTATTGAACAAAACTAATCATCTATTCAAGGCAGGTAAAATATTTATAAGCATGTTTCAAATTACCTACATTCAGAGACGTCATAAAATCTTTTCAAATAAATTTTCCCCTAAAAATTCAGAAATATATTCATAGCCATTTAATTGTTATGCATATTGTGGGTCATTTGCTTCCAAGTCTGACTCAATATAGAGACCATGCAAACAATTTTTATCCCCAAATTCTCTCCATATCTTGTGTGAAATTTTATAAGAAGCAGCTCTGCAAAATTACCATTTCAATGGCATAAATACGGCTTTTCAAATGCCATATGTTGGATTGCTATGTATTTGAACTAGAAAAGGCAAGAGAAAGCCAATGAATTCAGTCCAGAGGCAAACAGAAAACGTGACATTACTGAGTGGACCTAAGCACTCAACAGGCACACATCCATAGCCTCCCCACAGCACCCAACCTCTTCCTCGAGAATAAGGATCCTTTTTGACCCAAAATCAGCCAAATAATTGCCCCCCATTTCTTAAAATTTCTCTTCATATTGTTCATCTTAATTATCTAAGTAATTTTAATACTTCATCAAAATCACTTGCCAAGTCACACCAGTGGCTCTTACCATCTGATCCCACACATTTTCACTACCTAAAATCAGCCACATCTTCCAAACCTACAGATTTCACAATAATAACAAAAAAATGAAAAATATATCCAATAAGTAACTTGTACTTTGAGAGAATGGCAGGGTAATTACATTTATTGAGTAGAACCATCAGTAAAGACTATTATATTTTGTTTCAAGATTCTAAGAAGTATATATAAAATATTACACTTGAAGGTGTGAAAGGATGTGATATATGATTGTTAATAACAGGGCACAGAGCCTCCCTGGTGGTGCACAGGTTGAGCGCAGTGCTGTAAAGTTGTCCTCAGCCTCTGCAGCATGGGTTCAATTCCTGGCCAGCCAGGGAGATTTCTACATGGCGCGTCAGACCTCTCATGTCACACCCGCTGCTCCCCTCAGCAGTGCTTTCTGTCTGATTGTTCTGCTCCCCACTCTGTCTCTGGTGAATCCTCTCACCCTCCTGCGCCTCTGGCCTGTACTCCAGCTACTGTATAAATAAAAAATAAATCTTAAATAAAATTCTATAAAAAAATAACAGGGCATAATGCTATAATTCAGAATAGAGACTTTTGGTAAGAGAAGAAAAAAGGGAAGAGTTTCTAAAAAAAACCAAAAATACTAATATATAGTACATTTTAATAAAAATTTCTCAGTATTCACTTGTTTTTTTTCTAAGATTTATTTATTTATACAAGCCCTGGGAGGGTGAGAGAATTCACCAGAGGCAGAGTGGGGAGCAGAACAGGCAGACTGACGAAGTACACTGCTGAGGGGAGCAGCCAGCATGGCAGGAGAGGTCTGCACACCATGTGGGACCCTTGCCTGCGGCCAGGGAAAGAACTGGCGCCGCAGGGGCTGCGGGCAGCTTCGCAGCCCAGTTCTCAACCGCTGTGCCACCAGGGAGGCCCTCAGCATTAGGCAGTGTTTGACTATGATTCTACAGCAGAGTTATACCGATTAGTCTATTTATTATCAGTTATCAGAGTTAAATGCTCCTCAGATTACAGAGATCATTAACTTATCAATCAAAACACCAGCCAGCTGCACAGGAGGTCTCAGACAAGGAAGCAGTTTGCTTATCAATATAAATACACAAACTCAAGTGGAAAAGAAAGTCTATTTTTAAATGCATATTTTGAATTGTCCACAATAAATATTTGATTTGCCACAGCTAACCAAAATATTTTAGCACACTTTTATACCCTTAGCACAATAAAAGCAAGTACAAAAATAATTCAAAGTAGACAAAATCAGAGTTAAAAGTTAAGCCAGAAACTTGTATTAAAAAGAAAAGTAAAAACAGACTGGCTCAAGAGAAACTTGATACACCTTTCATTTAACTATGGTGTATTTGTAACTGGTATTAAGCTTGACAAATACTCAATTTTAATGCAGATTATTTGGTAGGCTGTCTGATTTCTATGAATTCCTGAGATTTTAAACAAAGTGGTAACATTTAATGCAGGCAAGTTCTGATTCATTATCTCTGAGCAATTTTTCTGACATACAGTGAGTTATGAAAGTAGCCAATAATTCCCCTTTATTTTTCAATGGCAATAACTCTTTATGTAAAAATGTATATTTTAATGAGCTTGTGGAATAATAACTTATCAAAAACAATGAAGAACTCACTAAGATTGTATCAAAATCATGGCTAACTACCAGATTGAAAATAAATTTAAAGGTGTTAGTACTTGAGGCAGATTGCTAAGGTATCTTAGTCAACTTGTTACCATAACTGTGTCTTCCTAAAGGCAAGCAAAGGAATGCTGGGAAATAGCACAAAACAATGATTTTAAGAAAATGCAAAAATGATCTATATATATAAAATAAAAGTATATAAACTTGTGCAGTGTGTAGCAAAATAGCTACTTGTAATATAACGTGAATAGTGTGGCTTCAGGCAATTGAATAGAGAAGTGAAGCTGAACGCTGCTATACCAACCAAATGGCAAATGTGACACCTGATAATGTAAAACAGAGGCATCCCCAGGGCGCCATGTAAAATTATTATAAAGTGGTGAAATAACAATATAAAGTTAATTTTATTAAAATTAACAATACTTCCCATCAGCACGAGACAATCTATATTCAAAATTAAAACAGTAGGAATGTTTATCCATTCAAGCATTCTGATAGGCTAAATATGTTGACTGTTAAAAGAAATAAAGTTTCCAAGCCTCTTTTTTTCCTTTTACATTCGTAAAAACTCATCCTTATGACCAACACCAATTCAAAAGCCAGAAATTTAAAACATGCGTCCTTATTAAATTTGGTATATCTGGCTTGTTGCTATAGAAATATCCCAGCCTACAAAAGTCAGTAGCCTTCCTATACACAAACAATAAATCTGAAGAAGAAGAAATCAAAAAGACCATCCCTTTTGTTATTGAAACAAAAAAAATCAAATATTTGGGAATAAATCTAACAAAAGAGGTAAAGGACCTATACAAAGAAAACTATAAAACACTGTTAAAAGAAATAGAAGAAGACACAAAGAAATGGAGAGACATCCCCTGCTCATGGATTGGAAGAATAAACATTATTAAAATGGCCATCCTTCCAAAAGCAATATACAGATTCAATGCTATTCCAATCAAAATTTCAATGTCATTCTTCAAAGAAATAGAACAATTATTGATGAAATTCATATGGAATCACAAAAAACCCCGAATAGCCAAAGCTCTCCTGAAAAAAAAAGAAGGGAATGGAGGCATCAGACTCCCAGACTTCAAACTATACTACAAAGCCATAATCATCAAAACCGCATGGTATTGGAACAAGAACAGACATACAGACCAATGGAATCGAATAGAAAATCCAGAAATAAACCCACAGGTTTATGGTCAACTAATCTTTGACAAAGGAGCAAAGACTATGCATTGGAGCAAAGAAAGTTTGTTCAATAAATGGTGCTGGGAAAACTGGGTCGCTACATGCAAAAGAATGAAGCTTGACCACCACCTCACACCATACACAAAAATCAACTCAAAATGGATTAAAGAACTAGACATAAGACCTGAAACCATAAAATATATAGAAGGAAATATAGGCGAAACACTACGTGATTTGCACATCAAAGACATCTTTACAGACACATCACCCAAAGCAGTGATAGTGAAGGCAAAGATAAACAGCTGGGACTATATCAAATTAAAGAGCTTTTGCACAGCAAAAGAGACAATAACAAAAACAAAGAGAAACCCCACCAACTGGGAGAACATTTTTGCACCCAACACTAATGATAAAGGACTGATCACAAAAATCTGCAAAGAGCTGATGAGACTCAACAACAACAAAGAAAATAATCCAGTCAAAAAATGGGCAGAAGAGCTTAAAAGAAACTTCTCTGAAGAGGAAATGCAAATGGCCAACAGGCATATGAAAAAATGTTCAACATCACTTGTCATCAGGGAAATGCAAATCAAAACTACCATGAGATACCATCTTACACCAGTGAGAATGGCACATATTAAAAAAACTAGCAACAACAAATGTTGGCGAGGGTGTGGAGAAAAAGGAACTCTTCTGCACTGTTGGTGGGAGTGCAAACTGGTCCAACCACTGTGGAAAGCTGTGTGGAGATTTCTGGACCTACTAAACATAGAGCTTCCATATGACCCAGCAATTCCACTCCTAGGTATTTACCCAAAGGACACAGAAACATCAATTCCAAAGAGCACCTGCACCCCTATGTTTATAGCAGCACTGTTTACAATAGCTAAGCTTTGGAAACAACCCAAATGCCCAAAAATAGATGACTGGATCAAGAAGATGTGGTACATATATACCATGGAATATTACTCAGCATTCAAAAAAGATAAACACATGCAATTTGCTGCAACATGGATGGCGCTGGAAGGGATCATGCTCAGCGAAATAAGCCAAAAAGAAAAAGAAAAATACCGGATGGTCTCACTCATAGCAGGAATCTAGAAAACTTAAATAAGGGACCAGGAAAATGTATAACTATAAGAAAGTGAAAATCAAAATCAACAAAAAACTATGAACCAGAGACACTTTTAGGGGGGCGGGGGCGGGAGGGGAGGGATTGGGGTCAGAATGGGGGGCTGCAATTGTATGGGGAATATAACAATAAAATTTATAAAAAAAAAAAAAAAAAAAAAAAAAAAAAAAGAAATATCCCAGCCTATTATTTTCTAAAGCTTGAGGTCTTGGGAATAAAAGTATATATTGGCCAAATTTTGCAAAATATTCTTCAACTATAATGAATAAAAATAGATGAAATTAGTAATTTCATGGTATTATCTAAATCTTGCAGCTTACTGATTTCTGCTAGTTTCCATTATTTGCAGAACTGATCTGCATGTATTTGCCAGCTATGAGGTTTTGTGATAAGTAAAAATGTCCATTTTTAAGCTTCTTTAGCTTTCATAATATAATACTGAGAGTTATTTCTTGATTACAGAAAGAACACACGTGCTTTAAGGAAAGTACAAAGAGTAAACATTATCCCTAATGTTATGTTATAACCTGTAACCATTCTCAATACTTTGTATCAAATCTTTTCAGTATATTTCCTATGCAGCCATAAGCATTTATATTTTTTATTCTCAATTTTTAATCAGAAATAAATCTGAATGAAGACTGACATATTACAAAATGAAATTTACCTTTTCACCTAAACTAAAGGAGTATTTCACAGTTTGTACTATGTTTAATCTAAAGGGTAGCTGTAGCTATATGACAAACTACTTCTGGTGAAGAATTTAACATTAGTTTAAAATCTAGGAGTTAGTCAATAGTACCATGGAGTAAGGTAGGGATATAGTCTCTGGATTAAGATGAATTTTGTCATTAGGGGACAGAAGGGTTTAATTTATGAGATTCCACAATTTTGAGGCACTACCTATAATTCACACACTTGGAAAATCTGTTTTATATGTTTGGAAATCTAATTCCACTAAGATAAAGATCCCTATATGAGGTTAGTTTTATATTCTTGATATTTAGAAATCAGAAACATAGATTATATAAGGTAGAGCAAGGGGCAATTTAAGAATTATTTATAATTCAAGATGATATGCTTTTTAATGCTATCATCACAAAAAGAAACCAAGCCCCCCAAATTTATGTAACATTATTAAATTTAATTGCAGCCAAGGAAATTTAAGCTTACAATGAATTCATTCCAACTGTTTAACCCCAGCAACTGAGCTGAGGGTTTAACAGCAGGTGTGTTAGCAACCGACTCCCTAGAAATTTAACAAGATAGATGAAGTTGGAAGGTAAACAAGATCTTTCCCAGCTTCTTTATTATTCCTAGATTACCTCTTTTACATTTTTTAAGAAGCAGGGTGGGGGTGTGGTGATGGTGGAGAATGGTGTCTCAAACTTCTACAATCTAACTTAGCACACTCTGCCTCCTTTCCTTATTTCATTTCTGTCCCATCCCTCCTACTCTGCCCCACCTGCCTCCCCTCCCCTCCCATTTATTGCTCCTTTCTCAAGGAATATAAACTTCATAAGGGCAGTGCTTTTCCACTGAAATATTCCCAGTGGCTAAAAGATTAGTTGGCACATAATAGGTGCCCAATAAACATCTTTTTGAAAAATGAGTGACTCTTCTTTAATTGGATAATTAGAGTTAGCAGAAGTCAATCTTAAATCTTGCAAATAAAGAAAGACATTTTATAAGAAATTAAAGCTACTTTGACTCAGAACTTGGATTTCCCTGGAAGTACACATTTTTATACCTTTTGGCCTCCTTCATAGGTTTACTTTGATGATAGTAATTACTAACTCCTACTTGACTGAAAATGTGTGAAATCATTTAAAAAATTTCTAAACACACCATTTTTTGTTGCCTCTGGTGTTTGGGAAAAAAAATGATTCCCTCTGTTCTCTTTCTTATAAAAAATACAGAACTAACCACACGAATGCAGGTAGCTGCCTCATCTATTCTCATCTATTCTGCCTCATCTATTCTCTTGCTAAGGACATCCTATATTCTATATTCCTACTGAACAATAGGACCATTCTGAAAAATCTGCGTAGTAGCAATCAAAACATTTTGCAAACAGTAATGCAGATTCCAATGATAAGATGAGTGAGCAGGATGCAAGCACACCTTAAAGATCACCTGCCACACTTGTGTTTGAGGTGCTCAATGGCTGTTTACACCAAATGCCATCTGGCTCTATAGATATAATAACAATTATTCCATCGAGGTGTGTAGCTCCCTAAATCATATTAATATACAATGATTCCACTAGTCTTATAGAGGTTGATGTCTTTGTGTGCTCCCATTTAACCTGGGTAATGCGCTAAAACAAGTCTGCCTCATCATTAAGAATTGATTTTTTATTTATGTGAATGTCACTGGCAATCCCATGATATCCCTTTGTAATTCAGTTAAACAGGACGGAATACTAGTGTTAATCTATTTTTATGGCATATCTTTAAAAATTTGCAACATCTTGCTACATTTGGATATTTATATAGAGATTTGTGCTCCCGCAGAAAGCAGTAGTTAGCTTTGGAGATCCATTTCATACAGCGATAGGGCAAGTATCTAATATACTTCATTAGCCATCTTATATCAGATAAGGGTTTATTTCTTTAAATTATTTAACCTTGGTAGCACCTACTAAGATCACATAAATTACAAATACACTAATGAAAATCATTAGTTAGCCTATTCAAAACAAAACAAAGCAAAACCCCACTGGAATAAAATTAAAACATTTTGGAATGTTTTATGAAACATTTCCAAAGATCCTTTGGAAACATTTTATGAAAAAAAATTGGCAAATTTATCATGAGTACCCATTTCTTAATGTTGTCACTGGTCACTTGTGTAGAAACTGGCATCAACAACTGTTCTGTTGGGCTAGTGTCGGTAAAAAAAAAAAAAGCACATTTTTTCCCCCTGACTAGTTAAAAGTTGGATTTTAAAAGTTATAGTGAAAATTACTTGTAAATGTGCCTTAGTGATATTTGCTTATTTAAAAATATTACAATACGAAATAAGTAATAATAAAGAGATAAAATACTTAAGAATACTGGCAACAAATACCACACTGCAAAATCTACACTTTAAATATAGTTTTCCCAAGAGTACTTATAGGATCATTAATTAATTACCTTATAGGTAAGTTCTGTCAGAAGGCCTTTTGTATTTAGATGAGCATTGCAGACTTAGAACCTGTTAAGGCAATAGTGAGCAGCTTCCAAAATCCACAGAATTTGGAGTGTGGGAGATTATGCTGTGTTATACATGAGGTTCTTGCCCACTTACACTGCTCTTTTAAAGACATATTGCTCTTTTGCTATTGAGAGTTTATCACCAACAATTAGTGATATAGCAGCTCATCTAGAAGTTGAGCCAATTTTGGGACATTCAAGAAATGAGGCAATACTTCAAATCTAAAGGATTTTGTAGAAAAGTGTCACTACAAACTACAAACTACCTTAAGATTCTTGGCCTAGAGCAGTCTTTTGTGCATTGCATGGATTATCTAGGCAATTAAAAGGAAAAAAAATCACCTGGTAAGTTCATTATTCTGACTTGCAAAGAAATATCCTAAAACTTCAGGGTCTAAAACTCTAAAACTGAAGAAAAATATGTTCATAAAAATCTATACTTGAATTTAGAAGTTGAAATCAATGGGATTTTCACTGTAATCCACCAATACCTGTAGCCCTTAAGCTGTGATTTTTTAAAAAACAAATGTTTCCTAAGAGTTGTATAAATTATCTTCTTTATATAGTGTACATGTTATAAATAACCAAGAATCAACTATGTGCTCTTGTATTCAATAAATAGAAACATTTAATGCTCAGATATTTTCACCAAAGATAGGTCTCAAGGAAGCTGGAAACATCTTTCTGGGCACTTCACAACCATGTGTGGTGAGCAATTATAGCAGGAATAATACATGTGTCAGATTTTGAGTATATGGCATTGCTTCTAAACATTGTTTAAAAAAAAACACTCCACAAAGATGATAAAAGGTAGATTAATAACTTAAATGCCTATAAATTGAGATTTAGGATCAGAGATGTTCCCTTCACTCACCCTGTTGTCTCACACGGGGCTGGCTGGTCACATATCACACCCTGGTGTGTACAAGGCACACACTGTGGTTCAAAGTTAATAGTGGGGGGTGTGGTTTGCAGGGCTAACGACTCTGATTTTAAAGCAAAATAATGGTGGTGTCCTAATGATGCTAATGCTTTATTTTTGTTAAGATAGTTCTTTATTTTAGGAATGAGTAAAGTAAAGAGGAAACATGGAGCTAATCTGAAATCTACTCCAGGGCTCACCTCCATCGGCTGAACAGTGAACGCTGTGACAATGACACTCACAATAGCATCGCTGCTGGGTGTTGCTATAATTTGCTCTCTATGATTGTCCCTTTAAACAAAAAGCTCTGCACTCAGCATGCAAAGAAGTTAGTAGTGGGGAAAGGAGGGGGAGCCACACATATAAGAGGAGAGGGAAAATCTGAAGATCAATCATTTATAATTAACAAAAATCCGATTGGTGCTTTAAATAGAGATCAATGTGTTCCAGGCTGCCTGGATTGTGGGGATGTATTCACCTTCTCGTAACTCTCCAAGCAAGCTGTCACACCTACAGAATCACCATTTGTTTTCTTAACAAAGCTTCAGGGGGCGCCAGGCTCTCATTGAAATTTCATTAATCTAATGGAGTAAAGTCCTATAGAAAAAAATCAAATTCTCGTTGGACGAGATGCTACCTGGGAAAGATAACCTCTGTTTGAACTCTCAGACTCGGATCGCTCTGCTATTAGTCTGAGGAAACAGACAGCAACAACGCTGATTACAGCCACCGGCCTCAACAATTTTTTTTTCTAACTAGCAATTTCGAGTGCAAGTGCCACAGTGTCAGCTAAAGAAACACAACTGCGGGTTTTCTGCAGAGCGAAATGGTTCTGAAATGTCACTGAATAGCTCACAAAGGACGCCAATCTACGACAACAGAGACATAAGCATATAGGAGAAAGGGCCCACACATCCTCCTTTCAAAGGTATGTTGTTTACATGCATGTCATTCGTGAAACCCCCAGTTCTTCAATTTAGGGTTTACACAAAAGTCTAAGCCGAAATCTGTTTCGAAAGCGATAGTGAGAGAGTCTTCCAAAAGTCACAGAATTTTGGGTGTGGGAAGTACAGACTTATGTTGTACACATATATAGGTGTCCTACATAGTAGACAATAATCTGTGAGTTTCCAAGACATCAGTTGTAATTGTTACTTGATGATGCTATTTCAGCGACACCTCTATGTAATTTGATTTACAAGTATGCAAATATGGCCCAAATATGTACATGTCAATATGCAGTAGCAACAGGACCTCTGAGAGGAAAATATGGAATGCTGAGTTCTCTGATTCTTTCCAGGAATGTCCCATGGCTCATCTGACACTCACACAGGGTGGTAGGCAGGGACGTGACTGAGGCTCTGTCTATACCAAATTGAGCAGCTCTCCACACTGCTGAGGTTTTCCCTACTTAACTATTTTTTAAAGATAAAATGACTTTATCTGATAAAATAACAGAACCAGTGGCTTTAGGTTCCTGTACAAGTGTCCAAAGAGAAAGAGAAACAACCTGTAGAAAGTTCTCCACTAGGCTCCTATGTGAATACTATGCTTTACAAGAAGCAATGAGGCAAAGGGAAGCAGACTTCAATCAGGCAAGACCATGGTCAAGTTCGGCACTGCTTTCTGACTCTACAGATTCCTAAATTTGGAGGTGATTGTGCAAATATCACTTGAGTTAAAGGAGAAAACTAATCTTATTTTAAAGTAAAAAAGAAACTAGTAATTTGTATGAAAACTATAGCCTATTTACTTATAAAAATAAGGATCTAAAAATTGTAGTATATATTAAGGAGAAAAAAAGCAATATTTGGAAAAAACAAAAGGAAGATCATGACATCTTAGGTAAGAAATTAAGATAACTGAAAAATTTCTGATGTATACTTTTATTTTACAATAAACTTGCTGTTTTCTACTTGGTCACATAAAGCTTGTTGCAGGTCAGGAAATGCTTTCAGTTTTTAAAGCCTCTCTCAAGCGTAAGTCACTTCCTATTATGTATTTTTCCATTTCTCTGTTTATGACTAAATATTTTTCTACTTGGGATGGATTTAATATTTTTTTCTTTGGGTCTAAAATGATCCATTAAAACTTAGCTTATTTTCATACATAATTCCTTTAATTTCCTGTCTGAGGTCCACCTGTAGAATTATACTTCCGCTTTCCATCTACATCCTGTTTAAAGATGCCATTAAAAGTGTATCAATTTTTTATTCTACTCGATAGGAAAATAGGTAAATAATACATTTATGTATCTACGTGTTTATACCATTTATGTAAACATACATAATATATGCAAATCTATATACACAGAAAAGTTAGTTTATTCAAGTTAAGATTATTAAAACTGATCCTGGGAACAAAATTATATACCTTTTCTAGGCATTCATCCCTACTCTAGAGACGGGGAAAGAAAGATGTGAGAGGGAGACATACACATTCAGATGAGCCTTCAGGGAATTCTATGAACTTTTGAACCAGAGGCAGAGAGCCAGAGCCCAGCCTGTTCCCACTTTAATAAACATTTTTTTTCTTCAATTAATTAAGGTTTGGAAAGAAAAAAAACCACAGAAGAGAAGTAATTTAGCATGCAACGCATACTTTACAGATGGATCCTACCTTCGGATGCTTATTAAATCTATGCATGATTGCGCTGGAGAAAATTAATTGCATTGTTTCTCACTATTCAAAAGGGGGTTGCAAACAGCTCAAAAATAAAAATGAAAATGAAGCAAGATTGTTGTTGTTGTTGCTTTAAAAAAAAACAGCTCTACAGTATAAAAGGAATTCTTGCAAAGTTCTAAAAACAAGTAATAGCACACATTGAGATAAGAACACAAAAGCTCCCTTCAAACTTTTTTGATATTTCAAAAATATTGTGTATGTTGTCAATATATGTATATATAATATTTACTTTAAGTCTGCTAATATTCTGATCTACCTAAAATTTTCTACTCAGTGGCATTTGAACTATGCAATTAAATGGTGAGTTTTTGTTGGAATCCTGTTGTGAAGATTTACATGAGCAGCTGTACTACACTCGTTCACATTTCCACTGTAACTTGGTTAGCTGGTATCCTCTCCATTCCAGTCTTTAGAAAAGGTGATAGTTTCTAATTGATTTGAGAAATATATAAAATATCCCTGAATATTGCAAAATATTCAGAATATAGGTACTTACTTGCCTTTATCAGCTTTAATAATAACAAAATACAATCAGAAATTTCAGAAACTCAAGCCATTCTCATCTTTTCTGAAGTCATACTAGTGGAGGTTGAACTGTAACCTCTCTTAAACTGTCCTGAAAATGACCTTCATCAAACTTGAAAGGACCACTCTGTCCAAGGAGTTAGAAGAGCCATTAATTTTCCTTACTCACTCATTTCCAAGTTAAAAAAAATCCTGTTTTACTTCATTATAGATGCTCCTTTTGATGTGATCCACCCTGTTGTTGACTCAACTAAAAACATTTCACTTCACTTCTAAACTTATTTGATTCCATGACCCAAAGAGACGTGGTTTTATTTCATTCTTTCCTCTACTCCAAGTCTATAAATCAGTCTCTCTAATCCCTAGTTAACATGTATAATTATTTTAAAGTATTTATCATGACACAAATTTTGCTAAGAGTAACAGATGAAAGACATATCATAAATAAATGAATCTGTTCTATGTACAACAGAGTTGTAAGACGTGGGTAAAAATTTAGATATATTAACATTGGGATTAGTTTATATAGAGCCTTTCATCAGCATATCTCAAAGAACAGTATCAATGACCTCATAAATAGTTATAGACAGCACTATTCCTACACAGGAATGGCAAAAACAAGATTATAGAGTGAAACAAACAGAGAAAAACTTCTAAGACATATTTGATATTTATTTCCTTGTTCTACCTTTGAAAATTAGGGCTACCTCCCTATTTCAACATCAACTAATTAAAAGTAGGGTCTCATCAATGATCAAAAACACATCTGGTTCAGTGTGACCTCTACTTAAAAGAGAAAAATCCATACTGTATTAAGAAACTCATGTCAAAAGCAAGCCCATGCCTCATGCCGCCTGAGTTTTCCTAAATGTGACATAAAGATGTGTAGTCCCCATTTTGTTGGTTATTAAAGACAGCGAACAGGAATAAATGGGATTGGATCTACAGAACTTTACTATTACAAGAAACATTTTAAGGTATAAAAACAGGACTAGCTTCAGAAAAGTTGGCAGTTTTACTTAAAACCATTACTTAAAAACTTAAAACCCCTACAAACCACATGGACAGAAATGCCTGAATAATATCGGTGAGGGAAAATCCAAGAAGGGAGATTTTTTAGTTCAAGGCACCAGAACCTATTTCCCTGACCCAGAAAGATCTCTTCTTCTGTTCGTGGTAACCCCTCCTTAAGTAGTTATCCCCCACAGGCTGGACTATCACCTTTACCTGTATACTTGACCTGATTTTTGAATTCAGATGTTCCAACATTTACCCTTTGAGTTCCTCCTGTGATTGATACAGTCTGTCCTACCTCAAAAATGTAGTAATACAAATGGAAGTCCTGTATGTAACCTCTTACTGATCATCTAAAGTTCTGGGACTTCCTCAATAAGAACCTGTCACATTATGGTACTTTATCATCTTTCTGCAAAATTTCCAGAATGATTATCAACTATGCAAGGAACTATAGAAGCTGCTGACAAGGCAGGTCCTACTTGGACCAGTTCTCATTGAATATGTAGAAGCAGTTATCAAAATCAAGATATCAAAACACAAAATAATTCTAAGAAAACAGATGATTAAATTCACTTTTTGGAGTCCAAGAGTTTCAGATTTTGAGATATTATGAAAATAAGAAAAGATGAAACACAAAAAATTTAAAACCTTAATTAACTTAGTCTTTATATTGCTTATATACCTTACAGTGAGTATCCTATTGTCTTGAAGTAAAGAGTTCATTGATGACTGGGGAAATTAGTTTCAAAACAGTATACCTGATTTAGCAAATGCCTGTATTCATTTATTACCCAGGGTTCTATTTTCCTGAAAGAGTTAAACTCTCTATATAAGGTGAAGAGCTTAATCACTCTGGGATGAGATATTTTTTCTATTTTCCAATGCAATTACTCTTTGTCTTAAATCTAATTGAATTCACTTTCTATGCTAGTGGGGGAAGGGAGGTGGACAGGAGAAATGCAGCATATGTTAGAAGACAAATAGTGTAAATTGTACGCTTTTCAATATAGAGAGCTCTTTTAAAGACAAAAAATTGTGATTTGATAAAAATGCTTACATATTCAGTGTTGAGGTGGGGTGGGGGAGATTTTGGCCATTAGGAACTAGATTTTGTATATGGAGACCATCAGGGACATTGCATAAGGAGCATTCATATTTATAATTTATAAAGTACCTTGGGACTCTGGATGAAAACTACCATATAAATATGAGCATTTTCATTTTATGTGGGCAATCACAGATTGTTGACACCTCCGCATAAACATATTTCAGTAGTCAAACTCTTATGTGGATTTGGTTTTCTGCCATTTCTCTTCCCTGAGTTGTAACATACACAATGGAGCATGTCCTTGCTGGCTGTCTCTTTTCCCTTTTCTAAAGTTCCTGTCTCTTTCATTTGTCTATGTGGTGTCAGTGTACTGTCCAGCATTTGCCTTTGTACACATAAGCTATACTATTGGAGGAAGTAAACATTTATCTTGGATCTATCTGGTATACTGCTTTCCACCCTCAGTATTTCTGGTGTCTAAGAGAGAAAAACCTCCAGATATCATGGATGGGAGGAGGGAGGCTGTCACTCTGTGGCACATTAAAAAACACTGCAGCTGCTATTCTCTCAAGGTTCTTTGAAGGTTCTTCAGGATATGATGAATATATAGACAATCTGAAAGTCTGGACCACACTATCGCACTTGGGGGGTTCAATTTGACAAACACTTTTTGAATGGCTGATAATGTGCTCAAACCTGGGAGAGATATAAAAAATAATTAAGACATAACCCCTGCCCTCTAGGAGCTCACAATCTGTTGGCAAAGATAGTATATGTAAGTAATATAAAAGCAAGGCAAACAGCAGTAACAGCTATCGTAGAGGTATTGTTCAAGTAAAACACAAGGCAGGGAGAGGATGGGCCCAACTCTAGAGAAGACAGAGTTTGAGCAGAGCCTTGAAGGATCAGTGAGATGTCAGAGGCTGGAGAGGACAGGAAAGGCATGTCAGGTGGAAAGCAGAGGGCTTGGGAAATGAATGAATCCCACGAGACTGGAGTTGAGGGCATGAGTTTCAAAAGTAGAAGATAAAAGGTAGGTTCAGAAATATAGCTTGTATTTTATTTTATTTATTTATTTATTTATTTTTATTTAGATTTATTTATTTATTTATTTATACAAGCGCTGGGTACAGTCAGAAGCGCGGGAGGGTGAGAGAATTCACCAGAGCCAGAGCGGGGAGCAGAGCAGGCAGAAGGACCGAAGTACACTGCTGAGGGGAGCAGCGGGAAGCAGGAGAGGTCTGCGCGCCATGTGGGACCCTCCTTCGGTGGCCGGGGAGCAGCCGGGGATAGAACCTGCTCTGCAGAGGCTGCGGGCAGCTTCGCAACCCAGTGCTCAACCGCTGCGCCACCGGGGAGGCCCTATAACTTGTATTTTAGATCATGGCTTCAAGTGCTCTTCAAAATAAGCTGAGATCATGAAAGTAGACAATGATCCTTAACAGTGTCTCTAGCCTATTATTCCCCGTCTGCTCAAAAGGTTCTGGCTTCACTGGTTTGGTTCCTTCTGAGGTCTGCCCCCATCCATGGAGCACTCTGTGAGCCTCAGACAAGCATCTTGGCCTTTTGTGATGCAATTTGGGGTAAATGAGGAGAATGATGTAGGAGCCTGAAAAAAACAGAGGCCACTGGCTAGCAGTAGAGCACATCTCCACTCAGAACTGTTGTACTATTGCGGAGCACGAGGGACAGGGAAGATGGCATGTTTGAAAGAGTTCTGGGGCAGGTGAGTGTGCTGTCCAGGGACTCAAAGGATTTTTTGATGAGAAAGCTGCCTTGTAAAATATACTTCAGGTCTTTTTGAGGATTGAAATGCTTAATCTTGCTGTGCATTTGTGAATGTGACAGTTCTTTAAGACTGGGTAGGGGTGTCAACAGGGATAGCAGGAAGGCCAAGATTCAGGACCAGCATCTCAGTGCACGATTATATGCGATTTTCTGTGGATTGGAAGCTGTGGTTTATATTATACCAAGAAAGAGCCATGAAGGAGGATTGAGTCTAGAGAGCCTTTGCCATTTCGTTCCTCTATGAATTCTCCATTTAACATTTGAGAGTAGATTGAGATAGTTCTCACTACATATTAATTATTGCTTAGCAATTCTTTTATTGACTATATCATCTCTCTTTTCTCTTTTTTTTTTTAAAGATTTATTTATTTTCATACAAGAGCTGGGGTACAGGCCAGATGCGCGGGAGGGTGAGAAGATTCACCAGACAGAGCGGGGGAATAGAACAGGCAGACTGACGAAATACACTGCTGGGGGAGGAGCAGGCGAGACAGGTAAGGTCTGCTTTGCCAAGTGGGATTCTCATCAGCCGGCTGGGATCGAACCAGCACTGCAGAGGCTGTGGACAGCTTCACAGTGCGGTGCTCAACTGCCTGCGCCGCCAGGGAGGCCCTGCATCATATTTCTTTAGTGGCTGCCCTAAACTTCCATTCCAATTTTTGCTAAACCTAGAGTCAATCCCTATTCCATGTCCTATACTTTCAGGAGATGGGTTTATATTCCCTTCTCTTCCAGTGAAAATATCCCTGCATCTTTACCTCCTTCTATTTTTTAACTCCTTTCTCTAAGGAATGAGTGCCTTGCCTTTCAGCTAAAACTGATTCTTGAGCAGTATTATCTGATCAACTTCTACTTTTTCCAGAACTTGATTCTATCATTATTTTCTCTTTTTAGATCAGTTCTTTCCCATCTGCTGGAAAATCAGCTCAGAACTAACCTTCCAAAACCAAAAAAGTTCCTCTTCCCTACCACCATTTATCATTCCCTTTCTTTTCACCAACTAACATTTAGAAAGGAGCATATATCCACATCCTCTAGTTTCCCATTACTCATTCATTCCTGGACCATTAAAATCAGGTTTCTATTTTTACTAGTCTATTGAGACTCCTTAAAAGATTAGCACACAACTTTTTGTTTTGTTTTCCCTCTATGACCAACATCCTCATATCTAAAAACTTTAATGTGAAGAGGGGAATGTCAATTACTTGCCTTTATATCCCTCATGCCTTAGCATAATGCCTTGTATTACATACTTCCATGGGTATTGAATTGACGTCTGATGTTCCTCTACCACATTAGGAATGTACTAACGGTCTCAGATGCTACAACTGTAATTTTATGACATACAATTTTTACTAGTTTAGAGGATTAGGAAACATTTCATCCTCAGTTGGTGACAACAAAATCACTTAAAAATTCTCATTTAGGGGCCTCCTTGGTGGCACAAGGGGTTAAGCACTGCACTATGAAGCAAGCAATCCGCAGCCTCTGCAGCATGAGTTCGATCCCTGGCTGGCCAGGGAGCTACCCACATGGCACAGCAGATCTCTCCTGTCTCACCTGCTGCTCCCCTCAGCAGTATATTTCAATCAGTCTTCCGGTTCTGTTCCCCACTCTGTTTCTGGTGAATCCTCTCACCCCCTGCATCTCTGGCCTGTACCCCAGCTCTTGTATGCTTAAATAAATAATAAATCTTTAAAAAAAATCTCATTTACCAGAAAGTATGGTAAAGACTGTTATTTTTTTCATTTGATTGCTAAAATACACAAAGCCAACAATAGATGTCCAATATGAAATGTATATTGTGATGATCAGTGAGTGATCCATACCTCAAAAGTGAAGAATTTGAGACACAAAACCTTGCTGAAACTTATCATCAAATGGCCTCTCCTTGACCCAAGCATAAACCATGTTGTAAGTATTCAATTTTGTATTGTTTGATAAGTTGCATTTCTTAAGTATTTTCCCAGAAAGTTCTACAGGTGGCTGAAATGTGGTATAAGCTAGAATATAACCAGGAATTGAGACAGTCACCACTAACATACTGAGAAGACATCTTTTTTTTTAATTTTTTTTAAAGATTTATTTATTTATTTAAATTTATTTATACAAGCACTGGGTACAGTCAGAAGCGCGGGAGGGTGAGAGAACTCACCAGAGCCAGAGCGGGGAGCAGAGCAGGCAGAGTGACCGAAGTACACTGCTGAGAGGAGCAGCGGGCGGCAGGAGAGGTCTGCGCGCCATGTGGGGCCCTCCTCCGGTGGCTGGGGAGCAGCCGGGGATCGAACCGGCGCTGCAGAGGCTGCAGGCAGCTTCGCAACCCAGCGCTCAACCGCTGCGCCACCGGGGAGGCCCCTGAGAAGACATCTTTAATTAATATGCTTCTTTTCTTTAGAGGGAAAAGAACACATATTTTACTTCAAATCCATAAGCATAAGGAAAATCAATGGAATGTAGGAACACCTTTTTACTTCTGTATTTCCCTTGGGTGTTTTAAGTTATTCTGAAAGTTCACTGGCAGGGAGTGGAGATCACTCTCCCATCTCTCACAAACTCCTCCATTTCACCAAGAACCTGTAGGAGTGGTGAGGAACAGTTCAACTGTCAGCCACCTTCTCTCAGACAGATGCATACTGAGGTTACCTGCCACTTCTCTGCCCCATGTTGCTGCCCAGCTTACTGCAAGCAACATGAACACCCCAAAGGTCAGAATGGTGGCTTGTTACAGCTGTTTACTTGTGGCATTCCTTTAGAATGGGTCTGCCCACCAAAAATGTAAAGAATCTATGAGTTTCTGCATGGCATTCTAATGCTTGGTTAAAATCCGTCCTCTTCATCACTATTTGGTTCAATATTTCAAGTCGACAAACACTCTGGGAGCTCTTACCCTGTGACAGGCATTGTGCTAGGCTTCAAGGAGCCAGAGTGGGGGACAGAGATTTGTAAACAGAATTCCTGTATAATGTTGGCAGTGATTTAAAGATTTAAAGAAAAGGAAGAAATTATAATTTGGGCAACTCTATATTTTAAGATAAAATTTTAAATTAAAAAAATGAATTCTATCTTAAAAGGTAGAATTGCCCAAATTTAAAACTTATTTTAAATCTTAAAAGATTATTTAAGTGCTAATAAGAAATAAACATATATACAACCTAAAAGTAAAAAAAGAACAAACACTAGTTACTGAGCAGATTCTTTTTAAAATAAAGTTCCATAAAGGCAGTAAACTTTTAAATACTGCAGTAGCAAGGGCAAAGAAATAGGAGAGAACCTCACTTTAGCAACTTTAAATCTGTCCTTTGTTATGCTAAGAAATTACCAGGCGGTGGGTGATGCATTGCCCACCTGTGACTCTAGGGAAGGGGAGCTCCTTGTTATGATGATGTTTTTTTCTTTTTTAAGGCTCTTTCCCTTGATATTTTTCTAGATAAAATCATATTTTATCTTAACTCTTTCAAATAACTTAAAGCCTTTACATTAATGCCTATGTAATCTGTCGAAAAATACTCTGGAGCCTTAGAAATAGAAATAGATGGACATTTTACTCTCAAAGAGCACTTCATTCATCTGGTTTCACTGCAGCTCTAGGACCAAAGCTGTTGAATGTGTATGTCAAGACCATACTGAGCACACATAAAGGAGGCAGACTTTTAAGCCGCTTTTCCTCGGCTCATGATGGAGTTATGTTCCAATAAACATGTTGTAAGGTGAAAATATCACAAGTCAAAGATGTGTTTAATACACCTAGCCTACCTTAACACCATAGTTGAGACTAGTTTACCTATTTGTGCTCAGAACACTTACATTAAGCCTACAATTGGGCAGAATCACCTCATACAAAGCCTATTTTATAATAAAGAGTTGAATACTTCATGTATTTTATTGAATACTGTACTGAAAGTGACACACAGTCTGCCGAGTATCAGCTGTTTACCCTGGTGATCATGTGGCTGGCTGGGCGCGGAGACTGCTGCTGTCCAGCATCACCAGAGAGAACTGCTCTGCATATCGCCAGCCCAGGAAAAGATGAAAATTTAAAATTCAAACTCTGCTTTCTATTGAGTGCATTCCTCTTGCATTATTGTAAAGTCAAAAAATGCTGAGTCTAACTGTTATAAAGTAGGGGGCTGTCTGTACCTCCAACTTGGTGGTTATAGAAATATTTTGTGTCAAAAAACTCACTATGGGCTAATGTAAAGTTTCTGACAAAATATCTGTAAAATACACAGGCATGGGGGAAAAAACCTTAGAAAATTTTACTTCAATGGTCATTTCTGAATACGAAATACAGCCCTCTAACTTTATCATACCTAGGACATATAGAAGGTTATTAGATAAAAAGAGGATATTTCTCGCTATCTATGAAATAAATTGTCATTGTCTGGGAAAATATAAGGCTTATAGTTCATCAGACTATTCAAGATTCAGGAGTTTGAATGCTAAGGTTGTAACTGGGAATAATATATAAGAACATCATGATATATGAGAGATTCTATATTTTGTTTTTTATCACATCACCTCAACAGCAGTAAATTCTGGAATGGCTGTGAGTTTTAAAACTAAAAGAAAAAATGAAAGAGCTTTAGATTCACAATCAGCTAAATTACTCGAGTTTAGAGAAAAGAGATGATTTGCTACATCTATCATAATATAAAAATATCACACCATTCTGAGTTCTGAGTTAGGCATATGGACTCCTGCAATTACCTATTATTTTAGGTAATAATGATATCTCAGGAATTTCCACATATACATCTTTTGGAAAACTAAACTTTTAAATACAGACAAGGAAAAGAGGTGTCTAACCCGCCCAGTTCTTGGTTCTATCATCTAAGGGGATAAAGGCAATTTGGAAAGGATTCCTTTAAACCTTACAATAATAGCCCGGAGAATAAGAAAATAAGCTATAGGAATAAATAATGAAGACCTGGGAAAGGATGGAAGGTTCTTACCTTCAGCTGCAAAAGATGATATGGGAGTTGTAGAGAGCAGAGAAGAAATGTGCAGAAGACAGAGACAACAAGCAAATCATTATTTCTAAAAAGTATAGCAAGTGAACTCGCACTACATCATAAGGAACTCAGACTAGATATTAGCACTACACTCCTGATAGGAACAGCCATTAACATAAAATGGCTTGTTAAAGGAGATAATTAAATCTCTTTCTCAAAATATCAATTAAATGAATATAAGTCTTCATCCTTCTGAGATAGTTTAGATATTGCCTTCTCCAAAGAAAAGGAATGGGCAGGCTTGTTTTCCAAGGCAGTTTTTGATTCTTTAATTACATAGCATTGAATCCACAGTGGTTACCCTACTTTTGACTAAAAAGTCACTGAATTTAAAGTTTTTTGAACAGTAGTGGTTTTAGTGAGTCCAACTCCTCATTCTCTGCCTTGAGAGATAGTACATTGGACTATAGAGGTTGGCAAACTAGGAGCCACAGGCCAAATTTGACCTATCCTCTGTTTGACTAAGACCTGAAACTTAGAACAGTTTTTATATTTTTAAATAGCTGAGGAGAAATCAAGATGATGTTTCATGACATATGAAAATCACATGGAATTCAAATTTCAGCATCTATAAAAACAGTTTTAATAGACTATAACCCACTCATTCATCTGTCTATTATCTATGCTGCTCTTGAACTCCCTGGGCACAGCTGCTACTCGAGATCCTCTCTGGCCCTTGTTTGCTGAACCCTGGTGCAGTGGAGGAAGCACGGAGTCTAAAGACACATGGGTGTGATCCTGAAATTATAACATGCCTCAGTTTTTTGATCTGTAAACTGGGGACAAGAATGGTAGTTACCTAAATGGTTTGTTATGAGAATTAAATGAAGTTTTTTAAAACACTAGCACCTGATATAAAGTAAGAATCCAGTAAGTGCTAGGTATTTTTGTTATTACACATGAAGAAATTCTGATCCACAGGGATGAAGTGACTTTACAAGGTTACAGAATTTGCTAGAGGCAGGCTGGGAGAATGTCCTGATTCTTCTGACCTAGATAATTTTTTTAAAATTTTACTATATTGCCTGACCCCAAACAAACATTCTTATGAAGTTTTTCTTGGTTTCTAAACTACCTTAAGGTTACTTTGAATGAAAACTTTAGTTTCATCATACTGATCTCCTATGTATCCTGTTACCCATAGTTGCCCAAAGGCACCTTGAAGAGATTTCCAGGTCTCTGCTTCAAACTTATAAAAATTAATATTTTTCTTTATGTTGTTTAAAAAGAAAAAGAAAAATAGAAGTCCTTACAACTCAAACATGACACATCTGGTATTAAAAAAAAAAATACTGCAAAAACTTCAGAAGCAAATAATTAGGGCATGCATCTGGACCCAAAGAGCCCAAGCATAGCAGACCAGCCCATGGGCACTCAAGGATACTGGCTATGCCCTGTCTAATGCAGCCCACTTTTCTTTTTCTAATGCAGTCACTTTTCTTTCTTTTAGACCTTGTACATTACCATCACCATCTCAGGTTTTGCTTATTCTATGAAGTCTCTTAATCCTAGCAGGATGTCTGCTTTCTAGGTCTGGACAACCACCTTTTTTTGGGAGAGGTCTTTTTTTTCCACCTTTTTTTTTTTTCATAAGAGGTCTTTCTTCATTAAATTCACTCCCATGTGGTCACTCCATTATGCCATGTTTCCTCATCAGTTGGTATACACTTTTAAACAATTCTACATTTGTCATTGGTGTCTAATTGTTTTCTAGTTTTTCTTTTTCTATGTAATACAGTTTATCTTGTAACAAAACTGGAATTTCTTAAAATTATGCACACACCTTGGTGGTGGTGGTGGGGGTAATCACCTCATAGTAATTAAGGCTAATTTACATAGAAGGCATTAAGAAAATGCTTCTTACTAGATGAATAGCTACAAATACATCCTAGGAACAGAATTTCAACTTTAGGGATAAATAACACTTTGAATTACCACTAAGATTGTGAAAACGATAATTTGTTAGTACGTGGATTTAAAGATCAATCATCCAAATTAAAACAAATCAGAAGTATAAAATCACCTTAATTAAAATGGAGCATACAACCCACAATAGGGAGATTAACTCTAGATCCTTAATGCTTACTTTTTCAGATACATTAGCTCTATGACACTAGAAATTGTTAGCTCTGATGTGAATACTATATGCATAGGTAAGCCTTATCTAAGTATTTTTTAAAATCCACCTATAAAGGATTATGTTGAAATCCCACACAAGCATAATTTTCATCTGCATGTATAACATACCTATAGCAACATTACTTAATATATGAGTATGTGAAGTATATTTTATTATAATGGTAGACAAGCAAACTGAATGTGTCCCAGGAAGGGGTCTTTTCCATTAACTTTTATAAAGGCTTTCATTTCAAACTTTCATTAACATTTGACAAGCAAGCTGAAAAAGCTTTGCTTAGAGCTTGGATTAGGGGCAAAATGCATTTTTGGCAAAACTATTCCAAGATTACACTGACTGGCTGTGCGAGAATATACTAATTTGTTTTGTTTTGTTTAGTTTTGTTTGGAGTGTGGAGAAAAGAGAGAGAAAGGGAGAGAAGAGTCATGGACCCTACTTTATGGTTGCCATGGAGGCAAGGTCAGCCTTTCACACTTGGATCTACCAGCAGAGTTCAGACAGGTCAACGTGTGACCGGCTCAGGCCCTGGGGTTAAAAGTTCAAGCAGCGATGGAAAAACCAATATGTCCACGCAGAGTATGCTGTACAATTTATTTCAATTTACATCAAGCCATGCATATAAAATTTAGATAAATTCCATTCAAATCTGATGTTGCCTGACACACAATGTATGCAAACAGATGTCTGTGGGGCTTTTTCTGTGCTTTAGAAAACAACATTAAATTTAAAAATATGTCTCTGGGATTTCTTTATTGAATTACAAAATGAACATAATTTTAACTTAAATGTTTTCATTCTTTCTTCCAATTTTTTTATGTGGGGGTCTTAATAATTTCTCAGTTCTCAATCTACTCTATGTCATATTAAAGAGGATAATGTATATTTACAACCACAGCTTCAGTGTTATTGTAGTTATAGATTCTATTTATATCCCTTACCACTTTCCACAAATATTTAGTGATTGATATTTCTGATTTATCTCTGGCTGCTGTAACCCTCATCTCTTTTCCTTTCTACTCAGAACTGAGGAAGGGTCCAGAAGGCTGCTGGGTCTTTTTCCAGCCACAAGGTGGCTCCCCCCACCCCTTCGCTCAAGCCAACAGGGTGTACACCTTTGCTGGGTGATCAGGCAGACTAGGACCCAAAGGCTAATTATGACCTATAAATACCATCATTTATGAATTGTGAATTCTGTGGAGCCAATGGATCACAGCTCAGACCTGGCACAATAAGATACAATGCAAAATGGGTCCTTAGAAAGAAGAGAAAGGAAAAGACCTTCGTGTGCCTCCTGATTACTCTCTACCCAGGTTTCCAAGGGTACAGATGACTCACCCTACAGCAAAATAAAAAATTAATGAGTCACCCAGAGGAACCTAATTTTGTTGGCAAATAACTGTCACAGACTAGAAAGGTCAAATCTTAGGAAAAGTATACAACTTATTCTCACTCAAACTAGAGCCCACATTTGGAGCAGGAAAGGGGTTTGAATTTTTAGGTCTGGTAACCTCAAGAAAGTTTTCATGAAGAATTTGCAGCACTTCTTAGGAGCCCACCCCATGTCACAGAGGAGGAACAGGGATCCCTAAAAGTGCAAGGCTTTAACAGGAGTAGAAATATTACATGGTTACTGCTTGCTGCTTAGAAAACAGGTCCATATTTCATATTTCATAAGATTTTTATAGAATATATCATCATTTTCTACAGATAAGAGAGATATAGTGAGACAAATCACTCATCCAATTACACAGAATGTCTTTCTAATAGTCTGAGTCTTAATTTCTCACACTTTCCATTTTCTGTTCTGGGAAAAAGGTATTTGGTAAGTTTCACTTTCCTCCTCTACATTGGAAATAAAAATGGGACCTATTCCTCATGGGATTTTTGTCAGGATAAAATGAGTTAATATATGTAAAGCACTTATGTGAGTCATTGGTACTTAATAAGAGACATACAAATGTTTGCAGTTATTGCTATTATTATTTATTTGAGTCAGTATCTTCTCATCTGCAAGTATTTTGTGACACAATCATTGGAAGAAAATGAACTTTCATGGATTTTGTAAAGACATGAAGAGTATAATTCTGATCAGGGGTAATTGATGGTGTCTGGGCTTTTTCTTCTTCAAAAACTTAAAAATATATAAACAACCCCCTCCCATTCATGATATTACTTCCAGTATGACATTAAAAAAAGTAACTCCTGATTTCCAACTCTCAAGCTTATTTTAGGTATCATTTAGCAAACATATCATTTTACTAAGGCAAACAACCACAAATGGTGGCTCTATTAACTTGGTTACAATATTCATACTGCAAATGTTTTAATTTTCACTATATTAAAAAAAAAGTCTTCAGGATCTTACTTGTACCAGGATATAACTTTGTTAACTTGAACACATGAGTCTCCTGCTTCTAAAAGTAAGCAAACATTTCTTGGTAAGTACCGTCTTAACAATGTTCAGACAAATTTTCTAAAGGTATAAATGATATCCTTAATTGAAGGTGATCTACAGTGATTCAACCATGAACAAAAGTTTATGGGGATATAAAATCCTGTATTCGTATAAATGTTTATATAAGGAATCCTTGTTTCTAAAGGAAGGTTTTGTATACATTGATATGAATATATATACACCTCATTATGTATATACATATATGTTCATGTGTGTAAATATATATGGACCACATATATTATGAATAGATGGAAATATATATTTAGAGACAAGGTAAGATAAGTGAATCAATTTTCAATAGTCAAGGAAAGGAGTATGACATTTTTTTAATATCTGCTATACGGTCATGCAACCCTTTATTCTTTATTATCTCTGTCAGCCACTACTAGGTGCCTTGTAGACAAATGCTAGTCCTAGTCCTGACCATTTATTTTTATTTGGAATTATCTCAAGCCTAACTCTTTAAAACTGCTTGAAAATGCTTCCCTGATATGTTGGCCTTGTACCCTGGAGTGAGAGTTAGAAAAGGGGGAGATGGGGAAGAATCCTTATGCAGAGAGAATTTCACATCTTTTTTGAGGAAGGGCTGTCTTGTTTTTGCCTGCACTTGCACAAATACAACTTCAAAAGACCCCTTTTCCATTCTGAGCAATGTGTGTGTGTGACCAGAAGCAGTGTCTTTTGTTGCCAGAAGCAGTTTTTGCTGCATGCATCAACTTTCACTATATTCTTAGCAACTCTTTCTTTTATGCCAGTTCCAGACATCAGTTAACAGAACCCCTTCAAGAACAGATGTACTGAAGAACTGCATCCATTTGTTATTTGTTACAGTTTGGGGGTGTCTGTCCTATGGGTTTTCTAGCCAAAGGCTTATATGTTTCCCAAGAGAAATTTACTTTCATGAGAGAAGAAAATTGAGGCGAATCACTGCTGTTAGACCCTGAAGTCAGAGACACTGGCTGCTTGTCCTTCTGTACATGTGAAGAAAAAGCCCACAGTTACAGAAACAGTCATGTTTCAATCCATCTCTCATTCTTTCCCAGTGTGAAAAATTATAAATGAAACCAAATTTTTCTCTGTCAATAGAATGTGTATGATTACAGCTGTTCATATTTTCACTCTAATGAAGGCCTGCACATTTAATTGTAAGATTTATTAGGTTCTGTACACTGCCGTGTACATGCAAAACAGTTAATCGACATCTAAAATGCTGGTTGTTTATTCTGACATTAATGATCATATTTCTTAATTTGAAACAAAAAGCATTTGGGGAAAATGTATTTTGTTCCCTCCAAATAAGAAATTAATAAATTCAATGTAGGAAATAAAAAGGGCTGGAGAAAAAAAATATTGATTTATGTATGTGAGGCTGAGGAAAAGCTAAAGATGCTTAAAAAAAAAAAGTCCATAATCCCCCATTCTGCTGGAAACAAGAGAGTTGATTGCCAGCTTTGTTTGATTTCACAGAGATCTCATACGAGGCTGGGTTCATAAACAGGTGAAATGATGGAGTTTATTGCAACGCACATCAACACTGAAACTAAATAACTGTGTTGCCATCTCAGTCCCGCTGAAAGACGGATGGTAAACTTGACCTGCCGCTGGTACTATCCGATTGCCATTTTTTATTCCCCCTTCGCCGCCCCCCCAGGCTGAGCCACGTTGAGTAAATGCATGTGCACGGTCAGGTCAGGCCCCGGGATCGGGTGAAACTCGGTTCACATTTGCATACAGGCGGAGCCTCACAATGAAAGCCCATCTGTTCCCGTCTCGGAGTACAAATCGAATGTCACCCAACTCACTGCAAACGACAGCAGCATGGCCATTAGATGGAGGAACACTCAGCTCAGGTTACGGATATGGAACTGCTGATTTGGGTTTAAATACCTGATAACTGAAGACTTTTCATTATATGTGAACAAAGAATGAACTCTGAACTGCTGAAGAGGTACCCTCTCCTCACACTGGGCTCCCCTACTTCTCGCCATTACTAATACTTAACTGCTATATTTTCCACTGTCTCTATTTTTGTATAAAAATTAGCCAGGCTGAATGTCACAATGTCCTAAATAATTGCCTTTTTTTTTTTTTTTTTTTTTTTGGAAGAGGTGGAGCAGCAAGAGATGTTGTAAATAGAAAATGAACTCTGAACTTTATATGCCCTCAAAGGTCATTAATATCAAGGCGATGTTGTTCCTTGAACTTCTAAATTTTACCAGGGTAGAAATTTTGGTTGCTAAAGTTAAACCAAAGTGTGGGCTGCCCCGCCCTTTATCCCTCCCTCCCATACCTACTCTGTGAGGCACCTGACTCCTGGAATCTTCTCCACTCACAGGCCTGTTTATCCCAAAATAGTTTATCAATCACAATCCACGTCAGAGATTGTTTTTCTGTTAAAATTTGCCAAGTATTTTCCCGCTTACAGATAGAACTCACACACATTCTGACACACACAAAAAGATAGATTTGTTCAAGAAGAGACCCCAGGATAACAAGGCCAGATAGACACAAGGAAATTCATGGGCAAAAACGTGGCTAAGCTTTTCTCAAAAGCCTTCTTACCCTGTTAGAAGGTAAGAATTTCCTATGAGAATCTTTCTGAGGAGGACACAAGCACCTGGGGTTTGGTTACTTGTGTTCAGCTTTGAAATATTTCTGTGTTCTGTTGCATGAAGACATTTAACATGAAACCACCATTTTCGTCATCAGCAGCCTGAGCGCCAGTGCCTGTGTGGCTGCAGGTCCACACTGGGCTCCTCTGTAAAGCAGAGATAGCAGGCTGGTTGGCGACACTGCTAGGATTCCAGTCAGCATAGTGTCACTTTATGAATTGCAAATGCATCTGATTGGGTGGAAAAAAAACATTTTAGACATATCTGTATAAGAACTTCCCTGATTTGCTTTAAGCAATTATATATTCCCTCCCACCCCTGGCCTGTATTTCTTTCTTAAAACACTTACTAAAACAACCTTACAGCATTTAATGTAGTCTGGTTACACATGGGATCCATAATGTTTAAAGGCCATTGGGTCTCCTCAGTCAGGGTTTCTTTACCACTATGTGAAACTATGTTCTTATTGTTTGTCCTTTAAAAATAATACCAGGGTGAAGAAAAGATTTGAGGGCTTTTTCTTTTTTCATCCTAGGCAAGAGCTTACGGTCAACCTTAATGGAAGTTCTACATGCATTAAAAGGGAGAATAGACCCTTTGTTTCAGAAGAATGACCAAGACAAGGGTGAATTTTGGTTCCACTTTGTCAAGTTTAAGGGGAAACTGAATTCAGGAAAAGAGGGAGGGGGGTTGCAAATAACTATCTTAGCTTTCTCCCCATTGTCTCCAGTCTTAAACTTAAAATATTTTATTGTTATCATATAAACAAGTCAGGAATTTGTATTAGGGGACACGTGGCTGTGTGATCTCTTGGAGATGGGCTGTTTATTTGCGTTTCATGAAGCTGGGTGTCTTGTGTATGATCAGAAACAAAGCAGGAGAAACTAACAAGCAGGAAATATAACAATAGAGGTTTTTTCTGTTCACAATAGGAGAAAATACCCCATTAAGGAGATGTTACTGCCTTAATTCTATATCCCTGGGGGGGATAAGAATGAGAAATATTCTGCTTATTACAAAATGATAAAATAACTTGTTTATAGAAATATTGGTTGTTTTGTTTCTTATTATGTACTATTGGTGGGGGTGTGTGAACAGGAACCGAACCTTGAACTTAATTTCCCCTTTGAACTCGTGACCTTTGACAAGCTTCCCCATGCGTTCCCCTTCAGACAAATTTCATCACAATTACAGTCCCTTCCACTTGAGTTAAAGATATATAATCATTGATTTGACCTAATTACCTGATACATCCCTTTCTTTGCAAGGTGAAAGCTAAATGTGTGAACAGAAGCTGACCCGTGAAGTTCTGATATCCAATTTTTATTCTAATTATCATAAAACACTTTCAGCCTTACTCTATTTTTCTCAAGTTTTCTTTTGGCCCCTTCCCTGAACCCACTATTCCTTCAAATTCAACAATGCCCCCTAGGTTTCAAGCTGCTTGGCAACAGACCTTCAAATGCATTATGCACTACATGTTCAAAGTGTCATTTTTAAACAAAAAACTAAAGACTAAGTCTGCATTAGAAAGTCGTCACTAATCCCTGTCTTTCATGAAAAAGTCTTCTGAGGAGATAAAAGAGTGGAAAGGAGAAAGTTCCCACAAGGTTCTGAAATTATCTGACTTCTTAGCATCAATCTATTATGATTCAGACTCTCCTCTAATAATTTACAAACTTCAGGTTATAAAGCGGGCACAGGCAATATCAATAGAGTTAACACAATTGCTTTAAACTATGGGGGATTGTCTTTTCTAAAGAGAGTGTGTGTGTGCGTCCACTAAGTTTTGGGCAACACATCCCAAACAAAGACTTTAATAAGAAAGCTTAAGTCATAGGATATATTTTTGAAAATCAAACGTGATTTAAAAACAAAAGTAGAGTTGATAAAAATATATATAAATTGACTTTTATAATGAACTTGTATGTCTCTCTATCTCAAGTTACATTTTTTAAAGGAATAAACTGAAACTGCAGAACTTTCACTATCTTGTCTTAGACAATTGAAAAATAAAGATGAATGGCAAAAAGTTAAATAGCAAAGAGTAAATAAAGCAGAGATGATTTTCATTCCTTCATGTCATAGCTTATATTCAGGTGTTTCATGCTCTTTTAGAAACCAACCAACAATTTTCTTTTATGTCATTTTTACATCATATCACTTAAATGTTAACAGGCATGACAGGTGTAAGGGGACAAAAGGCCTGGAAAGAACACATCTGTAAAGTCAAATCACCTGTTATTTTTGCTGGAGCTGTTTGTGTCCCTTCTTAGAAAAATTAAAGAACACCGAAAGAAAAAGTAACCCTTCATCCGAACACCATGGTGGACCAGCATCCTGAGTTTTATTCTTAGCAATTACTTTTAATTGTTCTTTGAAGCCAAAGGCCTAAGCAAACAGGAAAATGGAGAAAAAGTGTGTGGGCAAACTTACTATGTAGGAAATTGTCACGATGTGCACTGAGGCAAATCTGTAAAAGATTAACATTTTAAGGATGCCAAGTGTAACTAGGGTTGCACAGAGTCACAAAATAGGTTGGCAGGATCCCACGATGCTGGGCCATTAGGTAGTTTCTATGGCCTTCCTCCACTTATAGATGTACAAAAATTATAATGAACTCTGAAAAATACTTTTAAAATGCCTATTTTCTACCACCACCTCTGCTCAAGGGGCTAAGTATAACCAAGGAGGAACAGCAAAGTGTCACAGAACTTCCTGAGTGATGTAACACATGATCCATGTTAGAATCACATCATTTCTTTTTATATGTATATATTTATTACATCATCCTTCATTGTTGTACAACGTATGATTTCCCATGAAATTCCCACCACCAATTCACCCATGCACCATCACCTTAGCCCTTGTGCTTTTCCCAACCCTGTCCTGATCCCTCTCCCTCCTCCTTCCCTACAGAATGTCTCTAGTCTACAGAATCACATCATTTCTTTACAGAAATGTTGCTTCTAATTTTTGATTGGCTATCATGAGGACCTTTATCAATATATAATGATATTGGTATATCAGGCAATATTCCTAGAAATGAAAAAATAGGCTACCCATTCTGTGACATAAATAATGAATCTGGCATTATTTGGAAATCAAGGTAGTTTAATGTCAACATGGACGAAGAGCAAAACGTGACTGCAAGAAACTGTTCTCACTTGCAGGTCAGAATTCTAGGCTGGAGGAGTAAATATAAATTTGTCCTCAAAATATTTTTATGATTGACACAAACAGAAAGAGAAATGTTGGAACAGAGGAGCCAGAAAAAAAGGAAAAATGTTATATTCCTTGGGGGGTGTGTGCTGTGAGATGATCCTCTACAGTCGAGGATCTTAATGCGGTATGTGTGAGCACCCTGGAATTATATGCAAATGCACGTGTGTGCTTTCTTGTGCATGTTCATTTTTATGGCAAGAAGAACCACTGCTACATAGTGATAAGAAAAGGAATAATAGCACATGCAAAAATGATTATAATTTCCAAAGAAAAGATACTGGAAGCCAACTAACAGCTCCCCGTCTTCTCTCACTTAGAACAGTGGCTTTCAAACTTTTCAGAATTGATGAACCCATTGCAAATCTATTAGACACAGAAGTATATATGTATTGATTTATAAATGATGTACACATACTACCATCATGTATCTACTCACTTCCATATTAGAAAAGCTTAATTTTACACACATGTACACACTATTATTTTCTTCCCATTTGCTGTGGATCATCTAGTCTACCTGACTCTGGTCTCCCCACTCTTCTGCTCCTATGCCCTTTATAATTAATTCTACAAAGAGTAATTAATCTTAGAAATATAAATTATACTACACCAATCTCTTGTTAAATTTCACTAGTTGTTTCCCATGAGATGCAAAACGAAATCCAATGCCTCACTGTGGTTTAAAAGACTCTCCAGGATTCAGCTCTTTCTGCCTCTTCAAACTCATTTCCTAACTCTGTCTCACTCATGTAGCTCTAGCCACACAGACTTCTTAATTATTCTTTGAAAGCCTTTACATCTGCTGTTCCTTCTGTCTGGAATGTTCCTCATTTAGACCTGCACGCTTGAGCTCTCACTTCATCCAGGTCTCTGCTCAGAGGCCTCCCACTTGTCTCTGGGAGGCTCATGCCACCTTTTAAAAGTCATTTTCTATCTCTGTGGCCTCCAGTCTTTTCTCATTTTGTTTTGTTTCAGAGCACTTACCACTGCCTGACATTATACCTGTCTCCTCCAGTAAAACAATATCCCCAGTGGCTAGGGATTTTGTTGGTTTCATGTGTCCCAAAACCTAAAGCCAAACACATAGTAGGTCCTCAAAAATAAATGAATGAATGAAGAACAGTTAGAGCAACTGACGGATATGCCAACCTGCTGTTCCTTTGAAAATGCGCCTCAAAAGAATGTTCACAAAACAGTGATTATGAATTGGGCCATACTAAGATGAACTATCAGCTAAACTGTTGGCCAAAAATGAAGCTCTCTCTTTTTTCAACTTACCTAACACTAAAAACATACCTTTCTTATAGTACCTATCCCTCTTTCTTTTATGTCACACATATTTGCACACAGATCTTAAGTTACCCAATAGCCTTTATGGGAAAATTCCTGATCTATTCCTTCATGTAATCACTCACCCTCATGGAGCCTAGCTCCTGGATGTTGGGTGGGGCTGACAGTCACATCCTAACCATGACAAACAGGTCCAGCAGCACATGTGAGAGTGAAGGGTGCCAGCCTTTTGGAGCCGCCCCGCATGATGATCCTTGACTCTACAGATGGATGTTCATGGGCATTCATCTGTTGACAAGGCTAAATGAAGAAAAAAGACTCACACTGGAAATGGATCTATGAAAAATCGCCAATTCCTTGTATGATAATGGAGGGAAAAACTATCTCAATGTTGATAAGATAAAAGACTGATGAGCATAAATAGAAACTAAGCTTATATTATCAGATGACCTTCATTACTTTTTAGAGGGCAATTTCCAAACAGAAGTAGAAATATCAGAAACATGGCATTTAAATAATAATGTTTAGTAATATACTTATGAGTAACCTTATGAAATCAAGTCAGACAATAGGAACAATTTTAAGAATGATGAAATACAAGGATTCAAATGTTCAGACTAAGCAAAGTATAATTCTATACGGCCAGTAGGCTGGTCATATAAAATGCCCCAAAAAAAATCTCCTTTTGAAAGAAACTCAAATGTACTTGAACATGAATAATTTTCAGAAGGCAAAATTATATAAAACTTGAAAACAGATGATAATAAGCAAGTTACAACATCTCTGACTCTTAATATATTTATTTATAAATTGAAGAAGGTGAAACAAATAACTTCTTTGGTTCTCTTCTTTTTTTGAATTGTAGTAACTCAAATAAGAATTAGTTGGGCATTTCAAGATGCTTATGTTTTATGCTTATTCATGACTGAGATCAGAACTAATATTTAAAAATCTCATGAGACAGTAACATAGAAGGTATTGTAGAAGTCAGCAAATAATGAGAAGCAATTAAAGTATAGAGGTAAAGACAGGCATACTTAAAGAATAAAGTAAAATGGAATTTATTCAGGAAAAAAACTGCAATCAACAGGTCTGGGAGAAAAATAATTCAAAATATAAGTATCAATAAAAAAGGAAAGGCTTAGAAAACATAATACTCTGTTGTGGCAACAAAGATGGGCAAATGAACTCGCAAATGACACACTGGCAAAAATAGTGAATTTTAGATTTCATATACAGTCCCATTACTCATAATGCTCTTAGGAAGGCATTCGCATTTCTATATTCCTTATGCAGAAATTGCCATGTTGAAACAGACCACTGGTCCATCGCTTTTGTCATGCTGCCCTGACAGTGAACAGATGCTTCAGAGGAAAGCTCTACTCTCACCAACCCAAATCCAATAATACACCTAATGGTGCAATACTATATCAAGAACATCATTTCTTTTTGACCTCAGAAGGCAATTATCTTCTACCCAAAGCAGGAGGCTGGCTCACTTTGATTTCATGCTGGGTGGCCACTTAAAAGGTCCCGGTAAAAATTACATCAAGGTCGCTGTCTTCATTCACTGGGCTTTTCTGACACACTAAACTACTTTCACCACTTGCTGTCACCATCATTACTAGGCTCTTGTGGATCTGGATTCATGTAGGTATGATGCAGATGGTTGTATTTGTACCAGCCATGGATGTTTTGAAAGTCTTTGTTTTCTCACAAATTAAAGTTTTCCACTAGTAGTTTCCATATATTTGAATACTCCCAATTTAATATAAACAATCATTTAAAAGTGGAGACCAGGGCCTCCTCTGGTGGCACAGGTGGTTGAGCGCTGCGCTATGAAGCTCTCCGCAGCCTCTGCAGCACGGGTTCAATCCCGGCCGGCTAGCAAGAATCCCACATGGCAAAGCAGACCTCTCCTGTCTTGCCCGCTACTCCCCTTAGCAGTGTATTTTAGTCAGTCTGCCTGTTCTGTTCCCTGCTCTGTCTCTGGTGAATCCTCTCACCCTCCCACACATCTGGCCTGTACCCTGTTTCTTGTATAAATAAATAAATCTTTAAAAAAAAAAGTGGAGACCAAAAGGAGACACGGACTTAACATTTAAAGGAGAACATTAATACACAGAGTGGTAAGAATAACCTCTTGGTAGAAAATCTCTGGAAAAATGATGTCTTGGACTTTGCTGTTGATGGGTCAGGTAGCAGGAAGCAAATAAATAGGTTGAAGTGGCAAAAGGCATGCAGGTGAACAAGAGTGTGATAGAAACTAAGGCTGTGTCTCTGCAGTTTCCAGTTCCCTGGAGGTTCAGATGTCCACTATAGAAGCACTTCAGCCATGATCCCCAAGGTCCTCTCACCTCCAGAGGACTCTCCTTTGGGAAAGATCTTCACTTGCCACATCCTTATCACAGCCTTGGGGCAGAGAATATAAGAATCAGCTAGAATGATATTTAAGTTAACATGAAAGGATAAGTGAGGCCTTTTGCCATTTGAGAAAATTAAGACAAACTTGGAGAAGCTAGTCCTTTTCCCCATCAGTGTGTTCTGGAGATGAGAAGCTGTTGTAGATCACAGTGGGCAATGATGGCGCTCCATAACTTGATCAAAACAATTACATTAAAATTCTAAATATTTTTTTGTGATGACTCTTTTCTTTCAATAAAAATTTGAATACTTCATCAGAAATTATAAGCACATGTCTAAAATATCTCATATTTCATGTGGAAACCATCTATCCAAATGTACAAATAACCCAAGGTTTTCTAGCAACAGGTGAAAAAACTGGAGAGCAAAATTGCCAGGATATTTCATGTGCTAAAAGACCCAAAGACATACAAGATACCCAGAAGGGGAAAAAATCAAGTGATAAGGAAAGAAGGTAGAGCTTCCTTTTGATACTGTCCATTATCCCAGGAAATAGTCTCTTACGGACCACAAATAACTAGGTAAAGATTCCAGAACCAAGTCATTAGGACAAACATGGCCTTCAGTATGAATTAAATGATCTTACTGGCTCTTTGTATAACTTAATAAACCTCTCAATCAATTCTGGGTGCTAAATAAATGAATAATATTACCTTAAAACTAAACAGATATTTCTAGATAAGGAAAAGTAAAATTTTCCTTTACTTTCTGGAACTAATGCTGCCATAAAAACATATAATGTGATAGGAACTCATAACTTGTAAAATAAAAATAAATTACTGGGACTGAACTTTGTAATGCATAAAAAGTAAGAGTAGTTACTGTAGTATAGAAAAGTGTCTTTTAAAAATCTTAAGGCAGGGCCTCCCCGGTGGCGCAGCGGTTGAGCGCTGGGTTGCGAAGCTGCCTGCAGCCTCTGCGGCGCCGGTTCGATCCCCGGCTGCTCCCCGGCCACCGGAGGAGGGTCCCACTTGGCGCGCAGACCTCTCCTGCCGCCCGCTGCTCCCCTCAGCAGTGTACTTCGGTCCTTCTGCCTGCTCTGCTCCCCGCTCTGGCTCTGGTGAATTCTCTCACCCTCCCGCGCTTCTGACTGTACCCAGTGCATGTATAAACAAAACAAACAAATAAATAAAGCATGCCTCTATCAAAAAAAAAAAGAAACATTTAAAAAAAAAAAACTTAAGGCAGGGCTTCCCTGTTGGCACAAAGGGTTAAGTCTCAGCACTATGAAGCCATCCACAGCCACTGCAGCACCAGTTTGATCCCCAGCCAGGGAGGTGACCTGCATGGCGCAGCGGACCTCACCTGTCTCACCCACTGCTCCCCTCAGCAGTGTATTTCAGTGGATCCACCTCCTCTCATCCCCCCACCTCCTGCACCTCTGGCCTGAACCCCAGCTCTTGTATGCAGAAATAAAAAGATCTAATTATAATAAAGTAAAAATCAAAATCAACAAGCAACTGTAAATGAGAGACACACTACGGGGGTGGGGGGAAAATGGAGTAGGATCAAAACAAGGGTGGTGGAAATTGTATGGGGACTATAACCAAGATGAAAATGCATACATTGTACAAAAATGAAAAATGATGATGTAAAAATTACATAAAATTTAAAAATTAAAAAAAAACTTAAGTAAAAGGAAGCATAGAAAGAAAACATAAAGCCAACTCCCAACTTTTTTTTATCAAAAGGAAAGGTATCTTCTTATCAGTAATAATGGTAATTTCAAAGCAATAATAAAATACAGTATTGTATACTTGAAAGTTGCTGAGAGTAATAGATTCTACCACATACACACAAAAAGTGTTTAAGTATGTGAGGTGATGGATGTGTTAATTATCTTGATCTTGGCAAACATTCCACAATGTATATGTACATCAAAATATCATGCTGTATACTTTAAATATATACAATTATACTGGTCAGTCATTCTTCAATGAGGCTGGGGGCGGGAATGGGCAATAATAAATAAAATTCATAGATACGTAAAAACTCATTCAACTGTTATCATGCTGGTCAGGAAGGAGTAGAAGGCAGTGATTATTGAACTCATTACACATCTAATGTTTTCTATTTTTAGTAGAAATCACTGTATTCAGGATCAGACCACCCAAGCCAATGAGCTGCATCCAGATAATGTGAACTATGGCACACGAGGTCTCAGAATTTCCACCTTCCCCCACCCCTTTGGAGGGTGTGATATTAATGGAAAACAGTGATCTACAACAGGAAAAAAACCAAAGGACTTAGACAATCAATATCCAACCAGATTGAAGGAGTTTTTTTTTTTTAAAGATTTATTTATGTATTTATACAAGCACTGGGTACAGTCAGAAGCGCGGGAGGGTGAGAGAATTCACCAGAGCCAGAGCAGGGAACAGAACAGGCAGACCGACGAAGTACACTGCTGAGGGGAGCAGCGGGCAACAGGAGAGGTCTGCGCGCCATGTGGGACCCTCACCGGCAGCCTGGAACCAACCGGTGCTGCAGAAGCTACCGGCAGCTTTGCAACCCAGCGCTCAACCGCTGCACCACTGGGGAGGCCCGGAGTTACTTATTTGTACCTGTTTTCCATCTGCTCACAGACAAAGATCCCTCAAGAAATCATTTGGGCCAATTCCTTACTTTCCTAGATATAAATGTATAACTTGTTCAAGATACTCAATAGATGGTTAGTCATGCTATTTTAAGCGATATTAAAGGAAAGATATTCCACAATGATCTTTGATGCCCAGTTTTTCCTTCTGTTTCAACACTTTTTAAGGTAAAATACTCTCTCACCCACCCCTTTCCTTCTCCCCGCCAGTGTCAGGGAATAGTATGCACCACTGTTCACCAACACCAAGCAAGAGCCTCCCAACCTTGTCTCTAATGCTTCCTTTCTTGCAAAACATAAATCTGACTGTGACAATTCATGACTTAAAAAAAAATTCTGTCATAGCTGCCTACCACCAATAATAATAATAATAATAATAATAATAATAGTTTAAACATAGACTTCATCCTACACAAACTATTTTCTAGCCTGTATCATTCTGCTCTTACCTGTGCAGTATATTCTTCAACTACATCCAACTACCAATCTCTGCCCTTAAAAGTCTCCAGGATCTTCATTCATTTTTCATTATCTGCCTGGAATCACTTTTCCTTCATTTTAAACTATATGTACATCAAGCCCCACTACCTTAAGTTTCTGTGGGACTTCTCATTCAAGATGGATCTTACCCTCCTTTGTTTTCTTACCACTTTACAGAAGGACCAATTCTTCCTTTACTGCATGTGCACATAAACCTGTGTTTAAGCCACTGGAGGGTGGGGAGAGTCTTGCTCTCCCCTTTACTTCTTATATAGAGTTTGCACAGGAAGGCACTCAGCATTTGCTCAGTTATGTATATTTGTGTATGTATTTTATTTAGATTCCTTTCATTTGAAATGTGGTTCATTTGGGGGGGCAAATTAGTATAATATATAATAAAGGAAAGTTCACTAGTAATTATACTCAAGCTATATAGATATACTCAAGATAGATATCAAGTATATAATATATACTCATATAAATATAAGAGATATTTGTGTTATTCTTTTTTTTCCCCAAAGATTTATTTATTTATTTATACAAGAACCGGGGTACAGGCCAGATGCGCGGGAGGGTGAAAGGATTTACCAGAGACAGAGCGGGGAACAGAACAGGCAGACTGATGAAATACACTGCTGAGGGGAGCAGCAGGCAAGACAGGAGGGGTCTGCTGCGCAATGTGGGACCCTTGCTGGCCAGCTGGGATGGAACAGGCACTGCAGAGGCTGCATGCAGCCTCACAGCGCAGTGCTCAACCACCTGCCACCACCTATAGCCAAAGTAAATCAACATCTCTGAGGAAATGGCTGCTATGTTTCCAGGCCAAGTCTCTTCTAGGCAGGAAGAAGATAAAGGAACAAAGGAAGGGGGAAAGCAAAAGGGAGAGAGGCCTTTCCCAACACTTAAAATTTTGGAAGGGACACTTCCTCTAGTGGTTTCATCTTAAACTTCAAAGATCAGAACTGTGTCTTGTGCCATGTTTGTCTAAGAAGGCAAGTGTTTTCAGCTGAGCGCAAAATCATGTTGTGTAGGGAAGAGACAAAGTGGATGCTGATATACAATTATTAGATCCTGTCACAACTTAAAAGAGGGAAGATAGAGAAGTCACTATTTCCAGGCAACAGTAAAACAAAGCTAGAGAAAAAGAAATCAAGTTAATGTGGACAAATTGTAGAGAAGCCTCGAAGATGGCATCAGTCATTGGGTGGAGAAATGGCATGTGAGCACCAGTGTAGCTAAGTGCTAGCCATTGGTTTTCTTTTTGGTAGTGGGAATATAGACAAGAAATTTTACTTACAGAATCCAAATTAAACTTAATGGCTTGTGGACATTCAACCATTAAAACCAAAGAAAAGTTTCTCACTTAGATCATTAGAAAGAGATTCTGGAAGACATTGGTCTAATGGGCTGCTCTGGACAAACAAGTCACAACATTGTAGGCATGATGACAGCACTGTGACCTTTACTTTTTAATTAATTTATTTTAAAACTTGTTTAACAAAAAATTACTGAGTTATTCCTATGGGAAGAGCATCATGCCAGATGCTGGAGTCTGGAGGATGAATAACACAGTTGAATTAATCGGGCATTATCTCTACCTTCAGAAAAGGAGATCATGGAGAGGGGGATATATGTGAACACCCAGGAAAAAAAAAGAGGACCAAGAAGCTCCATGCCAAGCAGGGCAGATTCCAAAGGAGTCCATGGCTGTTGGGGTGTCTGCTGCCCAATAGTTCCACCCCAGGGATAGGATGGGTAGAAGAGGCTTCCAGGGGCTGGGTGATATTTCACAGGACATCACCCTTTACAAACACACGCTGTGCTGGTTGTCTGCTCCTTACATGCACGCTCATGTCCCCTCAGCTGTGAGTCCACACTTACTGAGTGTCACAACTAACAACACACATAAAAAAAAAATGACCTTTTGTTTTAACAAGTAATTGTTCTCAGATCAGCAAACTTAGGAAATAGAGATGGGAAAAAACTACTGCCATAACACGAGAATCCCACTATTAAACCTCTAGGTACACAGCTTTCCATGTTGTTTTGTATCATTCTTTCTCCCCTTTAATGAATCATGAATATTTTCCTATGACAATAATGACTCTCCTACTGATAGCCTGGTCTTTAGCAGCTGCGCTGCAGTCCATCATATGGTGGAACGTAATTTATTAAACCAACCCCATGTAATTAGACATTTAGGTTATTTTCAAGTACTTGATGTTCTAGAAGCTGTATCAGCTTAATTCCTTAGAACAAATTTGTAGACATGAAACATCTGGGCCTACGGTTTTGCACATTTTCAAGATTTTTTGAAAATAACTTTCATGGTTTATTTTATAGAAACAACACATACTTACTATATAAAATTTAGAAATAAAAACATGTAAAAATATTTTGGAGAAGAATATTAGTCTTTTTTTTCTAGGCATGTATATACATATATTTCAAAAAGTGGGAGTTTATTGTATGTGTTATCTTATAACCTTGTTTTTTCACCTACAAACATAACTTTTATTTTTTTAATTTAAATAATAAATTTTATTTTTATATTCCCCCATACAATTGCAAACGCCCCATTCTGACCCCAATCCCTCCCCTCCCGCCCCCCACCCCCCAAAAAGGTCTCTGGTTCATAGTTTTTTGTTGATTTTGATTTTCACTTTCTTATATTCATTTTCCTGGTCCCTTATTTAAGTTTTCTAGATTCCTGCTATGAGTGAGACCATCCGGTATTTTTCTTTTTCTTTTTGGCTTATTTCGCTGAGCATGATCCCTTCCAACGCCATCCATGTTGCTGCAAATTGCATGTGTTTATCTTTTTTGAATGCTGAGTAATATTCCATGGTGTATATGTACCACATCTTCTTGATCCAGTCATCTATTTTTGGGCATTTGGGCTGTACAAACATAACTTTTAATGGTTGCATATATATCCATTATGTGGTAGTAGTTTAATGATTAGCCTTTTTCCAATGTTGTGCTTTTATCAACAATTTTGCAGTGAACGTCTTTATGTACATTTATTTTCTTTAAAGTATATTGCTGAAGCTGAACTGCAAAGTCAAAGGGCTTTACATTTATGGTTTTTGTAACAGTTTCCCCAATTTCCCTCTGGAAAGATTGTACAAGCAATATATCCACTCGTAGTATGTAACCACTTCCCACACTGTTGTCGAACACTTACTACTGCCTAACCTTGTCAGCCAGATAAATTCCTATTGATCTTTTAGGACAAAATTCAAATGTTGCCTCCTCTGAGAGGTCTTCTCTGATTTGCAGTTTTCTTTTCAGGTATAATGATTGTTGCTTCCACTGTGGTATCCCAACACAATTTATGCTCTTCATCTTTAGAATTTACAACCAATGAGTCAAATTACTCATTAAACATTGTCTTTCCCACTAGTTCTGGGCTAATCCTTATTTTAATTATGGATCCTATTTTATTCACTGCTGTAGCTCCAGTGTCTGGCTGTATCTGACACACACTAGGTACCAACAAATGTTTGCTAGAACTGCCCATGTTGTCCTACACAAAATGCTATGAGCTTGTCTTCAGATTCTAATTCCTGATATAATGTACATATATGAATACATACAGATTCAATAAAAATAGTGTCCAGGATTGTTAAAGTATAATTTAGTAGGAAGTGATAATTAGTAGAATAATTGTCATGGAAAGGAAAACAAAGCATATATTTCCAAACTTTGACCTTCTATTTCAGAATACTTGGCAGAAAAAGTTCTACCAGATATTTCCAAATAAAATAGTACTGGTATTATAAATAACTTTCATTTTAAAAGAGCAATTGTTCATTCATGTACACAAACATACTTTGCATTGTCAAAAATGCACACACACACACCCTATCCATGTATACATACAACCTAAATCTACAAATTCCATACCAATGTTATGACACTTGTAATCATTCCAGGGGTGTAGCGCATCAATAGTTCACCCTTATAACAAACAACCCAAAATATGAAGTTCTTTGTGCTTATATCTTGCTCTTTGCTAGAAATGCTCCAATAATGAAATAAGATTTACTTATTTTAGTATGGGCCAACCTAATTAAAATACCTGTCAAAATCTCCCTGTCGAATATTATTCTTGAAATCTTGATATAAGTTACTTTGTTTCAAGGATAGGAAAACAGAGATGATAAAAACAAAAAAGCACTATCATCACTTGTAGAAAACTCTACAGGTCAAGTGGCTCAAGTTCTTCAATCTCCTGGAGCTTCATAATTGATTGGAAACAGCATCTGCAAGGTTGTCTCTGATTGGAATATTTTTTTCCTGCAAACTCAGCAGCTCTGGGACTAAAGAACTGATTTTTAAAAAGTGGTTTATCTAGACCAAATTCAAACACCGGGACATTACAACTCACAAACAAGTGTATTTCTTTTATGTCTGAAATCTTTTTTTAATGTTTGCCTTTATTCTTACATTGATTGCAGATCAGAATTTGGAGCAGGACACTAATAACATATCCGATAATTTCCCCTCACTGTTTTTTCTAGGAGGTTCCTTGTTCTGATGACTGTAAACTTGGGCATTATTATCAAAATTTACAGAACACTAGGAACTTATTATAAAGCTCTTCAATCCAAAGTGCTTTTCTCCCAAAGAACCATTTTAAGTGATTACCGTGGGGTGTGTGATAAGAAAACTGAATAGGAAAAGGGTTTAGGGCCACTCAGAATAGTCCATTAGAGACAACACACAAAAGGACAACTGCCACTTATTTCTTTTAAAAAATGTTTAAAGATGTATTTTCCAAAGTGGCCACCAACAGGGCACTCTTTCAATTCAAGTATGGAAAGGCCTAAAGTTCATAAGACAAGCTCCTAGGCCAAAAAATAAACTATGGACTTCAGATTGGAGTTCCAACACATCTTAACCTTTTCTTTTCTTTTTGAAAGTTCGCCCACCTTAAAAAAATTGTTGTCTTCTAGGTCTCTCTACATGCTGCCCTTCATGCCTGCTTTATAATTTATCAATTGAAAAATCTAAGCCGCTTAACTGGTGGTTTTTCTACTGTCTGAATTTGGCTAGTTGCAGGGCAATTCATATGTTCTTCTGTCCTGCTTTTCCTGCAAATTGGCAGTGGGGCCCCATGTGTGATGACTCAGGTTTGACATTTTTTGTGCCTCTATTTATTCTTTTTTTCCCCCCTCTCTAATTATGTTCTGTTGGTAGGCTCCATGTAGGTGAGTTATTGAGTTTAAACAAGATGAAAGTTTCCCAACCAACGTGCAATGGATTAAAAAAATAAAGATTTAGGAAACTAAGAGTGTTTGACAAGAAACCATTCAATGCATCCGGAGAATCTTTGCAATGGAGTAGAGCTCAGGTCAGAGTAAGAGTCAGAGAGGGAGCTGCTTGAAAGGAAAAAATCTGTAAGAGTTTAGGAATGTTTTAACTGTGCCATTTCTTACTTTGAAAATGTGGAAACCCACACATGAAGGTATGATTACATCGCACAGGGATAGCTGACCTTACTACTGGGGAGGGAGAGGAATTCTGACAAGCCACTATGAAGGAATGTGGTCAGAGAAGTCAGATCCACAATTGCCTGGCTTCTGTCTGGGTTCCAGTTCTGTGACATGTGAGAAACCTTAGTCTTTAATAACAGAGAAACCTTAGTCTTTAATATCAGATAAAGTTAACACTCAACTCACGAGTTTTGCCATGAGGGTTAAATGGGATACTGCATTCAAACAAGATTTTTAAACTGTAAAGTATTATAAAATGTATGAGTTAGTGACCATGGAACTCATTAGCAGGCCCTTAAATACTTTATAATGAAAAAATTTAAATACCTTAGAGAATTAATTTCTTGATAAGTGTTAGATATGGTGCTGACACAAAACAAGGAGATAATCCTCATGGCGTGATGAATATTTGTGAAGGAATAAATACCAGCCTGCCCCCAAAACTTACAACCCTATAACTCAGTGAGCTCTGTGAGTTCTTTAGGATGAGAGCCTTGTAAGCTTCACACAAACATCTCAGTGCCATTTAAACAACTCACTCCAAAGCCACTCATCAAAATGTCGAACAATGATTTACAGCAGGTGAATACTGAAAAAAATGCTGATTTCTATTTACCTTTCAATTGGTGCAAATCCATTAACGATGGATTCTAATGCTCTTCTTCAAAGCACTTTGCCAGGTCACTTCCCTCCTTTTCCTCCACATCCTGTTTTCTCTGGGCTTCTCACATAAATTTACTTGAAGGCTCATCTGCCTGTTCACCTTCCTCATACTTCTGACCTTCTCCCTAGCAACAGTCTAGCCAGAGCTCTCCTCTCTTCTCTCACTTGCCCACCCAACTTCCATCCTGAAGCTTCTGAAATACTGTTTCCAGGTAGTGTTGACTGTCCTGGTAAGTAGTAGTTATTTTCGAGAACTGAACTCTCCAAGGTGGCAGCCACTAACTGCATGTGGCATTTAAATTTATACTTAACTAAAACTTTTTAATATTTAAAAATTTCACTTCTCAGTCTCACTAGCCACATTTTCTTTCTTTTTATTTGCTTTCCACTTATTGTTTCCTATTTTATTTTTTTTAATTGTGATAACAATGCTTTACAACAGTGTATATGATTCAGAGGAATATTCACACCTGTTCACATGTATGTTACCACTACACTCACAACCAAAGCATCTATCAGCCTCTACCATAAAGCACTGGGCTCCCTCCATCCTTTGCTTCCCACCTCATCTTCCAGCTCCAGTAGCCTCAATTCTACAGTCAGATTTCTAGAGTTTGTCTTGGTTTGGTTTTGTTTGTTCTTTGTTTTGTTTTTTTATATTTATTTCACTTCTGCATGAAATCATCCAGTATTTGTCTTTTTCCTTCTGACTTATTTCATTTAGCATCCCCTCCAGTTTCATCTGTGTTGTCACAAATGGCAATAATTCATTCTTTTATTTTTAATAGCTGAGTAGTATTCCATTGTATGTATAAACCATATTGCCTTAATCCAGCCACCTGTCCTTGGGCACTCAAGTTGTTTCCACAACTTGGCTATTGTAAATAGTGCTCCAATGAACATAGGCATGCATATATCCCTTCGAATTTGTGTCTCGCATTCTTCAGGTTCACTGGCCATATTTTTCAGGGGTTCGGTAGCTACAAAGGGTAGTACAGGGCCTCCCCGGTGGCGCAGCGATTGAGCGCTGGATTGCGAAGCTGCCCTCGGCCTCTGCGGCACTGGTTCAATCCCCGGCTGCTCCCCGGCCACCAGAGGAGGGTCCCACATGGTGCGCAGACCTCTCCTGCTGCCCGCTGCTCCCCTCAGCAGTGTACTTTGGTCCTTCTGCCTGCTCTGCTCCCCGCTCTGGCTCTGGTGAATTCTATCACCCTCCCGCGCTTCTGACTGTACCCAGTGCATGTATAAACAAAGAAACAAAGAAATAAATAAATGAATGAATAAAATACATGCCTCTTAAAAAAAAAAAAACAAAGGGTAGTACAATGGCTAGTCTCCTGGAACGAGCAAATATTATGGAACATTTCTTTCCTCAGTTTTATTGGATAGCACGATGCTAGCGCCCCCTTTCCTCTCCCTCTTCTCCATAACCTTGGAAGACAATGTGGTGTAGTAGAAGAGATAGAGCTTTGGAATTAGAGGCCCTCTAGCTTTTACACTGGGTTTTAAAGGTGACTGTTAAGAAACTGTAAGTGTCCAGTATAAAGCTTTACGGAGAATAGTTGTTCAATGAATGCTTTTCTAAGTAACCCCAGAGTCTTTAATTTTCCCTTCCAGGAGTGTACACAAATATCTAGAGGAGCAACTACAAATGTTACTTCCTTTTCTGATGGGCAGTGTGGCATATGAGAAAGATTATGGGCTTTGGATATGTAGAGACTTGCTTAAACTCTGCTTCTGTCACTTTATGATACGAGGACACTGGGCAAGTTCATCTCTGATGCACAGTTTCTTCACCTGTAATATGGGAATAGTGATACCCAGACTGCACAGTGGGTTAGAGACAGTGTGCGGGAAACTGGATCTGGCACATGATGGGTATTCCATAAATTTAATATAAACAGTGGGTACTACACTTCCCCTTATCGAGTGCCCTGTGTTCAGTACAGTTAGATGTTGCATGACTGTTGCTGTTGGTAATAAAGGTCAGAATAGTAAGTCTTTTGAAGGATGGTGTTATATGTTGTTTAAACATGTTTCTTTAAATAGGGCTTTCTCTAGTATTCCTAAGATGCAGCTAAAGTTTTCCTCCATGGTATTAATTCCATTCATAATAGTTCTTTTAACTTTATATGATATGAAAGAAAAAAGTGAAAATTCACAATTCATCAGACAGGCTTTAATTTACCATTACTTAGTAGGTTTTAAAAATATTATTATTATTACTACTTTTAAGGCATTTATGGAGAGGCATGCTGCAATGGAGCTGAAAAGATTGGAATAAAGAACCAACAAAGGTTGAGGTTTAAAATTTTGCCTGTACAGCAAACCTAAGATTTCTGCCTGCAAAGCATAACCCAAAATTACAACATTTTTCCCCCTTCAAAAAGAGATTAAGCACATGCATGAGAAATTGGATGGCTAGAGGAAGAAGAAGAGGAGAATTTTACATCCTCAAATTCTCTTACACTTTCATGCTGACTGGAGAAGGGCAAACCAGAACTGAGTCTCTGAGTCTGTATTGCTTCTAATAGTTGGTACACCCTAAGGAGAGCACCTTTCAAGGAGTTGTTCTATTTGCTTGAGTTGTCTTGTTTCTTTATCTCCTAGAAAGCTTGTGGGTCTTTCTAAAATATCTTTGGGGGAGGAGGTGGAGGGTGGTAAATCACCAATTTACTATCCAGTCATTCCCCAGGAAAAAAGAGAGAGAGAGAGAGAGAGAGAGAGAGAGAGAGAAAGAGTGACCAAGTAACCAAATAGAGAGCGCTATGAGTTCAATGACTGAGATTATCCCATGGCAAGGGCTCTGTTATCATGGAGAACGTTCCTTTATCTCTCAGAGACAATCAACCTTCAGCCAGAGGAGTGTAACCTTAAAACCTCATAACTCAATTTAACATAGTGTTAAAGTTTGGGGGGATATTTGTCAGTGCTGGGGCTGATATAATCAGTCTGAAGGACCCTAGAACAAAGAGCAGTGGGTGAAGAGCATGTCACCTCTGTGCTCATTCGTTTCCTTGATGAACAAGGAGCTATTAGCTGCAGAGAAAGCATTATCTAGGTGAAAGATGATGCCGATTGTTTTAGCTGCTTCTCTTGAAATTGTGGAGCAGAACACAGGGTACCAGTGAGTTAAGGAGCAGTTTTTGTTACTATGGTGTTGAGGGTTTTTTAAAAATTAAGTGTAATTTGGGAGGGTTTAGGGACACATAGTTACTCTTCAACAGCAACCAGAAATCAATTGGAGACATAGATCTCTTAACTTCTGCTCTTACTTCATTAAATAAAAGTTTTAAAATACTCAATCATGTTAGACCTTTAAAAAGTCTAGTTATGTTAGGCATTTGCTTTTATGCAAAATCCAAGAACTAGCTAATAAGGGAGATGGTATGTTTATTGAGCACATACCTTTTCAAAGGGTCAGCCTCATATACCTGAAGGGTGTGATCCTGAAGCCCTAAATCACAAGCAATGAGGTAAACCCATGTTACCTCCATAAAAAAATTCAAAAGAAAAAAAACTTGCTAAAAAAATTTAATGCTTAATAAATTACAAACTGTACTCTAATGTGAGCTTCTATATAAGGTGTTACTTCTAAATTCATCTTCCCAATAAAACTGTTTGCCACTTAAAGAGTTTCTTCATATTGTATTTTCAATTAATTGCACTCTTATTGAATCTTAATAGACACATAATCTAGAATGCATATTTAAGTTATCTCACAAGTTTAGTTTTTTTAGTACAAGTATTTTTAAAGATTATTTTTACTTACAATATTTTCCTTTTTATCATTCTGCAGTCTTTATTATGATAGCTTTAAATCTTATTAAAGTAATAGTATTAACTCTTCTTTGAAGTCAGGTTTTCTGACTTCAATGTAAAACTTTATTCTTATGTTTGCTGAATAGGCTTATTTTTATCATTTCTTTTTTACATGCTCTCTGGGAATGCTGGACTATGGACTGATAATTTAAGTTAGCATTTTAGCAATCCAGGAACTTTTATATAACATACTCATTAAAATATATTTCAGAAACTGACTCAGACAACAACATAAAATATCTGCTTTATCATTTTAAAAAATGACCAGCATATTTCATTTTAAAACGATAGTAAAAGTTTCTTAATCAAAAACTTCTCAGAGATTTTTTTTACCACATGGATTTACTGCAAACCTGTTCTATCTGCCAGGCCAGTAAACCAGGCAGCCCACCTCAGTCAATATCTCACACTGAGATGCTACATTTTAAACATCTTCCTGATCTGGTAAATATTATAGGATATATTCTTTTCTAAAGCTGAAGATACAGCTTTCAAGGAGACATTTATGAGAGCAGAAAGGATTGAGGGAAAAATAAAACCCATACTGCATTTTAGGTTTTTTAAAAAAAATTTTATTGGGATTTCAATAATTCATTTAGCAGAGTGTGCAAAAAATTTCATAGAAATCTTTTCTTAATTTTACACCTTTGCCATATATTGAAAATCATACCTCGTGTGCTCTTATATCACTTGGACTGAAAAACAGAATATGTTAGAATTATTGTGAGTGATAAGTTGGGTAAGAATTTAAAGAACATTATAACTAAATCAGACAGAATTCAATTTTTGCCTGTTCTATATAGGAAAAGTAAACTTAAAGTTGTAAAACTTTTTCCCTGGGTCTGACTTTTGTACTAGATCAGGGCCTCTGCAGAGGTCTGTACTGTGATTCACACTGCAACAGTCATAACTGCAACCTCTAGAATATCACACTGTAACAGTCACAGGAGGATTGTAATTGATGCCATGATTACTAACTAACAGTCTAACGACTGTTAGAATTTACCAAACTACCACTTACAGGGTTCCAGCCATTTCCTCTTAACAATCTTCCTAAAAACAAACAAAAAATGGAAACAACAAAAAGCTGAAGGAAGGCTCCCTTAGGTATAAGACATAAATACCCTAAAAGTTTATTAATTAATGTGTCTTTACAAGTTAGTCCCTGTTTATTTTTGCTAGATCTATTTAGTAACCTAGACTTCCTAACTTTTTCAACATTTGTTTTAAATTTCTTTGCACCTAATATGCAAAGTCATTATTCATGCAGGTACCTTTTCTTTCTCAATTAGATAAAGCTGGGACTTCTGATAGAGTTGAAAAATGTCCTTCCACTGGTAAGACAAGCTGTATGTATAGTCTCATTACTAGGTAAAATGTGTCTTTTTAAAAAGTGAATATATTTAGAGTTAAATTAAAAATCGACAATTTATGGAACAAATGCAAACATGTAACAAAATCAAAATCAGTAAGAAGTTGCTTTTATGAAAAGCAGGATTAGAATGAGTCAAAAGAGCAATAAGTTTTCCCTGTTTGACCCATCCTAAATGAAAAAGGAATTTTAATTGTCTAGAAAAGGGGGAAAACACTTAAAATACAATGCAAATTTAAATAAATTTCTGATTTTTGAGGAAGCAAATATACAAAGAACTAGAACTATCCTGGTGTTCCTCAGGAAAATTCAGAAAGATGCTACTTGATGGCATTGGCACACAGAGAGGGAAAAAGCAAGGAAGAAAGAAGTACTATGCCTTACTTTCAGCCTCACTGATGTGATAAAGAAAATGATTATTTATAAGAAACCCTTTAAAAGAATCCAAATCTAGTTTTCCAGGAAAATCTCTTCTATCCTATACTTTGTCAATGGCCATGACTCTCCAATAGTCCCGTAGGCACCTCCTGATAGTTACAAAAGTCAAACTTTTGCAAACAATTTCTATATTATATTGTTATCAACTACAATCATCTAAGAAACTGGTGATTATAACTTCCCTAAATTTAATACTAAAGGAAAGAATACAAACTCTTAGACTGATTAATAAATTTGGGTTAATAATTATTCTAAGAGAAATATTTTTCCAATTGCCAAGTAAAGACAGACCTCTAAGAAAGCTATATTCCAGAGAGTTCTGTGAAAACACATGTACATAATTTAAAATCAATATTCAAAGGATATATATCCAAGAACTGCTGTAATTTCTTGGTGACTAAACTGATAGAAATATGCATGGTGGTAAATAGCACAGTTTTAAGTAAGGACCATTTTCTGCTTATCTACTCATAGAAAATGTTCTAAGATTTTTATGAAGTTTGACAATTCTGTCTCATAAAAAGTTCAGACTTTACATGGAAGCAGTTCCCTGAGAAAATGGACATAGACTGGAAAATCAGGATGTATAAGTTTACCTAACCTGATTATAAACACATCTTTAAAATGCTATGACAACTTATTATTTTTTAAGTGTAAAATTAGACTATTCCTATGAAGATCCATAAGTGCTTCGTTAGTAAGAGGTCTCATCTTTAAGTTTGTTAACTATTGTCTTCAGATGCTCAAAGTCAATAAAAAAATAAATAGCTGAGATTAGAATTTTATTCACACCTCTTAAGGGAGAAGCACATAAAGTAAATTAATTTCCCTATTAAAAATAATTATTATTTCTTAGAGTGGGGAAGAAAAAATACAGGATCAATCAAATTACCAATTTCCTAAGTAATACTTAAAGCATGATAAAATTCTCTCCCATTTAACCTGTAACTAAACCTTTTTAACTCTGTTCTGTCAGCTATGTCTATGTCACTCTTTTCTTGCAATTCCTCAATTAGTATAATATTTAATTTTCCCTTCTGGAGAAAAAAAGAATATTTAATATTAAAAGTGTATTCTCAAATTTATTTCTAGAGCTCTCAAAATTGCTTAATAAGACTCCATGTTTTCATTAGAATGTGATTTGAACATAAAGGCAACTTATTAGGGACCATGTCTAATTTTAATTCCTTCATCTTCTGGATTTCCATGTAAAGCATATTAACAGCAACCCTTTAATTGGTTCTTGTCTATAGAATAATGATTCCAAGCAGAAGTGTTGCTTTTAGTGGTCTCCTAGAAAAACATAACTTCATGCTACCTGTAGAAATTTTTTCAATAGTCAATACACATGAAGCCATTTACAATGCAGTTCAGTCTTTTCTTCAGCTATTAGCTACTTTCTAGACCTTTATGAACACCTGAAATGCATCTACAATATGAGGAATAATAAGTTGTAGGACATAAAATTATATACTATAGGAGATATAGGATATTTACTTGTTTATTAGAAATACTAACTTCATCTATTTACAATGGCAAAGGAAAAAAATACCTGCAAATTTGACTTAAAATTAATATCTAAGTCTCACTTATTTATATATCTAGGAATACAAAGCCTTCAATATTATAGTTTTATTTTATTGATATTTGTCCTCCTCACTTCTGTAATAAAAAATTACTGAAATGATAGTGGTAAAAAAGTAGTATCTTTTAGGTTTCAGGACATAAATAAAGCAAAATAAGAGAAATTTCTCTGTTTTGTGTGTATATATACATATATATTTTAAATTCTTGAATTCATCCCCTGTGCTCACAAGTTAACAACTTTTATATCATAGCCTTCCTTTTCACTAAAATAAAACAAAATCCAGACAAGACCAAAGGTAGTATTTTTTTTTACCACAAGAGGGGGCTAGAGAATTCTAATCTCTTCCAAGGTCTATAAAACCTTAACTGCTACTTCATAGACATTCAATTACAACAGGCCATAATACATTAAGGCATTAAAATACACATATATCCCAACATATGCCAAAGCCAGCACTACACACACGTGCCCACCAGATGATCACTAACAGCAACATCAAATAAACACTTAAGCATCTTCTAGTGGTTCATAAGAGACTTTTGCATTAGCTCTCCCCTCTCCAAAAGACAGCTATCCTGGTTAGGTGATGCCCTTGGAATGGAGAATATCAAGCCGTGTGATAAAACACCCAAGGATTAGAGAGTACAACAGGGGCACAGTGAGGTAAGGATTAAGAGAACTGAAATTTATGGAGTTTGGAAAAGTGAAGACTCTAGGGATAAATATTCAGTCTTTAAATACCTTCTAAAGGTAACAATATAAATGAATTAGGGGAATTATTCAGTCTCAGAAGATGGTATAGAAAAGAGCAATGGTCTGAAACTAGGAAGGAAAAGTTTAGGTTAGATATGAAGAATAAATTAGTAATAATAGTTGGGCGGGAAAGATATCCTACAGAGGAAGGATACAAAGCATAATCGCTATATATGATAATTAATTAAATGAGATATCAGTAAGAATGATGTGAGTTCATTAGCAGGGCTAGATTAGATAACTTGAGTGATTTTTTTCCAAAGCTGTGACAATCTCTAGGTCCAACTATATTCTCGGACATTCATAAATGTCTTTCGGTGATGATAATGATGATTTGTAAAGAGGAGAGCTCATGATCCCAGTTAACCCTATGTTTTGTTGATGAAAACAAAATCAGGAGCATTAGTATGAAATAAAATAATTACAAAATTAACCATGACAATACTGTCTACCTTTTGGAGCATTTCATCAAAATATATTATAACCATAAATAAAAACTATATTCTAACAGTTTATAGAAATGGGACTGCAAATTGGATAAAGGCTTCCATAAGTAAAAACTTTCTGTGAAGGACATCTTCTCTATAAATTCCATTTTTGCAAGCCCAAGAAACCACTCTGTATAATCTTCCCCACTCGACTAGTGTATCTGGGCTTACATTAGTTAGGGTCCAACGGAAAAAAGACTGTCAAGTCAGAAGGCACAATAGAGAATAAGTGTAATACAGCTTGTGAATTCAACCATCTTGCTCTACTAGGCTATAATATTCTAAATCAACAAGGTGTTTCAGCATTGTTTTAAGCAGCATTATCAACCTTTTCTTTTTAGAAAAGTAAATGTTGATAGAAAAACAAAGATTGATACTTGATAGAAAAACAAACATTACCAAAATATGAAGAGTTGGAAAAATAAACATTAAGTGTAAATGTGAATCGACATTTTTATAAATTAAATAAATGTATTTATAAACTTGGCCCAAGAGTTTTATGCTTCAACAAAATTCTTTTGCATTTAAGTGAATATTAGACTTTGAGGTAACAATGATCAGTGGCTTTGGGGTTTGTGAAAGGACCGTCTGGTGGTTAAAATCATACCTGAGAAAACAGAACTCTAGAACTTCAGATGTGATTGTTCTTGGTCAGGTAGCTGACCCTCAGGTGATTCAGTGTTCATAAGCAGATGCTACATGTAATTATAATGCACTTATTGATTCTAAGAACAAGTTACTTAAACATGGCATATAAGATTTTCTAATAAACAGCTTGCAAAGATATATGACCCCTCCCCAGCACTGATTGATTTATATATCAGATAAATACATTACATCAGCAACTAAAAATTGCATATCACTTTACCACACTAACATCTTTAGTAATCATATAATAGAACTTTCACATTACCATTAAGCTTGTTGACTAGTTTAGAATTTGAAAAGAAACAAAGAATACTCCAGGCATGACGGAAAAGCTCCATCTCATTTGCCAACTCGTTCACTTAAAAATCAGCTATTTTCATTTAAAAATGGTCTCTGTTATTTTACTTCTAATTAAAATAAAAGCTCAATAAATTCTTGATCTTTCTAAGAATGGACTTTCGCTCATCCCAGTCTGGAAAAGACTTTTAGAAACACTTTGGTCACAGTGCAGGCCAAACATGATCTTGACTCCCTTTCAAACTACTGCAAGTCCAGCCAATTGTGTTTTTGTCTATTTGCAAACGCTGTCCCTGGCAATCAGTATTTGATGATCAGGTACCACAAATTTGTGGTAGGGGGTGTCTAATCTCTCTTCAACTAGATTGTTTACTCACTAAAGAAAGAAATCACATTTTATTCCTCTTGTGCTGCCACACAGCATCTAAACTCATGATTTAACAAGGACAGTCAATATAGGTATTCAATAGCTAACTCTTCTTTGGCAGCATATTAAAATCCATAACAACAGACAATCTGTGGACAAGGGCAAAAAGATAACTAATTAGTTCAATGTCAGGTCAATTCAGGGACTTATTGTATGTTATACAAATAATTATAATTGTTTGCATTTAGGGAGCCCTTTGGTTCTTTTAATTGCCTTTTTTTTAATTAATGAAGTATTTTACAACTTAGGGAGCCCTTTGGAATTCTCTAGAAAATGCACTGCTCCCAATCACCCTCAGAAAAGAATGAGAGCACCCTTGGACAAGAGAGACACATGTATCTGAAGGACCTGACAGAGACCTGCAAGAAGTAGCTGAAGAGTCAGAATCAAAGCTTCGAATCTACAGTGAAAGGGGTGCTGATATCTGCAGGAAGGGAGAGGTAGGTGCTCCATTAAGGGGAGGCCACTCCTGGTGGGCCTGATTTGGCACTCACTCTGCCACTTGCTAGCCCAGGACCTAACACTTGGAAAGAGAACTCTTTAAAGTTTACTTTTCTCTTTGGTAAAACAGACTAGATGATTATCAAGTCTCTTCTAGCTCTAAAATTCTACGATCCTATGTTAAAAACTGGGGTTTAAATTTGCAAGGAGTTTGTTTTAGCGAGAGAAGCATTATCCAGAGAGAAGATATCCAGCCACAGACACGTGAGAGAGTGCTTCACTGGATAGTAGATGGAAGGTTAGAGTTTAAACACTCACCAACAGCACAACATGCTGGGCTGAAGAATGAAAAATGGGTAGTTCATAGACAGATAATTGTTATTGTTTTTTTATTCTTCACAAAACATGTATAATCCTTGGTAATCATTTGTTTAAGTTATATAAATTACTGTCAACTTTGAAACCCAGTTTGTCATCTTCATCTGTGATTTATACCAGACTATATAAACGACATGATGTCTTAGATCTAATAAGACATTTATCTTCATGAAGGAGGCCACTGTGATTCTGAGTGACAGTTTACTTATGCTTACACAGTTAACACCAAGGCCTTAATTTCTCCCTATGATCTGAAATCTGATGGACTCACCTGAAGCCAACAGCAACTTGTTTAGAAAATCACCACGTTTACTAAAGTATGTTTTTTATGATACAGTTCATTATTTGGCCCCAAAACACAGACACAGAAACAAGTTTTATGTTCTTCTATAGTGTGTGCCTCTAAACACACACACGCGTGACTTCATTAGTGTTGACAAGCGCCATGAGTTTTTATTATTAAAGGAAAATACACCTGCTAGCAACAAAGAGGAAATCAACTGTCTAAAGAATAAGAAAACAAAATAAATTCTTCTTTGACTCTATGTACACAAGCACATGTTTATTTATATATTTATACGGGGGAGAGACTATCTTGAGTCACTTTCCTTATCTTCATATCACAGGATAAAAAGAAACTAAAAACTCTAAATATGTTGACGTAGTTTATGTAATTTAAAACACACACACACACACACACAGAGAGAGAGAGAGAGAGAGAGAGAGAGAGAGAGAGAGAGAGAAGGAGAGAGAGAAAGAAATAATAGGCTTTTGACCTTATCAGTGAGAAGGAAGCAAATGGTTTGCTGTTTTTAGGCCATTAACTCTTTCAATCTACTAGGATACCAATGACTGAGCCTGCAACCCACATACCTGAATAAACATTTTAAGAAATGCAGTTTATTTATTCTGTGAAACAATAAAACTTATACACTAAAATCAGGCCGTCTACACAATTTACAACAATGGGGTCTGATGCTGACTTGTGAAGAAACACTTTTATGCTCATTGAATATCAAGTCTGCCAGGAGTGTGGTGAGTACATGGCAAAGCAGCTTAACAAGTGGAAGTTCTGGGCATAGGATTTCAGCTCAATAAGAAGTAACCTTTTTAAATAATTAGAGCTCTTTCACCTGACCTTGAGAATGTAAAACAAAACCTGGAAAAATGGATACCTCCATAACTATATTGGAAATTTTAACACAATCCTTCCTGCAGACACAAGAAAAGCTACGCAATAAAAGGTCCAAAGAATACTGTTTAGAAGTACAAAGATAGTTGGAATGTATTCAGTAAATCCTTCAGGAGCATACACAACACATAAGCATAAACTGACCACTGCTAAGTCACAAGAGAAGTGGCAATAAAGTCCAAAGAATCAAAATAATATATAGACTATGTTCTTAGGTTATAATATGATTAAAAAAGAAAAAGCAGCAGCCAAAATTTAAAAGTACGCTTAAACATCCCTACAAACTGAAATAAAAGAAATCAAAACAAAGACTAGGATAAACCCATAAAATGTTCCTAATGAACAAAGAGGTTAAAAAGGATATCATAAATTGAATTACAATATACTTAGAGGGAATTATGAATTACAATGAAAGCAGTACATACCAAATTTTGTAGGATGCAGTAAAGCAGTAGTTAGAGAAAAATATTTTGCTTCAAATGTTTTCACTTTCTGAATAAACATGATGTTCAGTGGGAAAAAAATCAACATTGAAATGAGAGTCCCAAAGAGAGCATCTCAGAGGACAGACAGAAGACCTCAGAGGGCATCTCAGAGCACAGGCAGCAGACCAGGGCTCTTGGAAGAGCAGCAGCTATGTGGGGCTCCAATTCCCCCAGCCCCGCCACCCACCAGAACTAGATAGCTCATCCTTGGCCAATTTACTTAATTTTGCTAAGCCTCAATTTCTTTATATATAAAATAGGAATAACAGCACCTTCTTTTCTGAGCTGGTTTGAAAATCAAATGAGATAATCCACAAAAAGCCCTTGGCACTTGTAGTTAGCACTCAGTAAGAGGTCCATATTACTACATGACTTCATCATCTCAGATTTCATGATTCTAACTTTGACACGATAGAGTTTAAGACAAACTTGAATTTTACTCACAAAAATCCAATCAATAATTAAGGATTCATTTTTATTTCACAATAGTAAAATAATTCCATTTAAAACAAATTTTTCCCATTAGGGGAGCTATTACTTTAATACCCTTTATGTTATTAATATTATTATATTATTATAAAACCCCACAATGATCAATAAAAACCTAGTCTATTGTTATTATCCATAGTATTAAATCTCAAACAGACACATTTCAGAACTAACATGAAAGCAGAGAAACAATAAAAAAGTGCTAAAAATAAAGCTATAAAAATGTATTCTCTTTACTTTAAAGATATTCTTGATTTTTTTTAATTTTTTCTTTATATTTTTAAATGTAACTATCAGAAAATACATGGAGCTGAAATGACCACTATTGGTTCATCAACAGATCTGCAATTTCTTTTAAGTCAAGTGGCATATAATAAATTGATCAATACCAGACTCAGTTATTCATTATTACTCTTCTCCAAAGATGGTTACTGGTCTTTAGTTGCCCATTCTGTTTCTCATTTTGCCAGAAAATAATAATCTTCTCTAGCCTTCCACATCCTGATGTAAAAATAAACTCTAAAAACATTTTCCCACTTCTTCCTGTCAAATATCTATTCACTCCCTCTTCTTTAATTAGAATGTAATAACACATAGCAAATAAATATTATAATTTTAGGTTTTTCTCTTAAAAATAATCTTATTTTTTTCTTTTTCTTTCAGAGGGAGTCACTATACTCTGGTTTATAGAACTATCACTCTCCCCAACTCATCTTTTAAAAATGTAAGTACATGCATGTATGAAAATACAAACATGTATGTACATAGGGGCTTTCCATTTTACTAGTGAAATAAGTTCACAGCATGTATGTAAAACTCACTGACAATTCTGGACGATGGAGGCTATCAGCTCGTGAGTTCTAGAACTGGCTGGCTTTTGTACAATCATCATATCCAGTGTCTCAAACTAAATTCCCCCCCTTCAATATGGCAGAAATTATGTTTCTTTAGGTTTAAAAATCTAAATGTCATTAACCATGAGCAAGTTCTCTCTCCTGACAGAGGCACCGCTCTTGGTGGTATCTTCCTGTAGGATAGAGCTTGCTGTCCTCAGACAGTAGGTATTTACAAAGGAAAAGAAAGAATCCTGGTTAGGTAGCAACATGCTTGCATTTTTATGCCTGGTTTAGCCTGTAACCCTGGTTTTCATTTTGTGGTGTGCACCTGGCTAGGTTTCCATATTCTTCCAGATCTCTTTGTAGTTTTCACAACAGCATGAACTAAACACGACATGCATCATGGTCACTTGCTCCTCATCACTGAAGTTATGGGTGGATGGGTCAGACTAGGCGTCCTTTTATAATTGTAAGTCTGGACGCTGCTCTGGTGGGAGGTGGAAAGCTGAAACATTTTAATAGCAATCTTTCATTTTCTGGTAAAGCTAAAATTCCCAAAGTTTAAAATAACCATCACTGTAAAGTCCAAGAAGGCTAACTTTCCCCTAGAAGGTGGACTTAGCTAGTCTCATCAGCAGATAAAGATACTGACTCACATGTGTCCATTTGCCTGCTTATTAAGAGTGTGTTTTCTGGGCCTCCCTGGTGGTGCAAGGGGTTGGGACGCAACCTAAGAGGCTGTCTGCAGCCACTGCAGCATGAGTTCGATCCCTGGCCAGGAAGCAACCCACATGGTGTGGCAGACCTCTCCTGACTTGCCCACTGCTCCCCTCAGCAGTGTGTTTCAGTCAGTCTGCCTATTCTGCTCCCCACTCTGTCTCTGGTGAATCCTCTCGCCTTAGCTAGGACCTTGTGATCTCTAAAATAAGCATTTGTTAAAAAAATGCATAAACAGCATATTAAGCTATCACAAATCTAGTTAAACAGGATAGAAAGTTTACTCACAATTTTAACATTTTATAATCTCTTTAATTTCACAGGAAATACAATATCTTTCTTTTCCAGGGGAAGGAAGCAAACATTTACTGTGTCCATTATACATCACTCAGGCACCATGCTAGCATCAAGGCTGTGCAGTAATTTTTTTTTAAGATTTATTTATTTATTTATACAAGCACTGGGTACAGTCAGAAGCATGGGAGGGTGAGAGAATTCACCAGAGCCAGAGCAGGGAGCAGAGCAGGCAGACGGACCGAAGTACACTGCTGAGGGGAGTAGCGGGTGGCAGGAGAGGTCTGTGTGCCATGTGGGACCCTCCTCTGGTGGCCGGGGAGCATCCGGGGATTGAACCAGAGCTGCAGAGGCTGCGGGCAGCTTTGCAACCCAGCACTCAACCGCTGCACCACCAGGGAGGCCCTGTGCAGTAATTTATATTTAAACTATATCTTATCGCCCTACAATTAAAATTTTAACACATAAATAAGTTTCTTCCTACCTCTATCACTGATTATGTCACTTTGGAAAACTAAAAAGAAAAGTCTATTAAGTGAGAATTTAATATTACTAATATAGTTCATTCCTCTCCTATAGAACACTATTATGGAACAAAGCTTTCCACTTTGGAATTTACCAGATACTGGTTTACATCTTTCAGCACTTTAGAAATTTTCACTATATGAACCATTTCATTTTAATGAAAATATTTTAAAGTTTACTATGAGTATCTGTAGAGGTTTAGCCAAAATGTCTAGAACATGAATCTACTTTTTGGGATAACTCAAAGATGGAGATCACAGTGTTATGAGCAGAGGTTCTAGAACCAGACTGTACAGATATAAATCCTGGTACTACTTACTTAGTTACTACTTACTAACTGAGTGATCTTGGATACATTAACTTCCTTGGGTCTCAGTTTCCTTATCCATAAAGTAAGGACATTCCTGATATCTACCTATTAGGGCTGTTCTCAGGATTAAAGATGATATATGCAAGATGTTGAGAACACAGATGCAAAGTATATATGAAATGCTCAGTAAGTGTTCAGTAAATAATAAATTATAGAAGTTTTAATTTATTAAGGTACTGAATTCTTCAGGAAGAATATGGGCCATTTCTCTCTACAATACTATATGGATCAGACGGCTGTGTTTTTTGAGTTTCTATATACAATATAGGTTTTTAATATATTCTGCTTTCCTATTTTCTTATCTCCATGTTGTTAATTGATGCCTTTAAAATACTTCTTTTGATTGTATGTGTCACTCTACTGTAGGCTGAGGAACCAATGCACTGTGATGTTTAGAAATTTGTAAGGAGAGGAATCCCTAGTGAGGGCCTCAGGGTTTTTCCCAAGAGTAAGGTGCATAAATGTTAGCCTGGACTCAGTAACATCTATTTCCACTTAAAAGATCTCTCAGGCTTATTATGTTCTCAGCTGTGTTTGGGAAAGTTGAAAGTATCAAATAAATGACCTATGGATGAATGAGGTGCTATTGTTCTAATTCTGTCAAGCATTAGCTTAATCAAAAGCAAATGAAAGGTTGCTTTCTTCATGTTTTGCACTGTTAATTTTCTACAATTATTAATCAGCTATCAATGTAATCATTAAATGTTCAACCCAAATAATGTTTTTAGTGTAAAACCTGAATCAATATAAAGATCCTACATTTACAAGACTTAATTTCTAAAACTTGGGTATTATCAATTGTGCTAGTATACAAAATTCAGGCAAAATACAATGTTTTTGTGCAACTGAAGTCATCATTCTGATGACTACTAGTTCAATGAAAGGGAGAAAATATGAATTGTCAAAAGGGTTAAAAATAGCAATTAATGGATAAATTAGAAAGAAAAGAGAAAATAAGGATTATAAATTCTTGGAAAATGCCAAAGTTGTAAGGAAATTTAGAAGAAAAATCAATGGAAAGATTACAGACTAATAAAGAGAAATAAGGGCTCATTTACCAACTTTACTCCCGATCCCCAACTGAATAATATGATTGCAATTTAATATTCAGTTTAGTAGCATCCCTACCTTTTCCCTCTACTGGAAAGGCACAAGAGAGACTTTGGTAAGATAACCGTGTGCAACAGTGATGATCAGACCTTCTGTTCAAGTGGCCGAATGCCAGAATTGGCACAGTGAACCCCACCCATGGGATATCTGAGCGTGAGCCAGAAACTGGCAGCCACCAGGCCAAAATTTTTATATTCATATATCTTAAAAATTCATGTATATTTTGCATTCCACTCTATTGCATGTCAATGTATTTTTAATATAAAAATGACAGTTGAATTACTTAACTCCTCCCATTCCCAAATCTACAAGTAAAAATTGATGTTCCAGGAAGCTCTGCATTGTGGTTCTTGTGGCTTCCCTTTCCCCTTGAACAACACCAGTATGGTCAGAGGTAAGTGAAAAGCATGGGTGAAAATGATATCTTATTATAATATGATTAGCTCGGGTTGCAAATAATCCACAACAAATTAATGACGCAATAATCATTAAGTGAAAGCTCCAATTTTCATGGAACTCAGTAAAACTAAGAAATCTCAAAGAAAGGCAAGTGGGCCCTGCAATCTCAAAATGCCCTCTTAGCTTTGGAGCTACAGTTCTTATAAAAAGATCAATAATGATGTCTTCCTGCTCCAACACGGAATTAGTGTTTCCCTAAATACATTAACTTCAGAAGTATTGAATTACCCAGGAGGACCAGCACAGCGTGAAACAGTTCTTGACAAACTAGTGATCACCAGTACAGAGAACCCACTGCAGACTGTGGGAAATGAAATGACACAGGCAAAGATAGCAGGATGAAAGGTAGCAAGCACCGTCTCTGAAAATCCAGAAAGATGACACTCACCCTCATCCTGGTAATCTGGCAGAAATGGTGCATCTGATGTGAAAGGACCATGGGTTCCACTGTGATTATCATCAGAGCTGTCCTGTCCAGGGTAATTTTCAGCCTGGTCTCCCCCTGGGAACAAAACAGAAAGAAGGTCATATTTGGAATACATATAAAGGTCTTTGAAATTTCTTCTGGCATTCACACAAAAAAGATAAATCGTTATGCTTGATGGACATGGCCACTATCATTACCATATGAAAAACAGATAAAAAAAAAGTTCAACAGCCAACTTACCTGGATGGTGAAATTTTCACTCAAGAACTTTCTCACTAACTTAGAACTTATAGCTTAGAGTGGAGAACCTCTCACCACCAGAGAGAAATTTCTCCATCACACTTAAAATGAAAACATAGTTATGTAAACATGTACTCATAAATACTATGTCTCCATTAATTACAGTCTGTACCCTGACTGCCTCCTTCACTTCATATTTCCAAGTGAAACTGAATAAATTACAGAAAAGTTTAGCCTTCTACACATAAAGTAGCAAGGTCAATATTCTTTCCTTCTCTAAAACACAAGAGAAGTAAATAGAGAGCTTAGACTTCCCTGGATTCTATTTCAATTTAAATCACTACTTGTTTTGCAATCTTAAGAAAGTTCTCTCTTTATAATTCTAGTTTACAGCCTATGCAACCAACCTCTTAGGAATTCTAAAAGCCCTAGGAAGGTAATATTTGTTCTGCAAAATGGCTCTGATGAAAGGTAATGTATATACAATACTAAATTATGCAATTAAAACAGTGCTAATCCCTTTTGGGTGTTTTCTACATACATTGGATTATATTTTTGTAGAAGTGGCCCATCCTATTACAATACTTTAAAAGGTTCAGAGGAAGATGTAGCTCATTCAGAAACCAGAAGAAAAGGCTCTGAATTGCAAATGGCTTTCCTTAAAATCCCCCAAACAGAGGTACAGTCTGCTGGTAAAAGGACACCGACAGCTGCTCAGTTCATTTCACAAACATGAAAACAGGATTTTCAGCTGAATTTAATATTATCTCAAATACTAATTTCCAAAGGAAATCGCCAATGCTAATCTCAGTAAATACTGTGGAATTTTGGCCGTGGATTTCAACTAGGGAGCAGTGAAACCAAACAACCTACACAGAATCTGTATTGCCTCACTTTAAAGGTTTATTTCCTACAATTAAACTAGAAGGGTAGGGAGGATATAAAATGATAAAAAAAAAAAAAGAGAGTGACTGTAGCCTTCTCTTTCCATAAATTAGATGTTCATATCTAGACTCTTTTACCAGTGCTCAGTTGTAGCAGGTACATGTCCATAACTGAGTTGAACCTGCAGACACAGGACTTTAAAAATAAACTGTAGAGTTTATTGTGGAGAAGAAAGTAAAATTAAAGCAGAACCTTACAGTCACTGGTTGATACCATAAGACATTTTCTCCTTTATTAGGTTATTGATTAGTATATAAACTTACAGTTATGCTTAAAGTATCACCATGAATTTTCCATTTAATCTAAAAAACCCTAAATACTGGACTGAGGGTTAAAGTGCTCAAATTTTACATCACTGCAAAGCCACTAAAATTATATTTTATCTACACAAACTAAATGGACTGCCTGATAGGTAACATGAAAGTGATGTAAGTTTAAAAGAATTAAAAATGTTTGAATCAACTCAAAATCTATTTTTTAAAAAGTAGTTTGGGTTGTCAAGCAAAATTTAACATTAATTGGATCTACTGATGTTATTCCACAACCATCAGTCTGGGCTCTTCTGCTTGCTTCAGAATTTTGACAAATTTACTCTCACATAGTCTGGCTTTTTTTTTTTTTTTAATAAGCAGACAGAAGGGGCTTTGTTTTAATTTTTTCAATGAACTGTCTACTTTGGAATAATTTTAGATTAATTGTAAGTATTACAAAAGTAATACAATGCCCTCTTTACTCAGTTTCTCCCAGTGCCAACTCCTTACATAACTAAATGGGTACCTTCCTATTAAGTAAACCACAGACTATTTGAATTTAACCAGTTTTTCCACTGTTCTCTATGAGCCAATCCAGGATATCACATTGAATTTAGAACTTCCACTTTTTAAAGTCTCATTCAAAATACTTGCTTAGATTTAGCATTAAATTTATTTCTGATGGGAAAGTCACTCCCACATGATTCTTATGGTTTCTGGGCATAGTTACCCAAGACGGGCTTTAAATGGCCACCCCTGTGTCAAATACAAGACTGTGTCTCCACAAAGGCTACAACAACAAAGGTATAGAACTCAGTGCAGCAAAAACAGAGCCTAGGTCAATACTAAGACTGGCTGCAGTGGGAAAATATTGAAAAATAGGTTTTACATCCAAGCATAATTAGTTCCTGATGATGGAAATGTGATAAGTGTTTTGAGTGTCACATCAAGTGGCCCAACTCCCTTGGGCACATGCAGAGAAAAAACCTATAATGTGATATAAATAGCTACTCCCATGTAATTACAATGATTTCAACTACTCAAGATGCATGGGTGAAAAAATTCATAGAAGAACCAGCAATGACTATGGTCATTTTGGATTTAAGTTTAGAACATCTCTTTCCTTTACAGCACAGCCACGAGTGATCTCTGGATTCATCTGTAGTCTGACAGTCACAGCTCCAAGTGGCCACTACTGTAGTCCAGTGGGATCAGACATAAATGATCACAAACTATAGTGACAGACATTTCCACTCAGCAGCTCTACAATTAGGGCTTAGAAGTCCATCTGCTTAGAGTGGCTTTCCCCAAGCAAGACCCCCTGCCGCCAGAGACACACTTTCCCATTGTAACACGCTCAGAATCAATATATTTCTATACAGATATATATTCTAACACACAATATCTCCATTAATCACATCCACTAGCTCCAGTCCCTTCTCTTTGTATTTCTAAGCAAGATCTAGGGGAACTGTATCAAGAGTTCACCTGCTATTAGCTGGTAATTTGCTCTTCTATCCTAAGTGTCATAAGAATCGGGCGCTAGATACACTCCTTAGTATATTCAGTGGCAGGTTCTCCACAGAGTATCGTGCTGAGAGGCCTATAAGGGGGATGATTTCTCTATTGTTCTTTCCTGAGAGTCAAACTCAATTTTATTCATGCTCCATAGAGTGATAAGTTGGGAATTTCTGAGGGTTGGAGCAGAAAGATAAAGCAGCTTTGTGTCAGGTGTAAGGTAATTATTTGCTCGAGTTTCTGTGCTATTTGTTTTTATTCCCTGTGTTTTCATTAACAGTTAATGAGTTTCCCCCCTTAATTCTGAAACAATAGCGTGGCCACTAGAAGTTGGATTTTTTTTGCCATGGATTCAACCAGCTGTTGCTGCTCCATAAACTTTATGGAGAAGTAAATTAAACTGCTAAAAACTTTCATTTCCTAATTCAATTCCAGATAAAACAGAGGGGAAAATGAACCATGATAATGTTCCCTTGTAACTATTTTGACTTATAGCAAAACTACCTGATTCTTAACCTTGCAGATACAATTTAGGGACAAAAATAGGCCACAATGATAATTTCATCAGAGATGAAAAAAGACAGAAGGTAGTTTAAGCATAAAAGAGAACAAATAACATGAGAAAATAACATGTAAATACATATAAAATACACTAGCTTATTCAATATGCAAGGGCTCAATGGTTTTTCTCCCCCACGTTAGTAAAAGGTCATCTTTCATTTCTCTTCTAATTAATTGTGAGCTATATTATAAAAACTTTATTCACTGCTGCAACCAACTGTTTATATAGTTTGGTTTAAAACTTTCTATGGTTTGCTATCATTTCACCAAGTATCTCCAGACAATATAACAAAATTGAATTAATGTAAAATTATCTGTGGTTGTTGGGGTTTTGTTTTTATTGTTGTCACTGGAAGGGAACACACAACTTCTGCCTCGATTTAATATTTAAGAACCCATGAGACACACAGTCCTCTTAAAACTAATAAATCCAAAAAAAATGCTATCAATAAAGTTCTCTGATCCAAATCCAGTTAGTTTTCATGCTTGATGGCATTAATATTGCAAGATTTTCATGAACCAATTTAATAGTAATGCAGTTCCCCAAGATGAACTATGGCAAGATTAGCAAAACCATAGCTTATTATTCCTTCTTATAACCACTCACCTAAGTTATTGAACCTAATACTAACTAAAGAAATATGTTGGGCACCTATGTACCTGTATATATGAAATGTTACATGTAAATATATGGAGCACATTTCCAACACCAAAGCTGAAGTTCTGTCAATACTTCCATTATAAATTACATACCATTTTGCACATACTCATGCATTAGAAAATGTATGGTGTTTCCCAAAGAACATCTTAAAGGCTTCACCGATTTCTAAATATCCATTTGGACTTGCGTGGTTAGTTCCTGTGATTAATCCATGTGTAGTGAAGGTCTCAAATTCTTCTCTGTTCTCTATAGTCTGACTTCCTGCCCATCTCTTTCTTCCCCCTCTTACAACTAGCCATAACTCAATGTATAAATATTCTTTTTCTCTCCCCCCCAAGGCCCTGGCAGTGAATGTAATAGTACAGAATGTCATTAAGTCTACAGAGCAAATGATGGGCTACGTAAAGAAAGTTTCCATTTATCAGTCTTTTAAAAAGTTGCTCCAACTAGATCTTTACTGTGTAAGAAATAAATTGAACCTGACTAGTTGTTGTTTTGAGGGGTGGGGGGGTCAGGATGCTGTTTACTAATTGTATAATCATGCCAAGAATAACAAACCTCTTAAGAATCATTACAGACATCCTTTGTGGAGAGAGCACAGTTTAAGTGATCAGAAACAGAAGCAAAGTGATGAGATGCTTATGGCACAATCACTACAACACCTGTGAATCCAACAACCAAAAGGGCAGCACAGCTTAATAATATTTCCAAAATGAACTACATCTGTCAGTGGTGGGGTGGACAGGAAATTGCCCATGGGGAGCCAATTCAAAAGTTCTTTCTTTTCCCTGTCCTTCAAAAAAATCTTCTGGCTCCTTCATGATGCAGTTCTTCCTTTTGACCAGTAGGGTGGGCTGCAGTGTGTAGCATCATCCTAGTTCTTAAAAAAGAAAAGAAAAGAAAAAAGGTAGCCCTCATGTGAACTCTTCTGTTCTCTGCCTCAAACCCTACACCCCAGAAAATGCTGAGATTTTTAACATTCTTAGATTTCACATAAAGGCTTAACTCCTGAACACAACAAACTGGAGGGCTGGCAGCAACAAATACAAAACTGATAATTGCATATGGGATGACGCACTCTTCGTAAAGCAAATTACAGCCTGTCAGCAACCATCCCTGCTTTACAGGAACGCATTCCATCTACCACTGTCATTGTTCAACTGGTACTAAACTGAGACTGCTGAGTTAGAATATTTTCAATAGTAATGAGATTTTGACAGAATTCAAAACATGTATACCTAGGTACTTGGTAATATGTAGATAAACATGCAGTAAAATGAATACATTCATCATTTGGCAACCAGGCAATCATAAATTAGAGTCATTGGTTCATAGTTCTGTTTTCCTTGGACCATGGTATTCTCAGTGTTTAATTCTTAATATGAAGCTATTTAGCTGGATTTTCAGCATGCTTTGACTTATTGAAGACAGTCAATTATAGCAATAATAAAAATATGATAACCAACCGGGTACGTGTTCTGGGCCAATACTCTTCAGTACTATCTCAATTAATCCTGAAAACAATCCTATAGTATATTATCTCCAAACAGAAGAAAAGAAATTGAGAGACAGAGATTGATGTACCCCAAATATTAACTTACCCACAGTCACATGTGTGACTCATTGGCAGCAGGAACAGGCTTTGACCCCACCTTGTCTGGTTACTAAGCTCTTGTTCTAATCCACTGAGCTGTACAGTCTCCAAATCTGCATGCTTTATAAATTACCATCATCACTCAAAGGCAAGGCATACTGAATGACAGCCAACAACTTAAATTTATGGTATGTACGATTAATTAAGGTTTCTTTGTATCCATAAAGTAAATCTATAATCAAAAGCATAGATTACTACAAGTTGGAGTAATATTAGCAGTCACATTAGATACAGAACCAACAGACAAAGCCAAATGAGGTCAATGATTTGGTCAAAAGAAGCTGGTCCAATTCACAGGTTTAAATTCACTACAGTAGTCTGTTGCAAAATTTTTTTTTAATTACACTTTTTAGCATGAATTTCATGCTTAGAAAATTTAATACAATTACTTTCAGTTAGTCAAGTCAATACATTGAATTTTCCCCCAGAACCTCTGTTTGATTTTATTGGACCCTGGGTATTTTGATCCTGCTTCACTGAAAATGAGTCAACATGTCCCACACAAGCTTTGACCTGGCTTAAAGAATGTATTTCCTTTCTGGCACCATTATGCTTTAAGTCTCATAATAGGAAAATACTTTATAAATATATAATGCCCCACTAATGTAGTGGTTTTATTACTATTTTTCTCTTTTTCCCATTCCTTTCTCCTAAATGACAAACTGTTGTAGGCCTTAGCATCCACTTCTAGTGTTGATGCATTATAGGATCTATTATACTCCAGTTAGTTTACCAACATTACTTCTTCCTGAGAGAAACTGTAAGACCAGTAGGATTCTAATATCTTTGCTTAAGAATAAAAGGACCATATCATCTACAGGCTAGAAGTAGATATAACAAAAGTTTTGCACAAGTCCAAGGAGCAAAAATTAAACAACTTTTAATTTAAAAAAATGGATTATGGGTAAGATTAAGAGGCCTGAGAGTATGAAATAGCTTTTAATACACTGAAGCAAGGGTGTTTTCTTTGTAAGTAATATCAACCTCCAATATGACTAAAGCTGTATGGCAAAGGGTGACAAGATTTAGTCTCTCCATGCCACCCCAACCCAAACAGGAACTCCTATTCATGTACAAGACAACATGCATGTAACATGTATGTGACAACACCACCCACAAGCAAAACACATCAGAATTCTGTCCAGATTTAGTCCCTTTTGGAACAGAAGTTTCATGTGAAAGAGTACCTCCTTACTGTTAGACTGTACTTTTCTCTCTTTTTTTTTTTTTTATTGAGGTATCACTAACACAAGGAAAGCACACAAAATCTTAAGGTGGGTAAGTGGTATTGCTTTTTAAGTTAAGGAAAATACCTTTTAGAGATGAATGGTGATCAAGAACTTTAGGCTGGCAAGGGTGTGTTAAATAATGTCAGCAGACAAGGACAGATAGAGTCAAAGATTGGTTCTTCCACTCTTCGCCTTTCAAGAGTCAGCAGTAACTGGAAGCTTTATTTTATACATCATATAAATTCCCTTGTCCATAACTAAGCAGTTCCCTTCCTGTATTTAGTGAGACTTCAGCCATCCTGGTAAACAATAACTATAAACAAGTTTCTGACAGAATTATGTGTACATGGGAAGCACAGTGGAAAAGTGGTGTTTTGTAACAGAAGTGGACCCAACCATCATATTCTTTAGCTTCCAAATATCAAATTCACTGGGATTCAAGTCCAAGAGCCTAACTAACTTACTCACAAAAAAGTTTTAAGTAAAGAACCCAAGAAGTTTGTATTCAAATGAACCACACCTTTCTTTCAATATTTTGTGTGCAGAACACAAAAAATTGCTAAAGGCAAAATTCCTGAGGTAGAGTTTTATGTCCAAATTCTGTGTTAAGAAACTGTGTTCCTTACCTGGTTTCCTGCACTGAGCCAGGGACAATACTAAGGGAAATAGTTTATAAGGTTTTTTTTTTACCTCAACAAAAATCCTCAGGCTAATTAAATAAATTTTAGGTAATTAACAATTACCTGATTTTGTTGCCATCTGCATAAGAACAAGAATCAGAAGTTTTATGAACTTTTAATTAGCACATTAAAAAAAGTGAAATGGGGTTTTGAAAAGATATTTTTAAAGTCAATTACCATGGGTATTGTAGGTAGTTACTTTATTATTTATTTTAAAATTCACTTTTAAGTGATAAATGAACTCAACACATCTGTATACTGCTGGTTTTCAAACACTTAGCCACAGAGTATGCTATTTTATATGATCATCAGGGTCTCACTCATAAATTCATATGTAAAGATAAATAAGGAGAAAATTTGAACAGATGTGATTAGCAAATAATGATTATACTGGAAAAGAGTTCACTACTCTGTTAAATCAGCTATGTTTTTAGGTACAGCTTCTTTATTATATAAAAGGTTAAGCATCCCCAGAGCACAAAACTGCAAACATTACAAAAGGTATAGAAAATTCATTTCCCCTCCTTCTCCTGGTTCTTCTCTCCAGAGGCAACAATTGTGAGGTATCTTGGATTTTCTATGACTTTTCTATCTATATATACCAAATGTGTTGGTATGTGGTATATGTTTTAAAAAGCAAATGGTAGGGCCTCCCCGGTGGCGCAGCGGTTGAGCGCTGGGTTGCGAAGCTGCCCGCGGCCTCTGCGGCACCGGTTCAATCCCCGGCTGCTCCCCGGCCACCAGAGGGTCCCACATGGCGCGCAGACCTCTCCTGCCGCCCGCTGCTACCCGCAGCAGTGTACTTCAGTCCTTCTGCCTGCTCTGCTCCCCGCTCTGGCTCTGGTGAATTCTCTCGCCCTCCCGCGCTTCTGACTGTACCCAGTGCATGTATAAAATGAAAACAAACAAACAAACAAATAAATAAAACATGCCTCTATTTAAAAAAAATATATAAAAAAAAATAAAAAGCAAATGGTAGCATTTTCCCTGTGTCATACCCTGCTTTTCCTCCTAATCATTTATCTTAGAGATTGTTCCATATAGGCACAATAGTGAATTCTCATTTTTAATTTTAAGTAATTTTAATTTTCTTTAATTTTTAAATTAAAGAAAATACATGCATATGGTGAAAATTCCAATGTGCCAAAGGATATATAAATAATGAAGATTCTCTCTTCCATTCATATCAATATGCCCTTCAACAGACTTTCATGTGTATCATTCCAAAAATATTCTATATAGAAATAAGTGCAAACACACATGCATGTGGACATGTGAACACATAGACAAACACACACAGAGAAAAACTAACAGTGTGCTGTTTGTCCGCATTGCATTTTTCACTTAACCATATGCCTTGGAGAGCTTTCCACTTTATGTACATATATATGGATTATTTTCTTTTATCCTGTCTGTAGCAGTCCATCAAATGGATATAACATAATTAACTGGTCCCCTATTGCTGGACATTTAGGCTGCTTGGAGTCTGCTATTCCAAACACTGTATGAACATCCTTGTATTTAATATTATACTAGGTATGGAATACAGAAGGCAGCAGCATCTGATTCTAATGATTTCTCCTTTCACCTGCCAAAAGTCAGTTCTTTTTCTTATATCTCAATATCATCTATGTCAGAACAGGACATTTAGAAAGAACATAAATATCTTAGAAAATTTTAACATTAAAAAGAAAAACAGTGAATCTTTTTTAAAAAAATACTCTCTTTGACAGTAGTTGCAAAACAGTTCATTAATTTTTAAAATGTATCATTTTACTCTTTAAAAAAATCAGCCAGTAGATGTATAGGAAGTAAAATATTTGAAAAAGTATCAAAGTCAGTAATTAACTTCAAAAACAATGTGTGTGTATATATATACACTTTCTACAGATTAATTTGTATAAAATGTAGCAAGTAAGGAAAGGTGGGGGGAAGGCCTAAAGGAAGTCAAGTCACAAAAGCAGCTGTCAAGACTGTTGATGCTAAAAGGCTGTGCTAACGCCAAAATGAGAAGTATTTGTCCTGTGTACATTTTCCCCCTATGAAATCCCCAAGAGACTGGAAAATATTCTGGAAGATTTCCTTTTTTAACGTAGTATAAGGTTAGGATATTCTAGGTTCATAACCAACACTTGTGTTTATAAAATATTAGCATTCCAGGAATAGTGATACAAAGATACTTAACTATAAATTACAAATATTGTAAATTCAGACCTTTTCTTACATTTACAAACACGTCATAAATTTGGGCTGTGTTTCTTTGTATAAATCCTACTTACAACCGTGCTAAAACCTTTTGGCATGAATGCAAAGGGTATTTTCATAAATAAAACTTTGTAAAATCACTGTACACTCCATTAATTCAAAAACACTTCTCTTCAACTTCAAAGGGGAGCCCTTCTCTCTTTTCTTTAGTGCAACTATGGTGTTTCTTTGCTGCTTTAATGGCTTGCTTCTTGTATTTGTCATAACTACATGCTCCAAGTATGTGATAGTCAAAGACAAAAAGTTAAGTGACATCCATGCTTCGATTCAACGTGTCTCAGACATTACAGAGCAGCAAGCTCGTAAATCTAACTTCTGAAGTGCTACCAATAAAAATTCTACATGTGCATCCTTTAAACGCAAACCTCACACATCTCTACATGGTGAGTTACATGGCCCTACTTACAGACTGGGATGGATGGGTTTTATGGAAAGATATGAAATATGTCTTGTCTGAGCTCTGGACATGAACTTACTTGCACAGCCCTCTTCTGAAACAGAAATGCTACTCGTTACTGCTTCTGAGTTCCTAAAGTGGCAAGCACTCCTCCCTGAGTTCATCATCTCATTATAATTCATTACAAAATCGTCACTGTGAAGTAGCTATCATCAGGGAGATATTGTAGATGAGGAAGTTATGTCATTTGTGATAGCTCACAAAGCTTGTAAGTAAAAGAGCTGGGATTTGAAGATTGGTCTGATTTCAAAGCTTGTGCTCTTTCCATCATAAAGCAAACACAAAAGTTCTAAACAAACGAAAAATGTTAAAAGTTCACTATTCCATGTATTTTGCATCCCAGATACATAAACTACCTTATGCATTAATATAATAGGCCTCACAATAGAAATAAAACATCACTCTTTTATTAATCTTAAATGAGGCTTACTTTTTTTTAACCTCTGCAGTACGAAGAATTTTAAACCATGTCCAAAAGTAGGCACAGCAGTAATAAAAACATGTTAACATCATCCAGTCTTCACAAGTCAATTTACTGTCCATGTGGTCTCATTGACATCCCTAGTCCCACTTAATTCCCCCTTCCCATTTTATTTTTTAATTTTTGGTATAACAATATAATATATTTCACCTGCTCCTTTATTTATATGATATAATCTGTGATGTATATGTTTAAGGTTTTTTTTTAATATAAAATCACATTTTAATCTCTGTGACAGAAATGAAAAAAAACCACAAAACTTAAGACACTATTTGGAAGAAAAAAATTGACAGATTGACACATTTAGCCATTTTCCTACTTCAATACTTAGAAAGAATGGCATTAGTCTCTCTTTTCCTGTCACTGCATGCTGTGTCAGGAATAGCTAAATTACTTGTATGTAGTTCAAACTAAATATAAAATCATTTAGTTTCGAGTATGCCTTTACCCATTAAGTTAGGGGGCATTTCCTATATATTTTTTCCATCTCACTCAATATTTTTAAAGAAATAAAACAAAAGCAGGGGGCCTCCCTGGTGGCCTAGGGGTAAAGTCTCAGCGCTAACAAGCTATCACCATTATGGCATGAGTTCGATTCCCCAGCAAACCAGGGAACTAACCCACATGGTGCAGCAGACCTCTTCTGACTCCCTGCTGCTCCCTTCAGCAGTGTATTTCAGTAGATCTGCCTTCTCTGTTCCCCACTGTCTCTGTTGAGTCCTCTTATCCCCTGCACCTCTGGCCTATACCCCAGTTCACGTATGCATAAATTAAAAAGTAATTATATCTTTAAAAAAGAGAGACTTAAAGAAATAAAACAGACAAAAAAGCAAAACCAAAACAACCACCACCAGCCCAGACCCCCTGTACCCTCTCTCCCACCTCCATCTTCACCTCAGGTTTCCTCTGTCAGGTTATCAGTGTGCCCTGTTTCATCTTTATTTGGCCTTGTCAGTTCATCTGCTGTTTCCTTATATTACCCATGTATGTGAAACCATCCAATATTTGTCTTTATCTTTCTGCCTAACTTCATTTCACCTAATTCCCTTATGTTCCATCCATTTTGTTACAAACAGCAAAATTTCATTTTTCCCTATATGAATTGTATTCCATTGTGTGAAGAGACGGGATGCAAACAAGGGCATGTGTTAGCTTATATGATTTTTAAGTCTCTTTTAACCTATAGCTAATGTGACTTTATAATGTTTTATTTATTCACGTTGCACCGTTCGCTTTTTTTCTGTAACTTTTTTTTAAGGTAGCATTGGTTTACAATACTTTATAATTTAGGGGAACAGGATCACACCTCTTCAGATGTATGTCACCCACCACACTCACAACCCGAGCACCTATCAGCCTCCACCACAGTCCATTATTCTTCTCTATCTACCCTTTGCTCCCCAATCTTCTCCATCCCCTCTAGTAGTGTGGATACTGCAGTCATATTTCTAGGGTTTCTTTTTGTTTTATCTGTCCCTTTGTTTAGTGTCTTTATATTCCATGTAGGAATGGAACCATCTAGTATATCTCTTTCTGAGTTATTCATTTAGCACGATCTCCTCCAGTTCATCCATGTCGCCACAAATGGCGAGAGCTCATCTTTTTTTATTTTTTAAAAATATCTTTTTTTTTTTTCAAGTAGCTGGGGTATAGGTCAGAGGAGTGGGAGGGTGAGAGGATCCACCAGAGACAGAGTGGGGAGCAGGACAGGCAGACGGACCAAAAGCACTGCTGAGGTGAGCAGCGGGCGAGACAGGAGAGGTCTGCCGCGCCATGTGGCTATCTTCCTGGCCAGCTGGGACTTGAACCTGTGCTGCAGAGGCTGCAGACAGCTTTGCAATGCTGCGCTCAACCCACTGTGCCACCGGAGAGGCCCAGTTCATCTTTTTTTATATAGCTAAGTAGTCCATGGTGTAGCCAGACCACATCTTAATCCACTTATCTGTTGTTGGGTACTTAGGCTGTTTCCATATCTTGGTTATTGTAGATACTGAGGCAGTGAACTTAGGTACATTATTCACTTTGCTAAACTATATTTTTAGGCATCAATTTATCTTGACAAAGGATGTAAGATTGCCATTTCAAATTAAGATTTTTTTGGATTTACACAAAGGAATATTTTTATATTGAAATATACTGAATACTTTTCCTCAAGAGTTCTACACTAACCATGCAGATACTCAAAGAATCTTCAAGGGGCCAAGAAATTTCACTGGCCCATATTTAGCACTACACAATGTATTGTCAGTGGCCACTGGACAAAATATGATTAACTTATATATGTATTTGTAATATTCCTAAGGTCCTTCCTAAGTTATTATTTAATATTGTGTCATTTGTTTTAAGATTCTGGGTCCATGGTGGGTAATTTTTTTAACATTCATTAAGATATTTTTATAGCAATAGATTTTGAATTATAAACATTATACCTTGTAATTGAAATTTTGATTAAACAATAATTATCAGTAATTAATTCATTTTATAAAAGGAGAAACTAAACAAAATGAAGTAATCAGTTTGCTCAATGCCATAAAATGACACTGTCATAATATCTAACAGGCAAAATTAATGTTGTTTAGGCATCTGATCAATATCATCCTTGAAATATCTGATTACTGAAGTGGTAAAAGTTCCACGGCAAAGAGCCCATTGAAAAAAAATTTTTTTTACTTAAGGTTAAAATTAAGTAGAAGAAATTCTTAAAGTAAGCAGACTTGAATTATCAAAGGAATCTGTTTTATTAAAAAAATTTAAAAGCCTTTCCTGTGTTCTCCACTCATATTTGAGCTGATTAAAAATACTTTTACTTATGTCCTTTCTACATTAAGGTAATAAATTGTTTGGGTTGTTTTATTTTACATATGCTTCATTCTTTTTAATGCATATCATTGAGTTGACAGTGGGCCAATAAGAAAATCTGGGTGGAAATGTGAAGGGAAAAATTATCATTAACACTATCATAAATAGAAACCACATTTTCCTGCTGCTTACCATGTCTAGGTACCATACTAGAGCTTACACATATTCCTGCTAATCCTCCCAACAACCCTACAGTGACATACTACAATGCAGTGATAAAGAGTATGGACTGAGACTGTAGGGATTCTTACTGGGGTGATGAAAATGTTCTGAAGTTGGGTAGGGTGATGAATGCACAACCTAGCAATTACGTTAAAAACTACTGATATGTATGCTTGAAGGGTAGAAAATGCTATGGTATTTGGATTATATTTCAATAAAGCTTTTTTTTTTTTTTTTAGTGTACTTATGGTGTCAGGCTGACCAAGCTAGAATCATTAACAACCATGAAAATTCTCTTAATCTCTCTGTGCCTCAGTACCCACATCTGTCAACTGGGTATATTAACAGTACCTAGATTGCAGGGCCGTTTTGAGGGTTAAATAAGAAAACATTTAAGATTTAAGGACTTAGTTATCTGGCACATTCCAGTTTTATAGATAAGGAAACTGAGGTTCAGTGAAATTATGCAACTTGCTGTGGTCAAGTAACCATTACCTAAATGGTATAGATGGGATTTGAACCCAGGTCTGTCAAGCTCAGTACCGGTGCTCTTTCTACCACACCATGTTTCTTCTCATGGGCCAAGATTCTCCCTAATATTAGTCAATGGTCACTCCTCCACCACAGTAAACAATGGATAACATAAACTGGGCTTGCAAGCCTCTGTATCTCGGCAGTTCATTTTCCTAAGCCTCTGTCTTTAAAGGTTACCCTTTTAGCACATAATACCAACTCACCATAACAGATATTTAAACATGTGCCACGAAAGGGATTTATAAAAAAGGGATCTTTTATAATTAAGGATAATTTTCCTTCTAGGTACCAAATTTTGGTACCTGAAGAACATAATTATGTACTTAGGCAAATGCACAGAATTAATAAAATTCATTCCATCATCGACCTGCACAGAGAATCCTGACATAGATTAAAACGCTAAGAATGGAGCCATCCTTTCTGTCCTTTCTCACTCCCATCCCAATACCATCTAGCTCCCAGGGCTTTTAAAATTATGCTGGCTGTTCTTTTTCTTACACATTTCCAGTCTTTTCATTACCCTAAATTGTCCTGTGGTACCTAATGTGGACCTGTAACTGCTTCTGTCCACCTCACCAGCTTCTGAAGCACTCAGTCAGCTAATAGCAAGGTAAAATGTACCCTCCCTGTCTCCCCCAGGCCCCATGTCTCAGCAGGAGGCCCAAAGCTGTCTTTCCTTACATTTGCTTTCAAATGGGCAGAGACTTTGCTATGTATGTTCAATCGTTGTCAAGAAGAAAATACAGTTTTCTGATCTAAATAAATTCTGTTGTATTGCCCCCTTGGCTGCTACACCCTTACCCTCACTCTGACAGAGAAGGTGTGCAGAGGCTGCCCTCTGCTAGAAGAGGCCTGTGATGCCACCATTGCAAGAACCTAGTAAGATGTATCCTTTCTCTTTTTAGCCCCATTTAATCCCTTGTGTTATGCTCCAAAATTATTTTCTCTTCTCAACACATTACCACAACTCTGATACCAATTCTTTATTTCTCCTTCAGGTAATTAATTCTATCCTCACAATTCCATTCATTTGTGCCAGTTCACATTCATGTTCTGCCCCCTGTGGATTTTGCTTAACATCTGTTAAACCCTGAACTACAGGGCCATTGCCTAAATAGCATTATTTCACATTTTGCAAAGCAAACTGCTGTATTATTACATATAATTCTCTATTCTCAACCTGTGTTTGCAGTCACAAGTGTTTCCAGACAGCAAGATATACAATAACATCATATCATTATTTAAAGTGTTACAAATGCCACTGACTTTATCCTCAACACTTATTTCAGTAGATCCACCTGTTCTGCTCCCCACTCTGTCTCTGATAAATTCTCTCATCCCCTGTGCCCTGCACCTCTGGCATACACCCCAGTTCTTGTATGCATAAATAAATAAAAATAAACCTTAAAAAGACAAATGCCACAACTTTAATTTGCAAGAGTGAAAAAGCTTTAAAATATATGATTTTTATATTTTTATTTTTATTTTTATAGTTAGCTTCTAAGGAAAACCTTATATAGACTGAAATACACTGATACAAAGTATGAGTAAGAATACTAAAATTTTAATAAAGCTAGCATTATTCACTATTGGAATTTCTTTAAGCTATTATTAGTCACTAAGACCTCTGATAATATTAAAAGAAAAATTTTTGGAAAAGTTTATCATTGTTTTTAAAATTACAGAACAAATCATTCATAAAGCTATTTGTAAATTTCATCTATAACTCTTGGTGATTCTGAGAAAATAAAAATCTCCCACTTTTGATAAAATCATTCATATTCAGAATGATGTTTCTGACATTCTCAACTAGAGTATTAAAAATAAGGGAGGCATATACTTTAAAGATAACCTCTCAAACTCTTTGAACTCAGGGAAAAAAGTTCCAATTTTGAACCTTTTTAAAATGTGTTCTAGTCCTGTCTTTTTTTTTTTTTAATTTTGCACACAGCTGTCTGTTGTACTTTTTAGAATTATGCCAGATGCTGGGTTCATCAAGCAAAAGCAAGAAAACAATGGTTTGAAAGCAATTAGAAGCTCCAAGGCTGCAGTGAGGCTCATATTAAAATGTGATAACACTGTTCTAGTGGGAATTTCAACACTGCTCCATTTCTGACATTTCTCTGCTGCCAGACAGGCAGGCTGTATGGAAGAGCACTGTGATCGAGGAGGTAACATACTGGAATTTATTTCTAGAGCAAATGAAGGATTAGCTGAGTTGGAGCCATCCCAAGATTTTTATTATGGACTCAGCCACCATTTTATTTGAATGGTAGCAGATCCTGTTGTCATCTAACGAAGTTCATGGCATAAAGGCATATTACAGCTTTTGCTCTATAAAATGATCCACTCAGAGGACAGAAGCATCAGAGCCTCTTGTTGCTAAAAAGCAGGGCAAGGGGGCACAGCAGGGTGAAGGTTAATTAAACACTTCACTAATTTTCCTCAGAAATGGCTAATGCTACTCAGTGGAGAGGCTTATTTAGAAAAAAATAGAAGTAAACAATACCATACACACATTTTTAGTAAAAAACCATAAATGGCCAAAAAGGACTCACCTTGAAGCTGAAAATCCAAGGAGTACCTGAAATACAAGGAAAAGAACAGAGAAGAGTTAAACTTGGATTTCTCAATCTTGGTTGGAATACAGTGGCTATAGCACCCATTCCAAAAAGCTTGCCAACTAATCCATAACTATTCCAAGTCATGACCTACTTTGGGAAAAATCAAAGGGTTGTTCCTTAAGATTTGAAAGATTCTCAAAGGCATGATGGTGACATAGCTATAACTCATTACATAAATTTGACTTCAGATTGGGAAAGGTCCTAAGAGGTTACCTGGCTGTGGTTCACGATTTCCCACCAGGAACTCTAGGAGGCTATCAGCAGGATTTCTTTTTGTTTTAACAACTCATCCTGTGTATTATGGGACAATCAGCATCACTGGTCCTGGACACCAAATACCAGTAGCATCTCCAGTTGCTATGACAACCAACTTCCCCACTACTACCACATCCTCAAATACCTCCTAGGCCATGAACAAGCAACTCAAGGTCACCTAAGATTTTAGTTTCCAAGCCAAGGTTGGGGCTCCTGCTGAACACTGTATCATCCCTTCTCCTCTCTTGTTTGGGGTAATAGCTGGCAGAACTGACAGCCTTTGAAGTCTTAAAGCCAATGAAATGGCAGTGACAGAAGGGATCATTTGTAAGTCACTAATTTGGAACCCAAATTGCAACCTCCTCTGCCCCATCCCTGCACCCAGAAACAATGTTATATATGGTGGCTACCCACAAAAGTCCATTGTACTTTGGATTCCATTTCTTCCTGCCTTCACAGGAACCTTACATTATTCTATATTGATTTTCTCTTGTATATATTCAACCTCTTCCTCTCAACCCGGCCCTTTCCATCAGCATTTATGCTTATATAAAAATAAAGTAAATCCTTCTTCCCCCATATCATATCCCTCCATCTACCATCCTCTTTCCCTTCATAGCATAGCGAAATTTTCAGAAGTGTAATCTATAGCTTCTCTCTTCATTTCCTCCCCTCCCCTCCCTCCTCCACATGCTCCCATCTTGCTTACAGTCACTACATGTCAATCCTTGCTATGGACATAGTGACTTTCATGACACTATAAAGTGAACATGTATCTATCCTCATCTTGACATCTCTGGAGTGTGTATATGCATATAAGCACTTTCTCCTGGGAGGAAAGTCTGAAGTTTTATAAAGTCCTTAAAATGACCCACAGCCCAAAAACAATGTTAAAAAGGCAACACATGGGTGATAATGGTGTGCCTTCCGGTACATACAAAGCTGAAATAAGGTATAGCTACTTTAGAGAGGATCATCAGCTGACTATCTAGGCTCTTTCTTTATAAGACAAAAATTCAGAAATGGAGAGGAAGGAGATTAGTTGGGGGGGAGGGTGGCATAATCCAGAGATGAATTTTGTGGGATGTTACAGAAGATGAGGAAGAAAAGGTGGAGAAGAAATCTCACAATGAACTTTTCTTATTCCTTTCCTTCTCTAGAACAGCTCTGGGCTGGCAACCTGAAGGGAAATGTAAGACGCTTGGGTTAGAGGACAGGGAAATTTCATGACAGCTTCAATATCTGCAGAGGAAAAGGGGAGGAGTCTCTTGAGGAAGGGGGGGAAATGTAAAACTCAACAGCTGGGAAAAAGAGTGTCCACGGAAATGTCTGGGCACTGGAACTGGCTGTAACTTAAGTAAGTGGTATGTGTTGGTATGATCGGTCACTAACTCTCTAGCAGAGAGTACAGCTACCCAGGGAGCTGGCCACTGAGAAGAGTTTTCTGTAAAACTCCTTTCTATGCAACACAACTAATCAATTGAATCAACAAAAGGGTGAGCAATTTTCCATCTTCTTCTATGACAGTACCCTAGTCCCCAGTTCCAATCATTACCCAACCTCCAATTCCATGTAAATAGAAATTAGGGTGTGAGTGTGTACACATGTATGTCTGTGCTCAGACATTCCTATTGCCAAAATGTTGATGATGGCAGCAGCAGGAAATGTGTTAACCTACATTGTTCTCATTCATTGGCCCAGGAAAAGAACTTAGCCATGCATTGGCAGCTGTCCGCAGCCTGCAGCGCTGGGTCAATCCCAGCCAGCCAGCGAGGGTCCCACATGGCGCAGCAGACCTCTCCTGTCACGCCCGCTGCTCCCCTCAGCAGTGTGTTTCATCAGCCTTCCTGTTCTGTTCCCCACTCTGTCTCTGGTGAATCCTCTCACCCTCCTGCACATCTGGCCTGTACCCCGGTTCTTGTATAAAATAAATAAATCTTTAAAAAAATAAAAAGCTAATTCCAAGCAAATTATTAAATAGGTAAAATATGTTGTTGATGATTTCAGCCTCTTCTTTTGCCCTCCCTACCCCACAATCCCCACTCCAACTCACACATATTTTTAGTTCCCTTCTCTACCTACCATTAAGTGCCCCTGGTTTTCTGTTTTTTCTTGTTAGCTAATAAGATACTAAGCAATACTAAGAATATTGCTTCTGGGCCTCCCCGGTGGCACAGCGGTTGAGCGCTGGGTTGCAAAGCTACCCACAGCCTCTGCAGCGCTTGTTCGATCCCCGGCTGCTCCCCAGCCACCGGAGGAGGGTCCCACATGGTGCACAGACCTCTCCTGCCGCCCGCTGCTCCCCTCAGCAGTGTGCTTCGGTCCTTCCGCCTGCTCTGCTCCCCGCTCTGGCTCTGGTGAATTCTCTCACCCTCCCATGCTTCTGACTGTACCCAGTGCTTGTATAAATAAATAAATCTTTTAAAAAATATATTAAAAAAAAGAGTATTGCTTCTGCCAGTAGTAGCCATATTTTTAAAAGATTGGTTATAGAAAAAGAACTCAATTTAACAGTTTCAAATAGAGCAGCAGGTATATCTACTTGATGCTAACTAGAAGAATCTGCTTTAGTCTTTATGATATTGTAATTAAATAGTTCTGTCAACATAAATCACATATAGAACTTGACATGGAATGGCATGAAATGGAATGTCACTTCCCTTATTTTTAGAAGATATGAAACTATCCTACCACCTGCCTTTTTTCACTCTTTTCTTATTCTAAGTATTAATTATGTAACACCTTAAGGAAAGTCTACACACACACACACACACACACACACACACACACACACACACACACACACCCCTCTACCCTAGAACTCATACATGACACTTCTAAAAGGAAAGGCCCAAAGGTGAGCAACCTCATCTCTTTCTGTGGGGCACTATGGATTATTCTCTGCTGGACACACTTAAAGTCTTGATCTTATCTTGTTAAGCATATCCAACAGATGCCCTTCATCAACTCTCTGGAAAGATGATTCCAAACTAGAATCACTCCTTAGGAGACATTTAGTCAAAAACTGCCAACATCGTCTAATTCTCATCCTTCATCCTGAAGACAATTATTTTTTAGCCAGAGATTCCAACAAGTCAGAAACCAGAAAATTTAAACCAAAATACAAAGATCACAACAGAAGTATATGGAAGAGAAAGCATACAAATACATGCACAGAGAGTTCTGTTTATCCTAAAAGCCTCTGAGAATTTCATATCAGGCCTGTGCAGATAGATAACAAACACTTCTTTAATCTTCTCTTTGAAGCTTCAGCTTCAATAGGAAAGGGAAGTTATCACTCCTTTGCAATATCCATACTCAACATCATCAGGTCCATGCAAATGATATTTGTAACTGAAAAAATGATGAGCACAGAATGAGCAGAGAGAAAATGCTGCAGCCATATTGATGATGATTATTATTTTCACATCCACTCAAAATAAATCCATCTTTACCTGTGCCTCCAAAAATGAAAATGGAAGAATAAAAATTCACAACATTTTAGTCTACTCTGTAGAATAGAATCTTTAAAATTTAGGGTTACATTATATGCAAGATAAAGTTTTCTATTCATGTTTCTAAGTTAAAGAGGTTTAAACTAATTTTAGGATAGGGAAAAGGCACAACAAAATAATAAAATCCAACATATTGAGGGAATTTGATGAAAAGCAGCAGCGATAGTAGTGGCAACATAATAATGACAGTGTTCAGGTTTTTTAATATATTATTGGACACTGTCCTAAGCATTTCTCTTATATGAATTTACTTTCTCTATCCTCTCACCCTATTATGATGCTCATTTTATAAACAAGGAAACTGAGGCATCAAGAAGTCAGATAACATGCCTAGGGTTACATAGCTAGCAAACGAGATGGACAAACTTCCACTCCTAGCAACTGGTTTCAGAACAGGCACTCAAATAAGAAACTACAGAAGAAAGTCTTGAAAATAAAATCTAATGTTAAACCACTTAGCAAAATTGATTGAGCCTTTCTCTAAAGACATTTTACTATCTTAAAACAATATAAAAACAATTCAGTCAGTTGGTCAGCAAATACTGACTGTCTTCTGTAGGACAAATCCTTTGCTCAGTGCCCATGGATGAAATGGTGAATAAGTAGATATTTACAGATACATTTCAGCATTTTTCAAACTGCAAACATACTATTCCAGTTTACCACTAATACTCACTAATCTATAACTTTAATAGATTTCTTATGAAAATGAGGTTATTGATCTAAATCTTTAGATTAGAGGTAGATTTAGGGTGGGTATCAAATTCTTGAGTGTGGCACTAACAAATGAAGACAGTTGTTAAGACTACAATAGTGGCCTCCCCGGTGGCGCAGCGGTTGAGCGCTGGGTTGCGAAGCTGCCTGCAGCCTCTGCAGCGCTGGTTCGATCCCCTGCTGCTCCCCGGCCACCAGAGGAGGGTCCCACATGGCGCGCAGACCTCTCCTGCCGCCCGCTGCTCCCCTCAGCAGTGTATTTCGGTCCTTCTGCCTGCTCTGCTCCCTGCTCTGGCTCTGGTGAATTCTCTCACCCTCCCATGCTTCTGACTGTACCCAGTGTATGTATAAACAAAACAAACAAACAAACAAATAAATAAATAAAACATGCCTCTATTAAAAAAAAAATAAAATAAAAAAAAAGACTACAATAGTGTGGTTTTTAACCACTCAGCCAGCTAATTAGATAGAGCACAATGAAATAGGTAAGACAAACCTCTGCAACTACCCAATCAATGGAAATATCCTAGGAAAGAAAAATTCCTAGGAAGGAACAATAATTCCATTTCCTAATTATAACAAATCAATTAATATATTTAGCATTGACACATGCTAGGCATTGTGCCAGGTATGTGTTTTAGATATATTATTAGATTTAATCTTCATCATAACCCTATGAGGTCAGTGCTATTATTATTCCCATTTGGCAGACGAGGAAACAAACTCAGGAAGGTCAAATAGCGTGACCAAGATCATATGGCTACTAAGTGGCAGGACCAAGATTTGATTCCAGATCTGGTTGGTTGCAGGGGCTGAGCTCTTAAATTGCACATTAACTGTTTTTCTATTGGCTCTAATAAAGAAAACAAATCTAGTACTAAGAGACAGCATAGCTTTGTCAGATAGCCTATGGGTATCAGGAGTAGTTAGATCAGAGGTCTTTAAATTGGAGCACACAGCTGAGCTTCAAGAGATTCAGGAACTCCCAAATATCATGGGTGAAAAGTAATACAGGTTTCCCTTTCCTTGAAGAAGAGTCCATAAACTTCATAAGGTTTCCAAAAATATCATTAACTCCCCAAAATGACAAGACCTTCTGAGTTAGATGAATAAGGTTATAATAACATTAAAAAACTGGCTATCCAGAAAGACCAACATTCATTATGTTATAAATCTAGAACATATCAATATATATTTTGAAACCAAAGTAAAGTATTATTTTGTCTGAATTATGGAAATTTAAAATATAACATACATTCCCTGTCTTGGTAAACCACCTGATAAACAAAATCAAGTTTCTTTTTTTTTAAATTTATTTATTTATACATACAAGAGCTGCGGTATAGACCAAAGATGTGGGAGTGAGAGGATTCACCAGAAACAAGAGTGGGGAACAGAACAGGCAGATTGACCAAAGTACACTGCTGAGGGGAGCAGCAGGCGAGTCAGGAGAGGTCTGCTGCACCATGTGGTTTGTTTCCTGGCTGGCCAGGGATTGAACTCATCTGCAGAGGGTGCAGACAGCTTCACTGGTTTTGTCTTAACTCCTTGTGCCACCAGGGAGGCCAAAATCAAGTTTCTTCTTGATGACTTCAGGATGTCCAAATTTGAACTTCAGTTTCTATACTTAAACAGTGGTGTCTTCAAAATAAATCAATTGTCAGCAATACTCAAAGTCCAGAGACTTCTATCCCTTCTTGACCATCTGTTCTTTGTAATAGCTGTCTCCAAATAAACTACAGAGGCTGACTCTGAAATTTTATTCTGACATTGGAAATGGAATCCTAGAGTTCATACCCATTGCGTTGGGCTTCAATGGCAAGGTGATAAGGCTAGAAAGATCCCTTGCAATTGACCATGAGCAGTGAGCCAAAGAGTGGAGACTGAGCAATGCTAGTAGTCTGTACACTGTAGATATTTTCTATAACCTCTTTTCTCACTTGGGTACATTGACATTGATTATGAAATCTCTTTCTACCACTAGTGTTCCACTGACTACCAGGTGGAAGGAATGGGCTACTGGCAGTGACACCCAAGAACAGAAATGGGGAAAGAGCGCCATCTGGTGGAAGTCTCTGGTGGAGGCACCAGAGGCTTGGGTCCCAGTGGTCCGGGGATCAGTCTTCGAAATAATCAGCAGGAATGGGATAGTCCCTGGAGGAAGGCTGGTGTCTCTTTTCACACCAGTTCCTTGGATCCCATCAATAGAACAGGACCTGCCTACCTACAAGAAGCTTACAATCTAGTTGAAACCAAGACATTTACACATGAGGAGATGGCCATCTAAGATAGTAACAGAACCTATGGTAACAATAGACAGTAAGTATATAATTTAATGGGCAGAAAAGCTAAAGAGAAACTTCTCTGAAGAGGAAATGCAAATGGCCAACAGGCATATGAAAAAATGTTCGACATCACTTGTAATCAGGTAAATGCAAATCAAAACTACAATGAAATACCATCTTACACCAGTGAGAATGGCACATATTAAAAAAACTAGCAACAACAAATGTTGGTGAGGATGTGGAGAAAAAAGAACTCTCCTGCACTGTTGGTGGGAGTGCAAACTGGTCCAACCACTATGGAGAGCTGTGTGGAGATTCTTCAACCCACTAAAGATAGAGCTTCCATATGATCCAGCAATTCCACTCCTAGGTATTTACGCAAAGGACACAGAAACATTAATTCAAAACAGCACCTGCACCCCTATGTTTATAGCAGCACTATAGTAATAGCACTAAAGTAATAGCTAAGCTATGGAAATAACCCAAATGCCCAAAAATAGATGAATTGATCAAGAAGATGTGGTATATATACACGATGGAATATTACTCAGGAATCAAAAAAGATAAACTCATGCAATTTGTAGCAACATGGATGGAGCTGGAAGGGATCATGCTCAGTGAAATAAACCAGATAAATAAAGAAAAATACTGGATGGTCTCACTCATAGCAGGAATTTAGAAAACCTAAAGAAGGGACCAGGAAAAAGACTAACTGCAATAAAGTAAAAGTCAAAATCAACAAGCAACGATAGACCAGAGACACGCTACAGGGGGTGGGGGGGAGGAGGGAGTAGGATCAAAACAAGGTAAGGTGGGAATTGTATGGGGACTATAACCAAGATGAAAATGCATACATTGGGCCTCCCCTTGTGGCGCAGCGGTTGAGCACTGGGCTGCAAAACTGCCTGCAGCCTCTGCAGCGCCGGTTCGATCCCAGGCCACCGGGGAGGGTCCCAAATGGCACGCAGACCTCTCCTGATGCCCGCTGCTCCCCTCAGCAGTGTCCTTTGGTCCTTCTGCCTGTTCTGATCCCCGCTTTGGCTCTGGTGAATTCTCTCACCCTCCCGCGCTTCTGACTGTACCCAGTGCTTGTATAAATTAATTAATAAATCTTTTTAAAAAAAGAAAATGCACACATTGTGCAAAAATAAAAAATGATGAAAAAATATATAAAATTGAAAAATAATAATAATAAAGGGGAAAAAATATCTATCAGTTTAAAAAAAAAGTATATAATTCAACTAACAGAAGGTCCTGTCCTAAGGAGGTCCTTTTGAGGGTGGTGGATGTAATATTTCTATGGTCTAGAATCTACATTCACACATTTTAGAAACCCATGCCAGAAGACAAGACATTGTTCTCCAAACATCTACTTACAAAATACAATGGTCACAATGAACCTTTCATTAAATAATGAACTACCAACATTTTCTGATGTTGACAGTATTATCCATGACTAAAATATTTTCTAGAAGTTTATTCCTAGACAATAAAAAAGAAAAACATTTTAAAATAAATTAAACAAAACCTTATTCATCCCCTAGAGTCTTCTATGACATTTCTATTGCATGAAATCCCAGCTATGGAAGATTCAACACCCACTCTGGATACTAATAGCAAGAAACCTCGAGCTATTCTTCATTAGTCAGTGATTATGCTCTGTCATTGAAGCACTGGAAACCTACATTCTAATATTTCTTCCTCTGAATTCCAGTATTAGGACTGCAAATCATGCTTGTATGTCTGTATAATCCAAATAGTCCCTGCATATAATGGGCAACCTAATAGAACTCAATGAATAATAAAAGAAGAGCAATAGCCAGATACACTATAAAATTAAAAGCTCCTAAATGTCAGGTCAGGGTTTAGTTTCTTTTTTTCCTTTCTGTAGATAAAAGGGAGCAACAGAAAGATCAGTGTGTTTGTTTGCTTTTAAGGCAAAGGAATGATGTCCACTGTGATCAAATCCAGCAGAAATGTGCAGCCTGGGTGAGAGGGAGGGAGGCTAGGTAGGGGGCAGTTTAGGAAACTACTTTAAAGAAAGGGAAGGGACAAGAAATTTGGACCAGGAGGCCACTGGGAAGAGTGCATAGGAAGAAAGAAAGGACAACTTTTCATCCCAAGCCCCTGCATTGCAGAAGACAAGGCAGCACCACATACCAAGGATTTCTCAACAAGGATTCCAACTGATTATATTTTAAATTGTTGTATCTTTGCCTTTTCTCCCACCATTTCTTGGAGTCTAATTTTGTTCTAGGTTTTGTTTGTTTCTGCCTAATAGTTATTCTTGGAACAGAGGCTCCCAGATATCGGATTAGTGAATCACTGATAACTGTATGACTCTGTGACTGCAGAACCTATGGTCACTGAATTTCACAGCTGGAAGGACATGGATGGTCACTTAATCCAACCCCTCACTTTACAGATGAGAAAAATGAAGCATGGACAGTTTATCTGATTGCACCAAAGGCATTTAAAAGTCCACGCTGTGGAGCTACCACAGTTTATCTTGTGCTAAATCAGGGACAAGTTTGAAAACGTAATATTCATTTGAAAATTCCTTTGATATTTTCCTTGTTATGAACATGGTCACGTTATTTATCCGAGAGCAAATGTCACATAAAATTTTTTTTAAGCTGCCTTAGTTCTTAGAGCTCATCTGGGCAAGGTGGATTTCTCAACATTAACATGCCAACATACTCTCTATATCACAAGTTATGAATACTGTATTTATTCTCTCAAGCATTAATAAATCACTATTTGCCAGACACTCTGAGGGACTGAGAGCACAGAAAGTAAGGACTGTGAGTCAGTTTGGCTGGAATAGTCAAACTGTGCAGAAGTGAAATGATTGGTGTTAAATATACATGGTAAAAGCTTAGGCTCTAAGAACTCAGGCATGCAGGTAAGACTTGCTGAGGGAGGCTCTGAGGCCAGACAGAAAAGGATGTCTGGCAAGGACGATCAGGTCACAGAGAGGTCAGGCCCAGGCTGCAGAGGACACTAGGCAGAGAGGCAGGCCCATGAGAGCAGGTGGAAGAAACCCAATTAAGTACCCCAAAGCATATGTGTTTAAGGAAGAGGCAGGGCAGGATTCTTAGTAAGTTCAAACCTGAAAGTCTCTTTTATTTTTTGAAGTAGCTTCTGATATCTGCAAGAATAAGAAGGATTGCTAAGGACTGGGGTAGGGGGACCACTGAGGCTGATGACATGGGGCACATAAGATAACTGCCAGGCATCATTAAGGCTTCAGCGGACATCAGAGACTAAGATTTACTGTGGTGGCAATCCAATTGTGTGACTGTCCTCCAGCGTTGATTAGCTGTCCAGGTATAAGAGCAGAGAAGGTAGATGATTGAATTGATCCAAGGTTAGAATTATTCTAGATTTGTGCAATGAAAGGACAAGAGAGGAAGAGAAAAATTGGAGGGGCAGGTCTGTATATATTAAATACTTTTAATAATTGCTCTGCTCCCGCCAGTCCCGGAGCCTCCATGGCCTCGCTCCCAAACAGAGTTACTGGGAGCAAAGGAGCCCCACACCCGATAAAGCACTTTCACTAGAACACGAGCCTGCTGAAGACGGGATCTGTTAGCATGGCCAGCTTCGGCCATTGAGGCCCAGAGAAAGAAGCCCTCCCTGCCCAGATAGCGCCATCCACGTGGTGCAAGGCAAGAGCTGCAAAGTGATCGGAAAACAATGGGACCCAAGATGGCTGAATCTGGGGCTAAATACTAATCATAGCGGATCCCTCTTATCCACAGTTTTACTTTCCATGGCTTCGCTTAGCCATGTTAACTGCAGTGTGAAAGGAGAATATTATGTACAAAAAGATATTTTCAAAGAGAGATCACATTCATGCTGCCTGAAACACGCAAGAGCCACGAATCCCCGTGACTGTGACTCAGTGAATGGGGCTGAGTGAATAAATGAAGGCAGGGCCTCCCTGGTGGCGCAAGGGGTTGGGATGCAACCTATGAGGCAGTCCGCAGCCTCTGCAGCACGAGTTCGATCCCTGGCCGGCCAGGGAGCTGCCCACATGGCGCAGCAGACCTCTCCTGACTCGCCCGCTGCTCCCCTTGGCAGTGTACTTCGGTCAATCTGCCTGTTCTGTTCCCCACTCTGTCTCTGGTGAATCCTCTCACCTCCTCCACCTCTGGCCTATACCCCAGCTCTTGTATGCATAAGTAAATAAATCTTTTTTTAAAATACTTTTAATAATCAAGATATTAAAAAATAGGAGATAGCACTTTATTCTTCTCTCAAGACAGCCCTCTGTCCCACAGGTCCCAAACCTCTCCTACCCTCATGTTCCCTGTTTCAATGGTTGACATGCCCATTCACCCAACCAAAACTTAGGAATCACCCCTTTACCTTTTTCTCTATTACCCTTGACCCCCAAACAACATAGGTTTGACTGTGCAGGCCTACTTATAAGTAGATTTTTTTCCTACCCCTGGGTTCCACATTCACAGGTTCAACCAACCAAGGACATAGGCTGGTTGAATCTGCAAATGTGGAACTGGGGATACAGAGGTCTAATAATAAATTATACACAGATTTGTGACTGAGGAGGGGGGTTTGGAGTTGGACCCCAAACCCTCATGTTGTTCAAGGGTCAACAGTACTATAAACTTCCCATTGGCCACCAAGACCTGTAGAGCCCACTCCTTTAATATCATCTTAACCTATCCTCTTCAGCTCACAGACACGGAATTTATTCAAGCCCTCAAAAGGTCTCCCTCAGATAAAGGGACCATGTCCCAAAGGTCTGCCTGCCACCATCTCGCTCCTCCCTGGCACATCCTCCTCGGTGCTGGTGGAGAAAGAAGTGCAGTGACCCAAAGTATACAGGCCTTGCAGACAGGTCTGCTTTGGAGTCCGATCCTTCATCTTGTAGTTAGGAGGCTGTAGCTACAGCCTGTTTCCTCATCTTTAAAACAGAAATAATACTGGGGGTGGGGAGAACCCTCTACTGTCAAAAACACTAGCAAAGATGTAAAATAATGGTACTTCAATCACATTAAAAAAATTAAACACAATATTAAAAATGGAAATAATAACCATCCCTATGGATCCTGGGAGGATTAACTGAGATATGTATGTACGCAAAGAAATGAGCAGCAGGCCTGGTACCCAGTAGGTCTCCAATAAATGTCAGCTGTTTTGACATTAGCACTCTCTAAAGGCCTAAATGCAAATCCAGTCTTATCATTTCCCTGCCTGAAATCCTCCAGTGGCTCGCCCTAGCCCTCTGCTTCTCCCCTGCTCTGCCCACACTCCTGCTCTCGCACATCCTTGCAACTCTCTCAACCAGCACACTTTTTCCTTAATGCCCCTTCTTCTCCCAGTGAACCCTCACTGGTCCTTTAAGACCCAGCTCAGCCTCCTGAGTTAGGTGCCCACACCACACATCTGGCATACCTGTCGCCATCTGTGATACTGCACTGTGACTTTCTTGTTTCTCTCTGTCACTGCACCCTCAGGGAGCACTGGCATAGAGCATGTGCTCGATAAATACTTGCTAAATAAGCAAATGTGAGAGACAGCAAGGGTAATCCTAGTCTAGAACAATGGAGCCCGGAATGCATTTCTGGGAGAAAAAGACTGAGGGGAAAAAAGAATTGAGGAAAGGGAAGAAAAGAAAGAAGAGAGAGATAAAATGAGAAGTTTTGTTAAATTAAAACCTCATCCAAGGGCCTCCCCGGTGGCGCAGCGGTTGAGCGCTGGGTTGTGAAGCTGCCCGCAGCCTCTGCGGCGCCGGTTCGATCCCCGGCTGCTCCCCGGCCACCGGAGGAGGGTCCCACATGGCGCGCAGACCTCTCCTGCCGCCCGCTGCTCCCCTCAGCAGTGTACTTCGGTCCTTCTGCCTGCTCTGCTCCCCGCTCTGGCTCTGGTGAATTCTCTCACCCTCCCGCGCTTCTGACTGTACCCAGTGCATGTATAAACAAAAACCAAACAAACAAACAAATAAATAAAATAAACATGCCTCTAAAAAAAAAAAAAAAAAAAAAAAAACCTCATCCAAACAAAAAGGCTCCCTCCTCCACCTCCCTACAAAGGCTGGCTTCACAGATCAACCACAAGATGACCAGCAAAAATATACTTCAAAAGACACGACTGAATACACACTGCAGTGGCAAGAATCCAATATATAAATACAATCAATTTGTTTCCTCATTAAAAGCTTTCATGAAGAAAATGATTTAATACAAATGCTAAAGCTACTGACACAGATTAATTGAAAAATAACAACAGAGTCCTAATTAAAGACATAATATTATTTCACTCATTCACACTGCACCAAAATCTGAATAAATAAATAATAACAGAATCTAGGAAGCAGGTTTCTACTGGTAATCACTCTAAGAATTATAATAAATTACTAACATTAAAAAAAACCTATGTGTATACTTCAAGAATTGAGATATACACAGAAATTCTAAAATTGTTTAAAAAATTATTTCACAATTTTGCCCTCAACTTGACTTTTTTTCCTAATTGTATGGTTTATACTCAAAAATCATTCTTTTTCATTTATTTCTTTGTACAATATCTGCAGTTCCAGTTAAACCCTTAGATAAGGCACCCACTCATATCCAAATCAAAAACAACAGAACTGATTTTGATCTAAAGGCTAATGACTAGTGACCAGCCACACTATTATAGCAATAAAGTCAGGGTCCCAGTGGTCAACCACAATCAACTAGTCAATCCCAGGCTTTCCTAGCCCAGCACAGGACCAGGATTTCCTGTTCTGTCCCACTTCCAAGGGTTTCTCTACCATCAAGAATGTCTCTAGATGTTGCCATGCCACCAGGAAACATGTAAGACAACAGCCAAGCACAGGGCCAAGGGAAGGACCAAAACTATTTCTCTGACCATATCCCACCCCCCTCACCCCAGAAGTTAATTAGATTAAAATGCTCTCAGCTACTGGTCAGTCCTTAGCTTCTGCCCACTTCTCTAGCCTCATCCTCTACTCCTCCCAGGAATGCTTTCTGGGTTCCATCATTCTGGACTGGGATCATCCTTGCTGTCTCTCACATTTGCTTATTTAGCAAGTATTTATTGAGCACATGCTCTATGCTAGTGCTCCCTGAGGGCGCAGTGATAGAGAGAGATAAGAAAGTCACAGTGCAGTATTTTAGGTGCTGTAGGCAGGCATGCAGAGATGTGTGGTGTGGGCACCTAACTCAGAAAGCTGAGCTGGGTCTCAAAGGACCCAGCTGGTAAGATTTTTCCTGTAAATTATCTTCAATCATATCAAAGGACCCTTCTCACCCCCCAAACCAACAGTACCCACTTCACATACCTGTTGTGAGGATAATGTGACATAATATGTGGAAAGCCCTTGACACCAGGCCTTGCACACAGCATGTGTGTGATGAACGTTAGTTGTGATTATTGTTCTTAAGTTGCAGAGATAAAGCTCTCAATTTTTTTAATATTTATTTTTATTTGTTTTATGCATACAAGACCTGGTGTGCAGGCCAGAGGTGCAGGGGGTGAGAGGATTCACCAGAGACGGAGCAAAACAGACAGATCTAATGAAATACACTGCTGAGGGTAGTAGCAGGCAAGACAGGAGAGGTCTGCTGTGCCATGTGGGTCACCTCCCTGGCCGGGGATCAAACTCCTGCTGCAATGGCTAGCGCTAGCCTGATAGTGGCGAGAAAAAGCTCTCATCCTTGCTGAGGAAAAGAACCTATCACTACAACCCTCGGAGTACCTAGCAGTAAGCATCACCCATGCAGGGTTCAATGAACTTATTACCAATTGAATTTTGTCACCACATGACATTTCCACCAAAAATTAGAAGGAGAACATTACCTGGGATTATGCACATGAATGTGCAGTCTCTTAACCTTCTGAATAAATATATATCTTAAAGGAGGGTGATACGTTAAATGAATCTCTAAACAGTGAAACTCCAGGAGCTAGTAAATTAAAACCAAACATTTCAGGCCTTCTAGAGGCACTGTCTATAGGCACCGATGCTGCCCATGAGTCCGGTCACTCACTGGCCCAACAACTCCTTGAAAAATAGGGGTAAGTCTTATGTGACACTGTCTTGATTGCCTGGCACCATGCCCAACACCGAGTAAACAGACAGTCAATACATATTTGTTAAGTAAATTAACTGCTTCCGATCTGTAATTCTCACCCTGCTTTTTAGTTGATCCCATTTCTCTTTATGACCAACATAAAAATCAATCATGGTGACTGATGTTTTGAGAAGGAGGAAGTGAATGGTTTACTCAAGCACCATCACTTTGGAAAACTAGTCCCACAAATACAGATGTTTTACTATATAGTCACACTGAGGAATGTGGATAATCTTTTTTTAATGAAGGATTCATTCTGTGCCTTATCAGTGCAGCTTAAAGGGATAATATCTAAGAAATGATAGTTGTTCCTGGTCAGGGATATCTCATCTGATGAAGACATTGAGAATGAAATTTATTTTAAAAAACATTTTTAGGAAAATCATTATGAATTACTCAGAGGTCTGATATATTTCATAAAATATTTTTGTATTTTTAAAAACTAATTTCACTTCTGTATGTGTGTGTATTTATGCACAGTGTAACATACTCCAAATATAACTATTGATTTGCACAGAGTGATCCAGGCTACCCAGCATAATTGAAGTCAATTTTCTCTTTCCACATCGTTTTTCCCTCAGTGCCAAATCCTTTCCCACCTGAAAACCAAATAATCTTCAGCTCTTAAATTTTTGCTCCTTTTTAAAACAGGAAAGACTATTATCAGTGACTTATGATTAAATGCATATTCTATGTAGAGACTTGGAAAATACAAATAAACAAAAAGGAGAAATTAAAAATCACTCAAATTCTACCTGCCAGATATTGCTATCATTAACATGTTAGTGTATTTTCTCAGGCATTTTTCTCTGCGGGGTTTTACATATATATTTAACCTACTTTTCCATATATAATTATCTTATCATTCTGTATCAATTAATCTTCTATAGCACAAATGATTAAATTATCATTTAAAAAAAATTCCCCTTTCAACAGAATGGAGGAGCTAAATAAATGGGAACAGGGGAAAACTTGAAGCAGAGAACCAGAAAAAGAGAATGTTGTGATGCTTTGAGTTTAGGCAGTGACAAAGGAAACAGAAAGGAGAAGAAAGATTTAGGGTGGAAGAATCAATAGGCTTGTTGATGGTTTGCGGGGTGAAGAGAAAGGAGTTAGGAGAGATACCAGGATTCCACCTTGGGAGCCCAGGCCAAGAAAGGCAGCATTAGACTTTAGGCATCAACAGCATGTAAAACAATGAGTTCAGTTCTGGACATTCCATCTGCTAGGATTCTTCAGGGCACAAGTAACAGAGGCTTAAACGAGTAGGAGATATTTTTCCTTCAAAACAAAAAGTGTGGAGACAGGTGATCCCATTGATGGAGGTCCCAAAGATGGTATCAGAATCTAGGTTCTCCCCATAGTTCTGCTCTAACACTCCAGGGCAAAGTAATATCTTAAGTGGTTACTGCATTTCAATGTATTGCTGTCTTGTAAGCCTAAGACTAACCCGTGAGAGGTTATCAGAGGTCTTCTCACATTTCTCAGACCAAAATTATATCTTATATAAACCCAGGAACAACCACTGGCATGGCAGGAAGACTTTCAGATCAGAATTCATCCTTGGACTGGTGGGGTTCTTTTGCCAAGGAAGAATGGAGGGTGATTCCTGAGTAGGCATCCAACAGGCTCTGGCCCAGCTTTGTGAAGGTCAAGGTATCTATAAGAGAGGCAGTAGGAGCCCACCTTTAGGTAGCTATTAGAGAGTTACTGGCTCTTGGGCACTTAAAAAGAGCAGAAGCTTGATTATAGGGGACTGCAGAGTGACCAGAGGAGAGGAAACCCTAAATGGTTAGTCTAGGCTTCTATTTCAAAAAGTTTATCTGTAAAAAAAGAGATAGCAGACAGTCGAGAGGAAATCACGGTGTAGGATGTGATATTGTTCTTAACCTTAGGAGAGATTTGAGCACATTATATGATGAATGGAGATGCGTAACAGAAAGGGAGATGCTACATTTAAGAAAGAGCAGCCTCTGTAGTGCCGGTTCGATCCCCGCCGGCCTCAGAGCAACCCACATCATGAGCAGACCTCTCCTGTCTCACCCACTGCTCCCCTCAGCAGTGTATTTTGTCAGTTTGCCTGTTCTGTTCCCTGCTCTGTCTCTGGTGAATCCTCTCACCCTCTTGCACATCTGGCCTGTGCCCCAGCTCTTGTATAAATTAAAAAAAAATCTTAAAAAATAAAAAAGGAAAAACAAAGAAAGACAGTCTCTAGGGGGCAGTGGCAACGGTGAAGATACAACTGTGAGTCAATGTTTCAGTGTCAAGCAGTATGAGAGACTCAACTCAAAAGATGACAGAGGGGCAGAGAAGCCAAGTAGGCAAATCTTGAAAGGGAAGAGGTTTGGGCCAAGAGTGAATACTGAGCGTCTAGATATGGCAGCGAGTAGCTTGAAGAATGCCAACAGCATTTGGGAAAAGGAGCCAATTCTATTTGAGAGGACTGCAAGCAAAACAGTGTCCTGCGGGGAGTCATGTTTACTTAGGCATAAGATGGAGAAAAGGAGGAGAGGTTACAGTGGAGTTTGTCTAAAATAGTACACAAATTCTAGAGGACACAGGAAAGGATGAGAAGGGAGATCACCAGGAAGAGACACACTAAAGGAGACAGGAAGAACACAACTGAAGAGAAGGAATGATGGCCAAAGGCAGGGCCAGTGATGGGTCACAAAGAAGCTGGAGTGACTGGTCTCCAAGCTCTGAAAGAACTCCAAAATGTGGTCAGTCAACCTGTAACCTTCAATCACAGTTCCAGTGGGATTGTCAGAGAAATGTTACAATAGGGAACATAAGAAGAGATGGATATTATTTTTACAAGTGACTTGGTACACCTAACATTTAGTAAAATACACCCTATCTTTGGTAAAGAATATGTGGGGGGGCATCTGTATAGTAAATTTCCTAGGAAAGAGAGTTTCTTGTTTTAGGGTATAGAGTAAGCCCTAAAAACACATTTAAAATAGTTTTGCCTTTCATTCAATTCATATCAGTGAGCTCAGACCATATGCCATCATCCTGCTAGCTTTTTGCCTCTGACAAATTTTTAATATTTGCTAATAAGAAATTTCCTGATGATTTCATGTTGATGCCCATGGTTGACACTCATAGTGCCAGAAGTTAAAGTCCCTCGCAAAAAAAGATTCCTTGCTTTACCTTTCCTATTTACCCTGAACTATAAAGCCCTGAGAATTTTTCCTCTTTCTTGCTAACTCTCCTACCCATTCATTTTTCTAATAAAAAAGGGGAGAGACTACTTCACAAAGGACTTTTTCTTCTAAGCAACTATTAGCTACACACACTAGTTTCATGAATATGTCAAACATCTCTCTCATGTGATTAAACACTTCTTGTGGAATCTCTAATATTTCAAACAGAGCACCTAAATATTCAGTAAAAGAATAAGAGACTGGGAACAGCAATTAATTCTAGTTATGCCATATGGCAGTATAGAATACTGGCTGGAACCTGAAAACTCAATTTCACAAGAGTCTTACTTATTCTGAATTTTAATCATTTTAGGATCAGCAAACATATGCCTACCAACCTGCTCCATTTACACAAAATTCCAAAGAATAATCACATAGCACACTCAAAAATGATTGGTTTTTCCCAAATGGACTTAAAATTTCTTTCTTTCCAGATTCTCAAAATAAAGTAGCTACCGACAGCTACTTTAATTTCACCGTTAAATAAAATCTTCTAACAGTTCTTTTCCTATATAGTATCCCTTTTCTTACTATTTTCACTGCCAGTTCACAATTTTGCTCACAATTTTTTCCAGTTCAGAATTCCTCAACTGAGGGGGCTGAGGGCCCCCTATGCCTGCCCAGTCATCTCCCTCCATTGTGCCTGTCACTGCTGAGACCTCCATCTCACCACATTCTCTCCATTTCTCCTCTCTCCAGAATGGAGCCATTATCATTTTCAATACATACTCCATCCCCTTAGAGCTAAGATACTTTCATCTCCTGTACATCTAATAATTTCAAGATAAGGACAGAAAAATCAGTTCTTGTTCTGTGAACTTTTGTCTCCGGTGCTTGAGAGACTACCCTAATATCCCCTGAACATGTTTTAGTGATAACATTTACTGCACTAGGGCCAAAATGATTTTCTGCCACTTTCAATTCTAGTTCAATAAAAGAATAAGAGCTTTGTTTCTAACCTCTGTCATTTTTAATACCATAAAATGATTTAAAAAATGTAAAATTGAGTTCCATTTCCTACTGGACTACCAATCTCATATTAGCTTTCCTTTTATCAAATTTATGAGAAAAGTCAGAAATTGCCTTTCCTTAAAAAAAAAAATAAAAATTTCAGGACCTCCTGGGCAGAATGTTTGAATTGAATTTCAGCTCTCAATAATTGCTGGCCTAGAAGTTTTAAGGAAGTATAAAATTTAGCTACTTAAAGTAGTTAGTTATGTCAGAAATAACAAATTGGAGGATTATCCCTGACTACAATATCATCCAGAAATAATACAGCTATTCCTAGAAAATTATCACCCTAAAAAGCAACAAATATGTTTATTGGATTTCCAAGTTGAGGAAGTCTAGGGTTTTCTGAAATCACAGTGAAAAAAAAAGTCTATGATTTCTGAAATGCACGGGCAAAAAAAAAATACTTTTGTAACATTATACTATGAAAAATTCCAAATATGCAAAAAACTTGACAGAACACCCATATATACCCACAACCAAGATTCAATGATTCACATTTTGTTATATTTTTCTTTGTCATATATCCATCTAACTTATTTTTGATGCAGTCTTAAAAATAAATTACAGGCATTAATATACTCAACATTTCAGTGTGCATATATAATTAACTAAACTCCAATGTTTGTTTACAGTTTTTTTAAATCAATAATCTTTTGAAACATGCCAATGCTTTATTTTTAATGATTTGGCCAAACACACTAAGCTACCAACTAAAAAATTCTATATTCTAAATCCTGATCTTTTGTTAATTCTGTTACTTTGAGCAATTTTGTAAATCTCAGTTCTCTCCTCAGCAAAGGAACAAAGGAACTTGGTAGACCTGGCAGAAGGTCTTGATTACCAAATTGTAAAATGGGCTATGTGGCTATGGCTAATTCACAAATGAGAGACACTAATATAACTTAGAGATATAGCTAACTGGAGATTGTGCGGGCATCAAGTTTTCTATAAATTATAATGAGAACCTACCTCAACAAGACTCACAAACTCAAGAGGGAGCTTGAGCGTGAGCATTTAATTATAACGCACCATATATAAGCCACATTCCATCCATGATACAACTTGAAATTGGACTATTGGAGACTGGGTCACCCCATGCAGGAATTTTGTAATAAAGCATTAGCCTCAAATTGGACATTTCTTGGCTTTGCAAAGCTGTGGTTTTACTGGTTTGTAAACTCCCCATTAACTGACTACAGTAAGAGCAGTCACAGGGATTGCTGCCCCTTCTTTTATGAGTTGTTTGTTCCCCTACACTGATTTTTCCCCCGCCTTTGGGAAGATTGTCCCTGGAAGGGGTATCCTTTGAAGCCTGAAGAATCAAAGTTACTGCAAAGCACTGCTGGGAGTTTTGAAAGAAATATGAAGAAACTACATTGGACCTGGGGCGATAGGCTGAGATCTTCCCAAACAGGTCAGCAGTTGGTCTATAAAATATTCCCATTGCCAAGGAGGCAGTGACATGTTGTGTAAATCAAAAACTAAAACCCCGAGATATCTCATTTCCATTTTAAATGCATGGGGGTTAAATATGGCTATCTAGTCCTCGAGAAGTTCCTGCGGGATTGGTTTTTCCCCCATCTTCTCTGAGCCCTTTGCTGAGCGTGATAAGTAGGACCGCATTTCATTATCAGCCCTGCTAGCACTGCACTTCAGGGAGACTAGATGAGGCTACACAGTGGGAGAGAAGAGCCGACTTCCAAAGAAGAAATGACTCACATGGTGTGATTATAAAAACCCACTTTAGGCCCAACTCATTTCCAATAGAGTCATGAAATAAAATAAAATCCCAAGGAAATGAAATTTCCTGCATCATCTTCCAAATTAAAAAAAAAAAAATCATAGTGACACCATAATAGAAATCAAACAGAGGTTTGGTTGGCAATGTTTGCATTTTTGTAACATTTGGGTAAAAAGAATTCCAAACAATGTTTCAGAGGAATCAACTTAAAAAGGAAACATAGAGGACTTCTACTGAATCAATCAATGTTATAGAAATAATATCAGAACAAAGAGTTTGGCTCCTGACAGCCGACCCAGCGCTCTTGGCATTTCTCTCCCCTTTGCTCCACTTTCACCATAGCATACAAAGTGGATACTGGGTAAGTATCAGAAATTAGAAAAAAAACAAGAAAAAGAGAAAACCACAATCAGGAAGGTTCCACGCCACAAGTTTCCTGGAGGTCCACAAATAGGCAAATACAGTGAGGCTTTTTTTTTCCAATGACTTTGTGTAAGCAGAGAAAATAGCACAGCACTGAGGACAAGAGACTAGTTCCAGATCAAATGAGAATTCAAGGCCAAACAAATGGTGGTAACATGAAACAGCAATTGCATACAAATGATCTTTTTACACAATATATGAATTAAGAACCTCTATTACATTTCAGGCATTAAAAAACTGACACTGAAGTTTTTCTGAGACCTCCAAGACAAAACCATATTGACTCGATAGTAAGACAGTGTCCAGGTGATAATGATGGTCATAAATCTATCCAGGATGGAGTGAGTTTCGGTGACTAACTATATACCTAAGGAGTAGGGCTCAGCTTATCATCCTAATGGGTTAGTCCAACCTGAAGTGTGTGCAGACTCAGTTATCTGCCTGCCTCCTACATCATGTTTCAGAATTTCCTTTTACTATTGATAATTCTGTTTTCTGTTATTCTGTTTAAAGATTTGGTACTGGGAATTTTTAATAAAAAGCTGTGAAAGGAATAAATTTATTGATTCAAGCTCTTCTTTAACTCACCTTTTATTTTGCATGAAAAATATTAAAGTGTTATTATATATCAGTTACTTTTACATAAAATATTTATTTTATGGGCTACCTAAAGGGAGACTCTTCTGCTGGCTAATGCCAGCTAGAGTCCAATGTAAAAGAAAGAAAAAAATCAATCCTAGAGCTGGTACACTCTAGTGTATTCAAGATACACTCACAAGAGAAAAAATAAACAAAATAAATACCATCATAAATTTTAAAGGAAAGTTATACATTTCAAGGCTGCTTTGAAAGGACAAAAAACTTGCTATGAACAAACACAGAAGGTGATCTTCCTTTATAGGTTAAGCCAAGAGACTAACAGTAGGTAATATCAGTCTTATATGTAGAACATTTCAGACTAAAAAAGCAGTAAATATTTCCCAAAATCCTTCACACAATTTTGAAATCTCAACATATATTCACTGAATAATAATAATAATAATAATAATAATTAATAATAATAATAAAACTAGAACTGAAATTTGGCATATAATTGATCATTTGAGAGCCCTAAAGTTCTTGCAGGTTTTTGTTGTCTTTCTTGATTTAAGGATGGAAGTGAGGGATAGGGCTGAAAAAAGGAGAAATGAATGATTAACCTGCATGATGTGGTTTGATTATTGATATGACTTTTGAGCCTTTTCAGAGCTCAGGATTTTTTTTTAAGATTTATTTATTTATTTATGCATACAAGAGCTGGGGTACAGGCCAGAGATGCGGGGGGTGAGAGGATTCACCAGAGACAGAGTGGGGAACAGAACAGGCAGATTGACCAAAGTACACTGCTGAGGGGAGCAGTAGGCTAGTTAGGAGAGGTCTGCTGCGCCATGTGTATTTCCCCCTGGCCAGCCGGGGATCAAACTCATGCTGCAGAGGCTGTGGATTGCTTCATAGAGTGGTGCTTAACCCCTTGCACCACCAGGGAGGCCTCCCCCTCCTTCTTAACCTCAGAATCTTTAAATGTCTATTGATGTCTACTAGTTTTTGAACGTGTTTTATATTATTGAATTATCTTCTATGTAAATGTCCAGTGTTTGTTTTTATCGTTCTGCCTCATTTTACTACATATAATTCACTCAAATTCCCTTCATTTTCTTGAAAATGGCTGCATTTCATCCTTTTTTATGGCTATATCAGATTCCATGATGTGTATGTATCACATTTTCTTAATCTAATCATCTGTCGACATACATTTAGGCCACTTCCATGTCCCAGCTATTCTAAATAATGCTGCTGTGAACATTGAGAAAATATGAGGTTTTTTTGTTGATGATTTCATATTCTGTGGATATATACCCAAGAGTGGGATTGCCAGGTCATATTGCATTTCCATTTTTAGTTTTTTAAGGTAAATCCAGATCACTTTCCATAATGGTTACACTATTCTACATTCCCACCAATATCCTAATAGGGTTCTTTTTTCTCTGAATCCTCTCCAACGCTTGTTGTTCAGGACCTTTTTAATATGTGCCATTTTTATGGGGATAAGATAGATCTCATTATAGTTTTAATCTGCATCTTTCTTATTAAAAGAGATGGTGAACATTTTTTCATAGGTCTTTGGTGTTCTGGATATCCTCTTTGGTGAACTGCTCATATTTGCTGCCCATTAATTCAATGGGTTATTTGCCTCTTTAATGGTGAACTGAGTATGTGTTTTAAATACATCTTGGATATTAATCCCTTATTGGTTATACATTTTTTTTCACCCATTCAGTAGGGTGCCTATTTTATTGTCTTGTAATTTCTTTCATTGTACAGAAGCTTTTTAACTTGAGGTAATCCCCAGTGTTATTTTTGTTTTTAATGCACTCATCATAGGAATTGAGTCACCAAAAATATCTTTATTGGTGATATCATGGAACAGATTGCCAATGTTTTCTTTTTTCTTTTTGCTGCTGGTCTTATGTCAAAGTCTTTAATCCATTTGGAATTTACTTTTGTGGATGGGGCTAGTAATCCAACTTCATTTCTTTATGTGTGGCTTTCCAAGTTTCCCATCACCCATGTCTTTTCCTCATTTTATGGTCATGGATGCTTTATCATAGATTAGGTGCTGGTATACATGTGGATTTATTTCCGTGCTTTTGATTTTGTTCCTTTGGTCCATGAATCTATTTTTGTGCCAATACCATATTGTTTTTAATATCGTTGCTTTATAATGAAGTTTGCAGTCAGTAAATGTGATGCCTCTATTTCTCTTTTTTCTTAGGGTTGCTTTTACAATTTGAGGGAATACATTAGCTCTCTTAATATGTTCTCTTTGAATGTGCTTTGAAGTTTTTTAATCTGGATAATCAGTATGTAGGTAAAAGCACTTAGGCAAAACTCTCTAGGTAATTAATGGTCTTGGGGCCTCCCTGGTGGTACAAGGGGTTAAGACTGCAGCACTATGCTGCAGCCACTGCAGCATGAGTTCAAGTCCCGGCCAGGGAGGTGACCCACATGGCACAGCAGACATTTCCTATCTCACCAGCTGCTCCCCTCAGCAGTGTATTTCAGTAGATCTGCCTGTTCTGCTCCCCACTCTGTCTCTGGTGAGTTCTCTCACTCCCTGCATCTCTGGCCTGCACCCCAGTGCTTATATGCATAAATAAATAAATCTTTTTAAAAAATTAATGGTCACAATATTTACAGTATTTTACTTTGAAACTCCTGCCCCCAAAAGTTGCATCAAACTAATGCCTATCTTTCTTCCTTTTATACAAAGACATCAGGATAATATATTCTTAAGTTAATTCCTGTTGTAAAGTTAAATCCATATTAAGCTGAAAAGTAAAACTTGATGTTTCCAAAGAAAAGTGGAAGTATTTTTTAGGAGATTTATACTAATGTATCATGGTTCATGCAAAACCATATGCCAGCCACCCAAATTGAGACATGTTCAAGATTCTCTTTCAGCCTGTACTTTAAATGTCATGTGTTTTGTGCCATAACCCAGTTATATAAAGTTATATCTGTATTTCTTTTCAATTCAATGTGCTATAAATCTACCTGTCTCTTTTTGGAATTCCTTTCACATTCACAGGAGGAAACAATACTCTGAGTTTGTTTCCAAAGGCTCTGGCCTTTGCTTCCAACAGTGAGCGGAAATGACTAGTTGTTTCAAAAAGGGCCATCAAAAGAGAATTTATCCCACCTCAGTAATAAAAATATTCTCTTTCCTTCTTCCCTTCCCTCACTCTGAATGTATTCTTGATGCCTGATGGCCTCCCCTGATTCAAACGTTTAAGAAATGCTCGACTGTCTCTCCAAATGCATAGGAGCCGCATCACGTGCCTGTGTATAGATCAAGCCTGCTTCATTCCAGGTGTCTCACATCTGGCATCGACCCTGCAGTGACCACATAATAAAACAGGAGGAGCCTCTGCCTGGCTTTCATCCTAATCATCCTCTAAAGGGCTCAATGAAAACCTGGACTCAGAGTGTGAAAGCTGTTAGTTTTTAGAGGGAAGGTTTAAAGGAGGAGGCAATTTGAAGAAGAACAATGAACATCACAGCTCAGGACATCAAATACCACAACAGGGCTTCAGTTCCTTAATTCTTTGGCATCACAGAAATTGCTATCCATTTTTCAGTTTGTCTTACATGGTACACATTATCCTTCATTGGTAACTTCTAAGTCAAAAAACTAGATAGAGATAAAAATATAATTTTGTCATTTTTAAGGCTAGGAGGAGATTCTCTCTCCTAGTACTAGCTAAGCCACCGGTACAGAAAAAAACAGATGAGCCCTCGGAGGACACCCGTGACTCTTGACACAGCCATCATTTTCTGGGGTCAGTCACTTTAGACAGCAGGAAGGTAGCAAATGGCACATCATAACAGCTGCGATACAGTCAGACACTTTAATTTACAGCAAGTCCACAGCCGTGGCAAACACCACTAAATTCTGAGCCACCATAAAAATTAGGGCTAACCCTTAGAGCTTATCAAGAATTGAAGGCAGGGCCTCCCCGGTGGCGCAGCGGTTGAGCGCTGGGTTGCGAAGCTGCCCGCAGCCTCTGCGGCGCCGGTTTGATCCCCGGGCTGCTCCCCGGCCACCGGAGGAGGGTCCCGCATGGCGCGCAGACCTCTCCTGCCGCCCACTGCTCCCCTCAGCAGTGTACTTCGGTCTGTCTGCCTGCTCTGCCCCCCACCCCCACTCTGGCTCTGGTGAATTCTCTCATCCATCCGTGTTTCTGACTGTACCCAGTGCTTGTATAAATAAATAAATAAATCTTTTTTAAAAAAAAAATTGAAGGCAGAAGTATTTTCCCTTCTCTCCACTCTTTTCATACTCAAGCAGCTCAACACTGAGGAAAAGAATTAAAGGAACTAAAGCCAGGAAACAACAAAGTAAAAGTTGTGTGTGTGCTGTAAATAAACAGAGTAATTTCTAACCTATAATTTCTATTTATCTAGTGGTTTCCCCAGGTTATCTTGCTAGATATTTCTTATCTACCTTCCAAATAAGTCCTGATGTGACAAATTATAGTTTCAGATGGAGTCTACCTCTCAAATAGTACCAATCCCACAAAACATTATTGTTTTAATATGACTGAAGATAAAACTTATAAAATGACTCGCAGCAATTCTTTTCATGTTATTCCACAACTAGTCAGTCACATGCATTTAACTCTCAAGTTGATGACTTCCAATTTCTTTTCACAGCCAACTTTTGGAGGGATTACAGCTACCACTCAACACAAGTAAATGTGGCTGGCATTGAACAATCTTTCAAACCAACTGGTATCAATAGATAAAAGTGTATAAGTTGACCAGTCATAACTGGAATATAGAAGTAACATGGCTGAAGAAGAGGATTCAGTAAAACAAGGGTTACATTAGCAGGATAATGATTGAATGGGTGGATATAAAGCAATTTCAAACAGCTTGCCAAAGGAAAGCCTCATTTTTCCATTTTCTTGTACAGTATCTAATTTCTGGCTCCTCATTTCCTCTGTGATCTGATAATTATGCAATTCTAAATAAAGTGTCATCTTTCTTGCAACAAATCAATGAACAGAAAGCTCCCATCAACAATGCAGATATTTCCTAGGGCTCCTGCTGATTATTTCCTGAATGTCTATCCCACAAACCACACAGCAAGTTCTTTGATAACAAGGACCCCTCTCTACCCCATAACAAATGTCTTCTTGGGCCTCCCGGGTGGCGCAGCGGTTGTGCGCCTGGTTGCGAAGCTGCCCGCAGCCTCTGTGGCGCCGGTTCGATCCCCGGCTGCTCCCCAGCCACTGGAGGAGGGTCCCACATGGCCGCAGACCTCTCCTGCCGCCCGCTGCTCCTCTCAGCAGTGTACTTCGGTCCTTCTGCCCGCTCTGCTCCCTGCTCTGGCTCTGGTGAATTCTCTCACCCTCCTGCACTTCTGACTGTACCCAGTGCTTGTAAAAATAAATAAATCTTTAAAAAAAAAAACAAAAAACAAATGTCTTCTCTGTGTATGCATGCATGGGTATCTGTGGGGGTGGGGCATTTTAAGAGGACTAAAAAGTAATATACAACTGATAACAATGAGTCCCCATAGTCACCATTTATTACCAATTTCATATTGAAATTTATTCTTTTCCAAATGTTTTGGTACAATTTGGGAGGGGAGAATTCTTCATTTTGTATTTGTCCCTACATATGCAGTAAAACTGATTTTGCATTCCCTCTCATTGATTTACACCAACAGCACCACACAATTATATTTACTAAAATAAAATTTTAAATAATTCTATCTTTATTCTTCATGCCATTGTTATAGTACTTTTGTAATACAAAGGTCAACTTGTAGAAATAAAAAAATCTACAAGTTATTAAGTAAGCCTTCAAGTACAACTGAGCCTAAACTTAAATCTGCTAATAAAATAACATTATGCAGAAGTTTGCTTTAAATACTCTTCGAGTCTACCTAAAATTATGGATGGTCTCACTTTTGCAAAAAGCTCCCACCTTCTGTATTCTGTTTGTTTCAATTATTCAGGGCAACCCAGGCTGATAATTACATAGTCCCCAGTTGCTGAGTAAAAGTGATGCTTAATTAGCCAGCAGGAAAGATCGATTAAGATCCAGCAGGGCATCTTGTGAGAATCTCTCACATTCCTGGAGGGAGTAGATTCTGACTGTGCCCTTCCAAAGGATAAAAATCCTCACAGCTAAGACATTTCAATGTGGTTTTTAAAGTAGGATGGTAGGCCGCACAAATAAAATGCCACTGATAAACTACAGATGTTTCTTCCTTTTCTAAGAGGACTCAGTTCAAATCACATCACCACCAGTTTGGAAAAGGCTTAAAGTAACACTCACTTATCCCCAGCTCTCATTCAGATAGCACATTTCAGGCAAGACTTAGTTGGGAAATATATCTTTATAGGAGACATTAAAAACACAAAAATTTTATTTCTTCCTCTCCCAAACAAGTGCATGCATCTGTCAGAGGCCCGCATTTTAAAAGGCACACATTAGGTCAGAACTGCCAATTAAAAAAATTTAATTATAATAAAGAAAAAATCAAAATCAACAAGCAACTATAAACCAGAGACACACGAGGGGGGGGTGTGTGGGGGTGGGGGAGGAGAGGAGAAATTAGGGTCAAAATAAGGGTTGGGGTGGGAATTGTATGGGGAATATAACCAAAATGAAAATGCATACATTGTGCAAAAAATGAAAAATGATGTAAGAATTATATTAAAAGAATAAAAAAATAAAATGAGAAAAAACCCAAAAACTTAAGGAGCAAGATAATCCAACCCAGCCTGAGTCTAAAACATTCTAATATGATCAAAGAATCAACTAGATAAGTCTCATTTTAAGTTTTCTATTCAGGGAGAAGATGTGGAAGTAAAATCAAGACCAAAAAAAATCACAAGGAAAGTTAATTATCTCATACTGCCTCTAATGTCTTCCCTAGTAATTTAGACAAACATAAATGTTTTAGCTTTTCATATATTTTGCAAGTGTTCAATATAAGACCAACATAACAATCCAAAGCAAAAAGCAGAATTATTTTAAGATACATAATTATCAAAATATTTCTGTTTTGGTAATCTGTACTAAACTGCCTATCTAGGCTCCAGTTCAATTCAGTAAATATTGACCAAGTCTCTACCACATACAAAAAACTATGATAGGTGTGTCCTATCAGTAAAGTAGATTCTACTGAAATTGTTTAAAAGCCGTGAAGAATAATGGAACTGGTTTAAACAAACCTAGATTTAATTTGCTGGAAGCCCCGTAGAATGTGGTCTCTGTGCTCCCGTGCAACTGCACTGAGGTTTTCATTACGTAAACCTTCCGCCAGGAAATCTGCAGTGTCTAAAAGAAAAGGAAGGTTGATCAAGAGAAAAGAAGTGCTAAGGATTAAGAAACAGGTATTATCTTCTATTTAAAAACTTTAAGGTTACCAAACAATATGAATATATGTAATGCTACAGAACTGAACACTTAATAATGGTTAAATGCTAATATGTATGTTATGTATATTTTACCAGAATAAAAAATTATATTTTATATATGCATATAGGTGGTACCTCCTGATAATCCAGGACCTTGTTATGAATTTTAAAAGCTAATACACAAATGGCAAAAGATGGACTGTCAATTTCCTAAACATATAAATATTACCAGTAAGTCATGAAAGGGCATAGGCCAATAGAAAGAAATTCCAATAAATAGAGCTGAAATAAAAAATATATCTGAACTACAAAACCATGAACAAAAAGGGCAGACATTCAAAGGAGAAAAATTAATTAGCAGATGCATCATCAATGAAAATGACAATGCAACCAAATGAAGGAACTCAAATGGAAAATAAAAATGTGTCCAAGAGAAGGAAATGGCAATTAATGTGAACATACATTACAAAATAGGAACATGATGGAAATATAATATATATATATAATATGAAATAAATCATGTTATCTTGAAGGAAATTGGGGAATTACAAATTTTCAGAAATACATTGATAATGATTATAATTGCCAGAAATACTAGCTATATCCTTTATTTTGTATAGAAGGGTTATCATCCCTAAAAGCATATAAATAATATAGGGAGAACCCTAAATAAGTAAGATCTTAAGAAAAAAACAAAACAAAAAACTTACCGCAATACTACAGAATCAAAACAATCAGGACAGACACAGGTCAAAGGAATAGAACTGAGAATTCAGAAATAAGCCCTCACATTTATGATCAATAAATTTTGACCAATTTTGACCAAGACAATTCAATGGAAATAGTATTCTCAAAAAATTGAACAACTGAGTATCTATATGCAAATAATGAAGTTGGACCCCACTTTACACAAGATACAAAATAAATTATTTAAAATGAAACAAAGACCTAAATGTAAAAGCTAAAACTATAAGACTCTTAGAAGAAAAGAGGCATATATCCTCATGACCTGGGATTAGGTGACAGTTTCTTAGATATGATGCCAAAAGAACGAGCAATTAAAAAAAAACAATAAATTGAATATCAAAAATTTTAAAAACTATTGTGCTTCAAAGGATGCCATCATGAAAGTGAAAAGATAACCCACAGAATAGGAGAACTGCAAATCACATAACTGAAAAGACTTATATGTAGAAGAGATAAAGAACTCTTACATAACTCAATAATAAAAATACAAATAACCCAATTTTAAAATAAGCAAAGGATCTAAACAGACACTCATCCAAAGAAAATATACAAATGGCCAATAAGCACATGAGAAGAGAGCCAACAGATATTGTCATCAGGCAGCTGGAAATTGAAACCACCATGAGATACTACACTCCCACTAGGATGGCGACACTCAGAGACAGACAATGATGAATGTTGTTGAAGATGGACCCTTCATACATTGCTGGTGGGAATGTAAAATGGTGCACCTGTTTTATAAAACAAGTTTGCAGTTCCTTAACAGGGTAAACTGAGTGTTACCATATGAGCCAGTGATTCCACTACTAAATATACACCCAAAATAAATGAAAATACATGTGAAAAAAAACTTGTGCACAAATGTTTATAGCAGCTTTATTCTTAGTAGCCAAAATGTGGAAACAGCCAAAATATTTCATCAACTGCTGAGCAGATAAATAAAATGAGATATATCTGAACAATGGAATATTATTCGGCAATAAAAAATGAAATATTGATATGTTACAAATGAATAAGTCTCTGAAATCATTATCTCAGCAAAAGAAGCAAGTCATAAGGGCCACTTATTATATACTTCCATTTATATGAAATATACACACTAGGTAAATCTATAAAGGCATAAAGTATGCCTAGGGCTATGGGATGGGGGAGGCAGGTTGGGAAGTAAAAACTAAGAGGACCTGGTTTCCTTTAGGAGGATGACATTGTTCCTAAATGTATTGTGGTGATGACTGCAGAACTATGTGACTATACTAAAATCCACTGAGTTGTGTACTTTAAATAGGTGGTTTGTATGGTGCATGCACTATATCTGAATGAAGCTATTCCATGTATAAAATGCATTTATAGATATATTAAATAAATGGATGAATATGAACTTACAAAATTCAAAGGAAATTTTTAAAATTCTTCAATAAATGTTACCTATTAACAAGGGGCAAAATGGCCTCTCCACAAAATAAGCATAAGATGGAATTTTTACAGAGCCTCAAAGGAAAAAAAACTGCTCAAAAATTCTTAATATAGCCAAGATGTTGGTTACACAGAAAGAGACCAGAAAAATATTTTCAAACAGTTGTGACTCTGAATGTCTACCACCCACAGTCTTTCCTGAAGAAAAGCTTTTCAAGGTTCTACAGAGAGAAAGAGAAAAAGGCAGTAATGCTGTAAAAACAGCAAAATAAGTTAAAGCACACGCCTACATATACTGTAAATCAAAGTGGAAATTCAAAACTATAATTACCACCTATTGAGAAAATAACCTGTATAAAATATTATAATATATAACCAGCATTGTACAGAGTGACAAATTCATAGACTTCAATAGTTACAATATTAAATAAGAAAGAATGAAAATAAATGCAATAAGCACCCAACTCAAGGAATCAGCAAAGGGCAATAAAACAAGCCTATAGAAAATAAGAGGAAGGAAACAATAAAGATAAAAGCAGAATGAATAAATCAGAACAGAGGCTGTCTAACAGTGCTCTCTGGAGTCATAAGTGGCTGATAAGGAACAGAAGGAGTGGGGGGAAGTCAAGTGAGTGGGACTCTGGGAAACTCCCTCCTCCCCCCTCCCTTTCTTTTGCTTCCATCACAAGCACCTGGCTTCTATCTATTTAAGCAGTGGGATTTCACATATGATTTTACTTTTAAAAGAGTTTCATAGCACAACTTAGTGGTTAAAAACCTCTGTACATAAACAATAGTGAAAAATATATAAATGCTAAATAAGTATAAGGGCTGGGATTTTTCAGAAGTAAGAGGAAATATAATAAATTGATAAACCATTAGCAAATGTAATCAAGGGGAAAAAAGGGAAAACATATATACACAGAAATTAGGCAGAATAAAATACAGAAATTTTTAAAAGATGATGAATATGTTGTAAGGTTGATGAGACTTCACGTTAGTTCAAATTTCTTTTTTGTGCCGTTATGTACAGGTTGAATTTTATGATCATGGGTATCACTTTTTACCCCTTTAAAAGGTTATTTTCAAAACTAATGTGCTATGAAGACAAAATAAAATGCTATGCACTTTCATTGGTAAATGGCAAAAAACCTCATCTAATGATATTTACTAACTACCTGTGACAAAACTTTATTAAATACAAGTAAAAGGATACATTCTTAATCTAAGGAATATATAAACAAATCAGAATATTTATTGCTGAAAAATTACCATCATTATTAAAGAATAAAATTGATTTGTCAGTTATTCCCATTATCAATTAATATTTTCCTGGAGGTTCTAGACAAAAAGAAAGCTAAGAAGGAAAAAAGATTATCATTTTGTGCAGCTATTGTAACTAAGTGCAAGTAAACGTCAAACTATCAATTTGAAGAACTTTCAAAAATTGTAAAAATTCAGTAGGATAGCCAGCAGATTAATATTTTAAAAATCAACAGTTTTTTGGGTAACTGTAAATAGTTTGTTTTGGCCTAATTTTCCAACAGATTAAGAACTGTCAATACTGAACAAAATATTTTTAAAAAAATTTAAGGTTCTAAACAGTATCCAAAAGCAGGCAGAAACTGGCAGAGATTTGATCCTTGGAAGGAAGAACTTCAGACTTGTGTTTAAACAGCTTTATATAGTCCCTGTGCCATGGAGTGGCTGGTGGGTAAATTTAGGCAAAAAGCTTAATGGCCTGTGAAACAATGTAAAATGCCATAACTTACATATATTTGGAGTTTCAGAAGAAGAACACAAAGAGAACAGGGCAAAAAAAAAAATGTACAAGAAGAAATAATAGCTTAAAATTTCCCATTTAGTGAAAAATATCAGTTTATTGATTTGAGCAGCTCAGTGGACCTCAAGTAGGATATATAAAAGAAAACGAAGCATAGGCATATTATAGTCAAACTGCTGTAAACCAAAGATAAAGAGAAAAATTTCAAAGAAGTCAGAGAAAATGACCCATTACTTATAGGAGAATAATGATAGGTATGAGAGTTGACTTTTCATAAAAAATAATGGAGGCTAGAAGGCACTGGAATGACATATTTAAAGTGCTGAAAGGAAAAGGCAAAAAACCTGTCAACCCAGAATTCTATATCCAGTGACAATAGCCATCAAAATGTGAAGGAAAAATAAAGACTTTCTTCAGATAAATAAAAAAACTGAGGAATTTTCTTGCTAGGAAAACTGCACTGAAAGAAATCTAAAGGAAGTTCATGCCAGAGCATAGTCTACAGAACACAAAAATGTTAAATATGTGAGTAAATATGAAACATTCTTTTCCTTTTCCTCTTAATTTCTTGAAAGGATACCTAATAATTTAAAGCACAGTTTACAACACTGCATCGTGCAGTTTATAACATAGGTACATTAAAAAATATGACAACAATAAAACAGAGGACAGGGAAAAGAGAGTAAAGGAAAATCCTTTAGTAAGTTAAGAAGCATATTGTAATCACCCAGGCAACCCTAATAAACTAAATAAATACAATTTTTTAAAAGATTTATTTATTTATTTATTTATACAAGAACTGGGGTACAGGCCAGATGCGCGGGAGGGTGAGAGGATTCACCAAAGACAGAGCAGGGAACAGAACAGGCAGACTGATGAAATACACTGCTGAGGGAAGCAGCAGGTGAGACAGGAGAGGTCTGCCGCGCCATGTGGGACCCTTAGTGGCCAGCGGGGATGGAGCCGGCGCTGCAGAGGCTGTGGACAGCTTCACAGCACAGCGCTCAACTGCCTGCGCTACCAGGGGAGGCCCAGAAATACAATTTTTAAAATTGAGAAACTAAAAAGCATTTGATCGATTTTCTTAAAAGTCAAGTGCAACTAAAAAAATATGACAATTGAAAAACAAATAGTTAAATGGTGGACCCTAAATCCATTGATAACAATAGTCATAGTAGATACAAATGAACCAAACACTAATTAAAAAGTGAAGAATAGCTTACTAAATAAAAATGCAAGGCATAAAATTATTTGTTGTTTATGAGAGACACTTGTTAAATATAAAGACACAGACAGGCTGAAAAGAATGGAAATAATATAGTATATAAACCGTAAACTTAAGGTAGCTGGAATGGCTATTTGAAAATAAGACAAAGTAGACTTCAAGACAGGAAGGATTACTAAAGCTAAAGAGAGATATTTCATAATGATAAAAAGGTCAAGTCATTAGAAAGTCATTAGGAAAATGGTAAGAAAAAGAAACAATTGCAGTTGGGGATTTTACTATCCTCTCTAAGAAACTAATAGAACAACTAAACAAATAATAAGCAAGGAGATAGGAGACCTGAACAACACTATGAATTACTTTGACCTAACTGACATCCATAGACTGCAACATCCAACTGCAGGATACACATTCTTTTAAGTGCACATGTAATGTTTACCAAGTTATTTGAGGTCATAAAATAAATTTTATTAAATGCCAAAGCCTAAGATCTTAGAGCATGTTCTCTGATCACAAAGGAATGTTCTCTGATCACAAAGAATATGTTCTCTGATCACAAAGAGTCTATGAACCAACTGAATATTTCAAAGTGAATGATTATAAAATACAACATCTTCAAATTTCTAGAAGGCAGCTAACCCCTGCTTAAGAGAAATGTGCAAATTTAATTGCTTATGTTAGAAAAGTTTAAAATAAATTATCTAAGTTTCCACCTTAAGAAATAAAAAAAAAGTTAATTAACTTCCTACCCTAAGTAGGAAAAAAATAAATAATAACAAACAGAAAGCAGAAAAAACACTGGTTGGCTCCTTTAAAAGATTAATAAATTTGACAAACTCCTAACAGTTTATCAAGATTCATCAATGGAAAACAGACAAAAAATAAAACCCACAAATTACCAGTAATAAAAAATATCACAGAAGTTAAAAGAGTAAGAGAATATTGTCAAAATTTTTGCCAATAAATTTGACAACTTAGATAAACGTATATAAGACAAAATCCAAAATCCAAATAGCCCTAGACCTATAACAGTAATTAGGTGCGTAGTTTAAAAAACCTTTTAAGAAAGAAAAGTTAAGCCCAGATGATTTCACAAGTGAACTGTATCAAACATTTAAGATTGAAATAATACCAATCTTCTACAAACTCTTGTAGAAAATTGAGTCAAGTGAACACTTTCCAATTCATTTTATGAAACTAGCATTACCCTGATACTAAAACTTGATGAAGACATTAAGGAAAGAAAATTACAGGCTAATACACAATTTGCCTTTCGATTTAGAAAATGATGCTATTTATAGTGATTATGACCTAAAGGTGATTGAGCAACCTTGCTCAGAAACACACCACTCACCACTGAACAGGAAAGAGAAAGGTCCCTCAATATATCAGCTCACTATTTAACCAAACTCACCACTCTAGCTGGTGGGTGTTCTATTAAGGGAGGGCCTTCTCCAAGCAACTCTTTTAATGTAAATATCATGTCCTGCCACATCACCACACCTTAGTCTCCTTTCATCTGAAAACCCCAAATTAGCAGACCAAGCATGTATGTTGGGGGTGGAGGCAGGTGGGGAGTTGGTAGAATCAGGAAACCAATGGAACAGGTAAGGCAACATCAGGTGCACAGTTCCCGAGGTGATGCATCTCAGGTAAGTTGGGGAGACAGGAGGAATTTCAACTTGGAGGGCAGAATATAAAGATTAGGGGCCAGATGGATAGCAGTGAAAGATTATTCTGGAAGGCAGGCTGGCACTAAACTTAATATATAATGGTTTTAAATTGTGTGTTTAAAAGGTAAACACGGACTAGTAAAGATACATCTTCCTACTATAATTCACAGCTGCTCTAAAAACAGATTTCCTTAGCTCCCAGACAGCTTGTGGACAGCTAGTCCAGCAAGTCAGAGTAGGGAAAGAACAGAGACAAGGAAACAGGTTATGGACTCACGCAGATGGGACAGGGGACGCAGGATCGGAGACCAGCTCCAGAGACTCTGACTAGGCAGGCCGCTTCCATGACTACTAGGTTGTAGACTGAAAGTTTCTGCCATTCTACCAATCTCTAACTTTGTTCATCTATAAGGATACTCCTTCAGTTATTTGGAGGTAAATCACCTGTTATGGGTCACATTTTTCAAACTATTAAAAGACAAAGAGTGGGTGTGTACCCTCCTGCTTTCTAAGTAATGCTTCTAATACACTGAAAAATAAAAATATTTAAGTCAGCACTCGCTAGTAGTGGTACATGATTTTGTTTATGTATGTTTCTACAACTTAAAGTTTGTTTCAATCAACCCTCTACTTGGAAGCAGGATAAATGGTCAAATGTTGTTGAAAACAATTCCACCGACCAAAAACCAAACAAAGTGTTCCTAAAGGGGATATTCTGCAAAAGTATTTGCGCTACTAAAGCATAACTCACATTTCTGAAAAGAAGGCATAAATTTCTGCCTATATTGGCATTACATTGAAGAAAACGTTTGAGATTTTTCTATGTGCAAAAGGGTTGACGTGGGCTAGTATGACTTGCCAAATTATTTCAATAAAACGTAACACTGGGCAGTAGCTCAGGCCTTCTCTTTAGTAAGGAGTCTCCTACTACTGTCAAATATTCCTTAAGAAACGTGAACAGTTGTCCTGACTGGGGACAATCACAGATATCCATTCTCTTACTGCCGCTGCTTTTGTTGTCATTTTACTTCAACCACCCTCTGCTGACTTCCATAATCATTCCTCTCCAAATCTGATAACCCCCCTCCTTTTATGATAGCACCTCCCAGACTGTTGGTAGTCACAATTTCAAAGGGAGACGGAGGAGGTGGTGAGGAAGGAGGAGAGGAGGCAAAGGGAATGAGAAAATTCTATTATCCTTCCCTCTGGGGCTCTCCACTGGTTTTCACCTCCTCCTGGGGTGAGAGTGGGGTGTGTACCTTCCTGCTCTCATTCTGGCCCAATAAATGATCTCCTACCTAATCCTCAGAACCACCAGTAGCTCCCCCCCAGCTCCTCACTCCCTTCCCAGCCCATCCCACTGGAGTAACTCCCTAGTCACAAATGTCACCATCAGAGACTGAAGTTAGGGAATAGGGGGACAAAGGGAGCTCCTACTAACAAAAATGAAGCCAGTGGAAAGGGGAGAGGTTCAAACTTCAGGATGGAAAGAGTTTCTGGATTCCCAAGTTGGAAGTTTGTCCTCCATCAAAATATGATGTCTACAGTCTCCTCCTCCAGGTAAAACAGTCACAAAATAGGGTTTTTTTAATGGGCTGTCCTGGGAATCAGCTTTAAAAACATGGTTTCCTCCCCTTCTCCCTTCCACCCCCATAAGAACATTGCTTCTGTAAGAAATTACTTAAGTAAATCTTGGAAAACAATTTATTCACTGATTTTAAAAAAGAAATTCTAGGAGCAGGATGCTACTTCACCTCAATATCTTTTTGACTTTCAGTGATACCTAAGGCAGGGAGGAGGAGTGGTGTTAGCTAAAAAGAAAATGTTTATCTTGTAAATGCTTCATTCTGAACATTTTGAGGAGTTAAAACTTTAAAGATAAGCCATCGCTCCGCCAGGATAGAGAAAGAACGTGTGGGGTGGGAGGAGAAGGTGTAGAAAAGGTTTGTTGGGATTAAGGAGAAGAGAAGGAGAGAAGGACTCCCAGGGGCCCCTCCCAGAGCCCTGTGGATTGATGCTGGCGGCAGGGGATAAAGGTCTGTTTGCCTCATCCTCAGGACAACCATGAGTGAACTGCTAATAGTAAGACAGGCTTTCTAGTAACATGCCTGGCAAACCACACCTGGAAACATTAAAAAACCACATTTCATTATAGGTATCTGGGTATCCTATACATTTGATTGAATGTCACAACTATCCCTTTCAGTGGCATATTCCCATTTTACAAAAGAAACCAGCCTGGCTGCTAATTCAGCATCTATAAAGTCTCATTAACAGCTTCTGGTAGAAACAAAAATAATAATTCCAGATTCCTTGTCATAGGTACACTGAAGTTATTATACCTTTAGGATTTCTGCAGTCACTCTCAAATATCTCACTAAATCAAACCTCTAAAACTTGAGTGTTTAAATTTTCCTATCTTAATAATGGAAGCCTTCATGGAAATCTTGTCTATTTTCATACCAATTAAAAGTATCATAGTGGTGAGGGAGGACTTTCAGTTTGTTTAGACTTGTTCTAAACCTTGCATTAAATTTTTGATCTGGTAATTAATTGTAATCCTTAAGGCATATTTTTTTTTTTTTGCCTGTTGTTAAAAGGTAAAACTTGTTGGCAAGGTTAAAATCATTCCCACCAGCTTTGTTTTGACTTGTAGAGAGTTGTCAGCATACAATAGAGAAATTGTCAGCATGTTCTGGTTATGGTTTGCTTCAACCTGCTGATTGTTTCTGCCCCATGACCCAAAAAATGTGTGGTGTTTATATTTTTAATTCTCCTATTCCTGTAGGGAAAAAAATAACAATACCTATATGTTCACTGCCCAGGGAAAACAAAAACTGGAAGCTAAAACACAGAGTACTTTAAAGTCTAAACTAGTGGTCAGACCAAAATATAAGACTTATACCTCCACACTCTTCTTCTGATAGACTAGGGATCTATCTTACAGAAATACTGACATGTTCAGAAAGATACACATACAGATATGTTCTCTACAGCACTGTAAAGAATGGAAACAACCTAAAATCCATCAATAGGAGAATAGTTAAATAGAGTTTGAAATATCAGACATGGGAAAGTATGCTATGATTAAAAAAATCAAATAATCTACCTACTTTTATGTCATACAAATAGTCTACAAAAAATACATTCATAAGTAATTTTTGTAATTATAAAATATAAGAACCATAACATCCAACAGATATCTGGGGAAAAAAAAAAGATTGCAATACCAAGTGTTGGCGTGGCTATGGAGCAACTGGAATTCTCATACACAGCTGGTGGGAGTGCAAAATAGGTCCAATCACTTTGGAAAACTGGAGTGGCTAATAAAACTAAATATATGCCTATCCTAAGGTTTCTCAGATATTAAAAACAGATATACCATATGACCAGCAATTTCACTCCTAGGTATCTACTTGAAAAATGCAAAAACACTAATTTGAAGGGACATTTATTGCATCACTATTTATAGTAGTCAAGTTATGGAAACAACCTAAGTGCCCTAAGACAGATGAGTAGATTAGGGAGATGTGGGGTAGACACACAATGGAATACTACTCAGCTGTTAAAAAAATGAACTCTTGTCATTTGCAACAACATAGAATTGGAGAGGATAATACCAAGTGAGATAAATCAGAAGGAGAAAGACAAATACAGTTGGTTTCACTTAAATATGGAATACAGAGAAACAAAAAAAAGTGTCAGAGAAAGCCAAACCAATAACAAACCCTTGACATCTGAATGAAAAAACGGAGGCAACCGAAAAGGTGGGGGTGGGGGGGAGTAGAGTGGAATGGGGGAGAAATGGGGTCCAGTGGAGCATGGTGGAGGATTATTGGGACTCTGGTGGTTGACATGGTGTGTAACATATGTTTGTGGAGATTTGAACCTATAACCCCTAAAACAAATACAATGTTGTAAAAGAACATTACCTTAATAAACATAATTGGAAAAAAAAAACAAAGAAAAAAGAGGTATGAAGTGTGTGTATATATGTGTGTGCATGTGTATGTACATACATGTATTTATGTATCCTATAGCCCAGTAATTCCAGTTCTAGATATTTATACAAGAGAGATGACTGCTTATGTTATCAAAACAAGTATACAAGTAAGCTCACAGTAGCTGTGTTCATAAAAACTGAGCAGTTCAACACCCATCAGTAGAAGAATGGATAAGCAAACTGAAATATTCACACAGTGGAATACTACGTAGTAAAAAGGATAAAATGATACACAGAGTACCATGGATCCATCTAAAAAGCATGTTGAGGACAGACACAAAAGATAGCATACCAACTCCATGAACTTCCAGAACTGCAGAACTGACCTATGATGATAGAAGTCAGAATAGCGACAACCTCTGGGGAGGTTCTGTCAGAACTGACAGAAAAGAAACTTTCTGGGGTGATGGAAACATTTATATCTTAATTTGGTGATGGTCACACAAGTGTATACATATGGTAAAGTCATTCAGTGGTAACACTTAAGATGAGCATTTTATGTATGCAGATCACACCTTAATAAAGTGCTGAGGAAAAAAAGAAAGGAGAAAAGATTAAAGGGGAGAGTAGGAGGAGGAAAGAACAGTTGGAAAAATTATCAGAAAGGAAAGATCATATTAAAGGGATTTTATTATTTTTAAGGTGGCTTACTACAACATCATTAAGAGATATTTTCTGTAGCTAAATAGCCCAGCATACTTCTTATACTCCATTTGTAATATGTAGTACCGTAATTAATTCCAACTCAACTACAACACTGGTTTATATTACAATAAATATGTGCCACTGGATACATTTTAGTAAATCTCCTATTATATGAATAAAAACTTTATTTCCCTATAACATACTGCTATTACAATGTCAAGAATATTAGGAGACCCAACATGAGAATTCGAGTAATTCGTAAATGATTTTATTAAAACGATCAGCCTTCAGAAAAACTTGCTCTCTGGATGCTAAGATCACTCTGTTCCTGAGCTTGCATCTGTCCTATCTTCCATATAAAAACTGGATAGTAAAATTAAGCAGTGGAACTCAAAGACTCTAAACCTGAAAAGCCATCTGTTATAATCACCCAATGTATAATGCAGCACTGACAAACCAGAAAAGCAAGCAATGAACTTGGAAACACAGGGGAAATAAATATGAATAAATGTAGCAGAAATTATAGGTTTTCTGTAGGGTGTAATGGTTTATAACATGAAAAAAATTATATCTATGATAGTTATGTCAATATGCTAAGATTCTCAAATGATGGCAAAACTTGAAACTTACCTTATTTTTCCTACATTTAAGATGATTAAAAATTGTTTAAGTATTACATATATATGAGGAGGTAAAATGTTATCTTAATAGCTAGCCTAGGCCTTTCTCTCAGGGAGAGGACTGTCATTGTATGGAAAATAACTTGTTTTTCTGTGTGTGGGTGTTGGTAGGAATATAAACAACTAAACAGCTAAACTGCCTTTTCAATTTAGGCAAGTAAAAAAATTTTTTTGTTTGTTCCAGGTAGGCTAAAGGGGAAACGGCCAATGAGAAAGCATCAGCCTGGGAACTACATCAAGTAAAGGGCCATCGGGGACTCTCTGGTGACTGGGGTGGCAAAAGAAACATTTAGCAATAGACGTGCCTAACATCCTAATTGAAATCATTTGCATTACTACACTGTCAGCTCCTCTTCTCTCCCCTGTACCTCCTGAATCTCCAGTGATGTTTACCACACTCACAGAGAGGCTTCATGTGGGTAGGCTTACGTGAAAATTGCAGGCAAGGCTATCCCTAGGCCGGTGACATGACGGGCTGGATATTTCTTTGTTGTAGGAAGCTTTTCTATGCATTGTGGGGAGCTTCTCAGTATCCCTGACCTTTGCCCACTGGATGCCAACAGCATCCTTGCCAGCTGTGACACCAAAAAAAAAAAAAAAAAAAAAATGCCTCTGTGTTGCCAAAAGTCCCCTGAGTAACAAACTCTCTGCAGTTGGGTCTAGGTCTACATGACCCAGGACAGAGAGCACATGTGAAAGCCTGGAAGGAAAGGTGACATGGAGAATGCTTGCTCCTTGAGAAGCACCTAGCTCTTGAGGAGTCTGGGTTTCGGTGGGAAGTAGATCTTGCCTAGAGTTCAAAAGGCATGGGCAGTATACCTAACATCTAGGCTATACTCACAAGGAAGCTCAAAAATTTCTACCAATTAAAAAATATTAGCAAACAAAAAGGGATACTGGCCTGAGTAAATCTTTCATTTTTTAACTGAGAATTATTTCAAAAAATATTATATTACACATACAGTTTTCTATACCCAAGGAGAGGAATACATATCTTTCCTAAGTTAGCAGTAAAACTAACTTCCTCTCTCTCCTCCATAAGGTTTTTTAAAAAAAATGATCACTGGACTCTGGTCTAAGAAGGAAGGAAATGGAGGAGACCCTGAAAGAAACCCTACAAACCATGTCTAATTTAGAGAAGGAAGGATGAACCATCAACGTAAGTGAAAGGCTGTGTCTCAGAGTTTTCCTGTGTAGAAGCTGCTACAAAAAGAGAATCAATAGTACTTGAAAGAAAACATTTTTTAAAATTTTATTAAACAAACATTGATATGGTGTTTATTACATTCCAGATACTATTCTAAGTTCTTTTCACACAGTAGTTCCTTTATTTAATTCATATACATTCTATGGGATAGATACTATTATTATCCCCACTTTAATAGATATGGAAACTAAGGGTCAAAGTGAAGCAGGCAGTGAGAAAGTAGCAAAGTATGGATTTGAACCAGTTTCCAAAATGAAAAAGTCATCTTGAAGAGCTAAAGTAAATGCCTCTGTCTGAATCATATTTATTAATAAAGAACAGGAACATTTAGAAAATGTCTAACCACATTCTCAACATCTAAAAAGTCATTTTATCTATATGCCAGAGTTTTATAAATGTAACAAAAAGGAAACAATGAGTAAGGAGGAAAAAACACATGGAAATTTTCTTTAAATAAATAAATGCTGAATTTAAAACCACAATGAAGTCAGTAACAGATGAGATAACAACAGAGATGCAGTAGAAAGTAGATGAGGGGCCCAAATGATATATAATATAAATCCCAGTATGACAGAATAAAGCAGATGGAGCAGAAACAATGATAATAAAAAAGTACATATCTTTTTTATATTAAAGAAAGATCTGAGACTACAGATCAAAAGCGTTCACTACAAAGCAGGCAAATTTATTAAAAAGCCAAAGACTTAGACATTGTCTAGTGATGTTCTTGACAGCAAAGAAAAATATCCTATAAACATCCAGGCAGGAGGTAGGAGGGTTGGGTTATAACAGAAATACATCAGGTTGACATCAGACTTCTCCTTCACAAAACTGAAGACCAGAAGATACTGGGACAACTTCTAAAGGTGAAGTTGGGAGGAAGGGGAAGTGTGTGGCCCCCGAAACATGTCCACAGCTAAGTTTATATGAAACTAGATAGACACATTCTCAGACCTGCAGAGGCTCAGTTAATAAACTATTAAAGAACCCTTTCCAAGAAATTATGTCAGTGTTATAGAGTCTTGATCATCATCTACTAGGGCTGTGAGCACTGTCCAGTACAGTAGCCACTGTGGCTTTAAAGCAGCTGAAAAGAAATGTGTGCACTTGAACTGAATGTGTTTCATTTAATTTCTGTTAATTGTGTATGTGTGGCTTGTGGCTACTATATTAGCACGGTGAATATTGAAGAGATAGGAGCTCAAGAATGAAAAAGTTCATGGTACAAAAAGTAAGCAATGAACCAAAATATTATTTTATATTAGGAAAAAAATGTTATAAGTATGGTTTTAAAATATACAAATACAAAAAAATAATTCTTGTAATATATATAATAAAAACATAATAATACTGAGTCTAAAAATCTCAGATTATATTAACAATTTCACATTTCACAAGAACCAAAAGATACTGTTTCATTCTTTTTTTTTTTTTTTTTTTTTTGTGGGACCCTCGCCTGTGGCCAGGGATCGAACTGGCACTGCAGAGGCTGCCGGCAGCCTTGCAACCCAGCGCTCAACCGCTGCGCCACCAGGGGAGGTCCGATACTGTTTCATTCTTACAGTTGCTAATCAGAAGGACATGATTCATTTTTTTTAAACCAAACGTTAAACTACCAGGATATATAACTTTGAAATCACTGGAAAGAAAATTAAAAAATCCCAACATTAATGATCAAAAAAAAAAAATGCTCTGGAAGCCATATAACAAAATGAAAAACTGTAACTGGAAAAATCATTATACATAACTGTATTCACAATAAGTCCCAACTTTTATAGTATGGACATATAATAAGAATTGAAAGAAATATATAGAAATTTAATAACTATTAACTAGGGACAACTGTATATCATTATGTTTTCAAAATTTGCTACAATGAGCATCATTACTTTTATAATCAGGAATATTTAACATAAACAAGAGATAGTATGGTCAGATCTCAACTTTCAGAGTTTAATTGACCGATGACCTTATCTATCCGGAAAATATCCAGTATCAAAAAGTAAATGGAAAAATAACTGAGCAACCAAAAATACATGCCACCAAGTCCACATCTAAAGGTTTTGGTATTGTATTCCTTAAGAGAGTCCTTTATACCTTCTTTTACACATATCTTAATTCCAAACTTGGTTATCTGATGTCCCAGATAATCTGCACTGGGGTTACAGATAATCTGCACTGGGGTTACCACTCTGAGCAGTGCAGAGTGGTAGCCTGGCCTAACAGGAGACAAAAGTGATAGAAATAAAAATATAAAGCAGACAAAGACAGTCATAAAACATTCCAGGGCAATTATGGCAAATATTCCTAAGCAATTCAATATATGCCCATAAAGGATGACAATAGTAATGACTTTAACAACTCTGGGTAAAAGTGTTCAAAGGAATTGCCTTTGAACTGGTAGCTTCAGGAAGAAAAGTTCCTAATGCACTTTAGGGGGAAAAAATTGATCACAAATGTTTACAATAAAAAGAGCGATTCAAGGGCCTCCCCGGTGGCGCAGCGGTTGAGTGCTGGGTTGCGAAGCTGCCCGCAGCCTCTGCAGCGCCTGTTTGATCCCCGACTGCTCCCCGGCCACCAGAGGAGGGTCCCACATGGCGCGCAGACCTCTCCTGCCGCACGCTGCTCCCCTCAGCAGTGTGCTTCGGTCCTTCTGCCTGCTCTGCTCCCCGCTCTGGCTCTGGTGAATTCTCTCACCCTCCCGCGATTCTGACTGAACCCAGTGCTTGTATAAATAAATAAAAATAAATCTTAAAAAAAAAAAAGTCTTTAAAAAAAAAAAAAAGAGCGATTCAAGAGAATATCCCCAGCTATCCAGAGCAAGTCTTGGAAGTTCCACAAAGTTGTGGATTTTACTATATTGAAAAGGATTTTTTCTATTTTCAATAGACCAACACAAATCTAGAAAACAATCTGGAAGAAAATGATTAATGATTGCTTCTTTCTAAGGAAGTTTAAAAATAACCATAAGCATATCACAATCAACATGAGGGCACAATTGTTCATAAGTGCATCGGGGCTGTGGATGTTATTTTGGCTTTAATCCATATTCCTAGCAGGAATTTGGAGTTAGGTTCCAAGTAGGTAGTTGGATACTACCATTAGGGTAAAATCAGTTGGTTCATTTCCACCACACAGGATTCATTGTGAACCGAAGAGTACTTATTCTATCTCCTCATACTTGCCTCTTAAGCTTCTGACTTCAAAAGCAAGGCTAGAAAGACAAGGAAGAAACTGATTGCATTTATATCTGTGAGACAAAGATTATGCAAACTGCCAGCCATTGTTTTTGTTTTCAGCATGGTTATCATAAAATGAAAACAAAAAGATAACTTCTACAAAGCCTGATTACTTGAAAACAGACCTGAATATTTCCTTCTCTTTCAGTAAGGCAGTAGACGCCTTTCATTTGACTTATCTATAATGTACTTATTTGCTGATATAGACTAGTTACTATTTCTATAAGAGAACTTGACAGAGTCTATCTGAGGAAGCTGTTTCCTGAGTTACAATAGAACCTCTCACTGCTTTAACATCTGCCAAAGATCAAATAAAGCATTTGAAAAAAACTTTCTACCTTCCAATATACACCCAAAGCTAAAAAGAAAAAAGCATGATTACTATCCTGGTTCATGGTCCTTTAGCACTCTGACCTCTCCAGGATTCTATCTGTAATACATGGTCATCACTGTCACAATTCAAGCATGATGTATGAAATAAAGTTAATAACCTTCTTGTCTACTTTCTTATTCCCCTCCCAAGGAAATTAATGTTAACTGTTTGGGGTGTGTGTGTGTGTGTGTGTGTGTATCTCAAATAGAACATATACTTCTTCCTAGGCTTACACAATTACACAAACATATATAACATAAGAGGGTGGTAGTTGTTTTCAAACAAACAATATTTTATTGTGCACTTTGCTCTTTCATCTTAAAAATATGTCATGGAGCCTCCCTGGTGGCGCAAGGGGTTAAGATGCAACCTATGAAGCTATTGGCAGCCTCTGCATCACGAGTTCGATCCCTGGCCAGGGAGCTAACCCACATGGCGCAGTAGAACTCTCCTGACTTGCCCGCTGTTCCCCTCAGCAGTGTATTTCAATCAATCCACCTGTTCTGGTTCCCCCAGTTCTTAAATGTATAAATAAATAAATCTTTAAAAAAATGTCACGGACTTTCCAAGCCAATCTATACGATCCACCATATCCTTTTTAATGGCTGTAAAATATTCCCTGAGATGGATAATTCATTCACATCATCACCCCACCTTTCCCAATTCATGGACATTTAGAATGGATCATTGTGCGTGTACTTCACATCCTTTAATTTCAGCAACAGATTCCTAGAAGTAGAGTTTCTGGGTCACATGAAACATTTTCAAATGTTAAAAATTTTATCCTTAAACAAAGTTAATTTTAGACCTTCAGTATTTCTGTTCCTTTCCTTCTTATGCAAAATTTTGGCATAAACCTTTCACAATGCCTTGCAAATTTTATTTTTGAAAAGCACACATATTACGTCAAAAAAACACCCCTGTCACTTATGCTCATGTAGTTATAAATAAATAAATGCTTAAGTTATGGCTGTGATGGCCAGTGCTAAATCACTGTGCAAATGTTTTTGCCTTGGTTTATGAAAGTAGTAATTCACTGTGGAAACTCCACCCCATGGCCATGTGGCAGCACTAAAGTGGCAGCTCTCTCACCCTGTGACTCCCTCCACTGAGTGACAATAGAGAGAGCAGGACCTTCATATTTTCTAATTGTCAACAGTTAACCTGAAAAAGCATGTGTGGGGGGGGACAAGTAAATAGCAACAGACAATAAATTGATAGTCATTATGGGTTTCTAATATCCACAAATTATCTGTAGCACAATGAATAATTCGGCAGGACTATACCAGAGATTGTTCTATAAAAAACAAAACCTATAACCAATATGTTGCTATGATTACACAAACCTTTCAAAAACAAATTCTTCAAACATTTTTCAATAGAATTAATGATTGAATTCCACTTTACTTCAGATTCAGACACTAACTGCAAACTTTAAAAAAAAAAAGGCTTTAAAGAAATATATGAACCAACAAAGCTCCTTAAAATTTAATCTCAGAGTCCTCCCTATATTCTAAACACCAGAGCACCAACAGAGATTGTTAAAACACAGCAAGTTTGATACAGAAGTATGTGACATGCAATTAATCTCCATTCATACCCTGCTCTACTTGTCAACAAACAAAGGTTCTGCTTTAGAAGGAGATCTGAAGACTTCAATTAAAAACAGTCAGCTAACAAGAAAATAATCTAAGCTAAAGGAAGGTGGCAGGTGCAGAAATGAGTTGTTTACCAAAATGTCAGTTTTGAACAATAAAGAACTGCACGTCAAAAATGTTGAAGGAATGGATTTCACGGCAAGCCTCTGAAAATGAAAAAGGGATTTCCTACCAAAGCAACTCACAAAACGGAAGTATAGTTTAACAAGCTCGTAAATTACTTTTCCTCTCATCAAATGACAGATATCAAGGAAGGAATCAGTTTGTATCTTTAAATGCAAGGGCAGAACTAAACTTTGGGCCACTTTCTTCTCTCCTGGAAACCAGACACACCCTCTTACAGAATATTTAACCAACAGAGGGAAACTACAAGTTGCTTCATTGGGGACACCCAGATCACCCTCTTTTACCCTGCAAATACTTTTCTACTCTGAAAGTTTAGATTTACTGAGGCCATAACTAAAATAGATTTTGCAAACTTCACCTCAAAAGAAATACCTAGTTGACAGCTTTAACATAGGAGCAATCCAGAATGGAAACAGTGCTACAAACAGAGCCCAAGAGACCCCGCCAACTGTTTGATTAGGAGGCATTTATACCAAGACAACAAGATAATGCAGAAATAAAACCAATTAAATTGAGAGAAACTGAAAAAAGTCCTGCTTGCCAAAAATATGACCTGCCCAAAGCAGGCCATCTGTTAAATATGTGTCAAAAATGTCACTTGGATGCCAAAAGGCTTAATTCTGAGCAATTTCCTCCTGAGACCCTTATGCAATCACAGATTCCAGGCTCTGTCCTTCCAGGAAGGTCAGTTACAGGAAAGCAAGTTACTTTCACCAGAAAAAGTGAAGGGAGGAGATGATAGGGCCGTTAGCAAGAAGTCTCTTTCCAGCACTGGAAGCATGTGCTGAGTGTTACTAAGTGTTAGTAAGTGGCCTTAACTCCTGGAAGGATGGCTTAGGCACTGTAGGTGAACACACCACACTGGGACATTTCTAGAAAAGGAAGAAATGTAACAGCATGGGCCCTTCTGGGTGGATGACCAGAAACTGGGAGGCCTGCAAGCTGGTAAGGGAGACTGGGCCTTGGGTGCTGGCACTCATGGTCAATGGCCACACCTGGCCAACAGGAGCCCAGGAGCCCCCCATTGCGCCCTGGAGAGCGGCAGGAGGCTCTAAGCAGGGAGGTGAGGGTCTTCTGTGAGAGGTGACCACGTCAAGGCTGGCGAAGGAGGGGAAACCTACAGACCCAGGAGGAAATCTGAGGAGAAAGGGACCCTTGAACGTGGCCTGGAGCAGTTTAGAAGCGTGTAGCTAAGTGGAGGGCAGCAGATGCCTGGGGGAAAGAGAAAATGAGGAACTGCTGGGTGTGAAAGAGACTCTGAGGCGGGAGGATGAACACCTGGTTCTGCAGGATGGAGGGTTCCAGAAGGTGGTGAGTGATGGAGCTAAAAAGAAAGCCTGGCCTTGCGCGCCCCTGCAGCGTCCCCTTCCCGCGCGCCTTCAGCTCGGCCCTGGAGGGACGCCCGGAGGGGTCGGGGGAGCCTGGGGCTGGGCCCGGCGTTACCTTCCAGGAGCCAACAGATCTCCTCGGGGAGGGCGGCGGCCTGCATTTGCGGGGCGCTGGAGAGGCCGAGGCTGAGGCGGGAGAAGGCCGTGAAGGCCCGAGGCGGCTGCTGGCCGGGAGGCACCTGTGCCTCACTCACCGCCGCCGCCGCGGGGCCGCGCCGCAGGGCGGGGCCGCGCCCCGGGGCGCGCTCAGGAAGTGGCGCGCGGGCCGGGCGGGGGGCGCGCCCCGGGCGGGCGGGCGGGCGGGGGTACCTGGGCGCGGGCGCGCGCGGCACTGCCGCCCGGCTTGGGAGCTGGAAGGCTGGGGGGCGAGGACGCCGCCCGCGCAGGGCCCCCACCCAGAGCCGACACCTGGCCTGGCTCGGAGGAACAGCGGTCGCGGGAGGCCGCCTTCGCGAGCGCGGGATTGTTGGCCTCAAGGGACCACGGAGAGAGCCCGAAATGGGGCGCCAGGAGGCAGAAGCCGAGGAAGAGATGGGTTTCCGCCAAGTAGAGCGGCTCCGTGCCCAGAAAATGTTAGCTCTCTCAGGCAAACCACCATGTTTAAAGGAAATGACCCTAAGTCCCAATAAATAATATAGAGGCGCCAACATTTGGGTAATCAGCGGTAGGGCTGCAACAGGAGGCCCCAATGCCCTGTCGAGTGGCGAACAGAGCCCTTTTCCTCTAAGTGCTGATAGAGGCAGGAGAGTGAAGACGAGAACCCAGGAAAGTGTCCTCTCCCACTCATTCAAAGTGTATGGCACCTGGGCCTCCCTGGTGGCGCAAGGGGTAAAGCAAGGCACTATGAAGCAATCCACAGCCTCTGCAGCACGAGTTCGAGCCCCAACTGACCAGGGAGCAACCCACATGGCGCAGCACACCTCTCCTGCCTTGCCCACTGCTCCCCTCAGCAGTCTATTTCAGTAGATCTGCCTGTTCTGTTCCCCACTCTGTCTCTGGTGAATCCTCTCACTTCCCGCACTCTGGCCTGTACCCCAGCTCTTGTATGCATAAATAAATAAATCTTTAAAAAAAAAAACAAAAAACAAAGTGTATGGCACCTTAATATTGCAAGATGTTACTGGTGAGGGACTCTGGGCAAGGGGTTGACAGAATCACTATTATTTCTCATAACTTCCATGACTACAATTATCTCAAAATAAAGAGTTTGTCTTTTTTAAAAGTACAATAAAGCAAGTGCTATGATGATGGTACAGAGTGCCTTGGGCAATCAAGGGAAGGAGATGGATATAAGAACAGGGGAGAACTGTGTATGTGTGTGTGTTTAGTGGTGCGTGTAATGTTGAAGATGGACCCAGACACTCCAGACTTGGAAGGGGGCAGAACACTTTCAGGTGGAAGGGCCAGAGTGAACAACGATGGAAAAGTCTTCTGTTTGAGGAACAGTTAATAATCCTCTTTTACTGGATAGTGTAAGGAAATTCTAGTCGAGAAAATTTGAAGTTCTATTGTAAATGGACTTGAAAGTCAGAACTCTGTTGAGTGCCCGTGGAGGAGCCATTGACAGATTTTGAGCGGGGAGTGGCCTACCCTGAGCCAAGCACAGTATGTGATTTGGAACCTCTCATTTCACCTCTGCGGGTTTTCCTTCTTTGTAAAACATGGAGTGTCTCTGCTCAGACTGCCCACAGACTATGTGGGAGGGTTGGGAGTGGTGAAAGAGAGGACACAGAGCAAGTGGGTGAAGTGGTTTTTCCATCAACTTCAAGGGAAATAATGACTGAACCATGTATATGGGGACAGCCCAGAAGGACTCATGGTAGCAGTGCCTGCCTCCAGGCCTAGTGTGCTCCCTAGGTCGGGGCCTCGATTCTTTCAGGGGTTCAGTGGTTTCAGGGCTTCTTTGCAGGCCCATGTGATCTGAAGAGGAATGGCGTCTTGGTTTCAAGATCGTATGAAGTACCCAAAAGTTACAGGAAACTGGGTGGAGGTGAGGGGTAGCAGGGCAGGAGTACCTGGGGAATCTGACTCCTGCTCCTCCTTCTTACCCTGGGAAAGGTAACAGTCCTTCAGGCTCCAGAGCAAGTACCAGGTACCAGGCTGGGGCATTTTTTCGACACTCATTGCTCTTTTTATAATACTGTTGCTGCTCTGGAATCATTTTTGAGTACTAATGGCTTGTGTTCCAGAGCAAGGGAGGATAGATGGGAATTTATGCATTGTCGTTGCATTTCTGTTGTAATCTAAAATTATCCTAAAAACAGCCAGGGAAACAAAGTCCCTCCTATAGGTAACCTCAGCACCTTGCCTTGCTTCTCCCTCCTCAGTGAAAGGAAACTTGACACTCTTCCCCTCTTCTTCAAGGATATTTGTCAAATGCTAATATAGGCTACAAGCTAATGAGTTGTTTGATAAAGAGCCATAAGCCCAGGTAATCGCACATCTCTCAGCTCTCACTGCCTGTCATACCTTCTGTACAGCGAGGGAGCAGCAACAGCTCCCCGTGTACATATTCTACATCCATCTGGGTCTTAGAGGAGGTGCAGAGTTGGGTAGTGTGCAGTGGGTGACTGGCAGATTCCAATTCGGCATTGTCATGTTGCATCAAGGTTCCTCACTGCAGACAGAAACCTGCCCCACACATGAGCGTAGCCCCTCCTTAATCATCTGAGGACCCTGGTTCAGCAGTCAGCCTCACTCCTAATGACATTCTGTTAAATGGACAAATTCCTTTGAAGCCTTGTCCTCCTTTGAAATCCAATTTTGCAGGAAGCCAAATCTGATTGGGAGTAGCCATGGAAACCACACCAAGGAGTCTTAGAGGAGGTGGAGAGAGGCAAGGCAAGACGTGATAGTCAAGAGTCCTTTACTGCTCTGTCGGAAATATCAAAGAGATCTGGAGAGGTTGGCAGCAGATGAGTCCCTGCCCTAGTCCTGTTCTGTGTGGCTGGATACCATGTGGCTGTCATGGAAGTGAGCAGCCAGCTGTCTCCACACACAGGCAGGGGGATGGAGTGGAATACACAAATCCCAGGTCTGTCGGCCTCTCTCTACTCCCCCTCCCCCAGCCCCAATTCCAGCAAGATTGTAGGACCCCCCTTCTTAGCTGCCTGCCCCTTAAAGGCAAACAACAAAAGAATGACAAGGTTAAAAATACAAGGCCCTTGCAGATAAGAAGTCCTTTGGAGCAGAGGCCATGAAATTAATCTGAAATTCCTTGTAATTAGATAAGATAAGGGTATCTAAAGAGATGCAGAGCAGCCAGGAATGGAGTCCACAACACAACATGCAGAAAACATACTGCTGGCCCATGGGGGCCCCTCACACACTGTCAGCAGACAGAAGACACAGAAAACAGCGCCCAGGCCAGCTTCCAGGCTGCCTGGCGATGCCGTCTACATGTTCTCATGCCAGGTGGGCACTCACTAAATATGCATCCATGGGGTGTCCAAAGGGTTCAATCTGGAAGAAACAAAGCATCTGGCACCCAGAACGGCATGGGAACAACTGCAAGCAAAGCAGAAGCAGCTGGCACTGCTCTACCCTGGGTGCAATGGGCCTGGGGAGGAGGCTGCAGGGGCGGCTCTTGGGCTTTAGTCCTAGTTGGTTATTGATCCCGGCTGCTGGGTCACGACGAGGTGGAGCTGACGTCTGCCCTGTGGATGTGTGTCCGCTGCCTCTCAGCCCCTCAGTCCCAACCCCATCAAGCGGGTTTATTGACTCTTTTATTGACGATGCTGAGGCCTAATGAGGACAAGAGCTGCACACTTCATTAAGGACTGTGGGAGGAGAGAGGATGCATCCGGCGGGTGCCAGGAACCAGGCTCTGTGTGTTCTGCCAGGCCCAGGAAAGCAAGTCCCGTGCCACCCCAAGGCAGAGATGGACACAAGGTGCTCTCTTGGGCTCATCACTTCAGTGACCTGATAATGCGGACTTTCCACACCTTGCCAGAAGCCTTGTCTTTACTAATTAGCTAACTAACCCTTGGACTTGGGTGTGTCCTCTTGTACACACACTCACACTCACACATTCCTGATGTTCTCCCTTCCAGCTAACACGACTAGATTCTCTGAACTAACACACACAACATATCAGGGAACACACCCATAAGCAGATTCTCAATGAGGTACAGGCTTGGAATGGAATGGAGAACCATTAAAACACAAAGTATCTTCAAGGTGATCAAATTCAAGATAAGGAACAGACAGGGCTCTGGGGGGGGGGAATGCTGCGGGGGGCGGCAGGGGTGGGGGGGGAGCTGTGCTAGCATTAGAATCCTGGTTCTCCAGCACTAACCCAAAGAGCTTGTGGAATTGAATGCCGAGTTGGATAATTAAAGCCCAGATATAACACAGTGACTCTGTGAAGTAGTCGTTGTTGCCCACTCGCATCTAAATAAATAGCAACATTTCTTTCTTTGTTCTTTATCTTATCTTTCTATCACTCCCTTTATTATTTTTCCCCTATATTTCCCAATCACTCTTTTTTATTTTTAAATCTCCTTTGCCTGTCCCTTGGACCACATTAGACATCCCCCATGTGCACGGCTGAGCCCAGCAGAGGCCCTAAAGACCGAAGAGGTTGCTGACTCTGACATTCTCTGTCTTTGATTGGTTCTCTTGGGAATCCAAAGGGGGGGGGGGCAGAATGTGTCAGCTGTAGCCAGATGAGGCTGTACCCTCCTGCTGGAGTGAGACGCGCAGAGTTCATCTGCCAGGGAGGCAGGTGGGGCCAAGGCCAATTTTATAGGTTAGATATTTGCAGACTTGACACCCTGGAAAAACTATAGGGAAGGAGTAGCCATTTCTTTTAAAGGTGATTATGGAGATTAAAGATGAATAATAGAGGGAGAGCAATTTTGTCGACTTAACTGGCTTCCTTCGGTTTCATCTGTTATTTCAAAAGGTAAAAGTTTAAGCTCCCTAGGCGCCATTCTTTCTTTTTTCGTGCCTCTTTTCCCTCCCCTTACTACAGATGTTAGAATTCAGAGTTGGGGCAGGGGAATTCAAAATGAGAGAAAGGGCGGTATTTGGAATTTGATAGAAAACTCTGGCCTGCATGACACGTGCACACATGCTTTGAAGGAATATTTACAGTGAAAGGTAGTGCTGTAATCTGACCAGAATCATCAATATTCACAAATGCCAGCAGAATCACCACCTAGAGTGAGAGACGACAGCAGCAGTGGCTGATTGTGTCAATGCCAGGAAGTGGGTAAAAACAACTTTCCTATAGATGACCTCTTATGTCAGGGCCTGGAGGTCCAGCAAATATGTCTTTCCTTGACTTCAAAAACACCTTTCTGCTTTTCCTTTCTGATGTCTTTTCCTAGGCATGCTTGGGCTTCAGTTTGGGCAGTGTTTTCTACCAGCATAAACCACGCTCTCTTCGCACATGGACAGCACTACTGTGAGGCGAGGCCAGCGGTGTTGCCTCTCATGCTTTGCTTTTCTTCTCTTCTAAAGGCTGACTTAGCCCTCCTCCCATTCTTTTTTTTTTTTTAAAGATTTATTTATTTATTTATACAAGCACTGGGTACAGTCAGAAGCACGGGAGGGTGAGAAGATTCACCAGAGCCAGAGCGGGGAACAGAACAGGCAGACTGATGAAAAACACTGCTGAGGGGAGCAGCAGGCGGCAGGAGAGATCTGCGCGCCATGTGGGACCCTCACCGGCAGCCGGGGATTGAACCGGCGCTGCAGAGGCTGCGGGCAGCTTCACAGCCCAACTCTCAACTGCTGCACCGCCCACCCTCCTCCCATTCTGCTACTAGACCTCATGATCCCACCCTCTCCCATTGCCTTTTAGATTTTCAATCTCGTATCCTTTCCATCTTTAGTCTTTCCCTCTGTCTGCTGACATCCTACTCTAACATTTCAAAAAGCAAAATAAAACCTTCCTCAACCCTCAAGACCGTCTCCACATCTCATCCTCTCCTTCCTTACCCTTGCCAGCTTTCCCCGCCCTATCTCACCTCCTTCCCCCTGCCTACTTTTCCACCATTGCATGACTCTCTCAAGGGCATCAGTGCCCTCTTTCCTTCTAGAATTTGATAGCCTTTACCAACCTCTCTCTGCAGCATGGAGTGGCACTGACCACCTGCTCTTGCTTCCAGCACCCAGCTTCCTTGGCACTGCCCTTTCCTGGCTCTTCCCATCCTTAACTATTATTTTTCTGTCCACCCTCCCCGCTTCTTTTTGGTTCTCTGTTTCATGTTCCAGTCACGGGTATTCACCAGACTTTTACAGTTGACTTTCTTCTTTCTCTCTCCCTCTCCTTTGCCTCCTTGCTGAGTCCCTAATGGTTTTATTCTCCCACCATTCAACTTTCCCCTTCCTATTTCTCCATGCAGATGACTTTTCTAAAGTATGCCTCTGGCCCACATTTCCACCTGGATATTTGAACAGTTCCACTAATTTGCTATTTCCTCTCCCCTTAATCCTTGTAATGGCAACAACATTCAGTGAAAAGGACATAAGTTTATGAGTCGAAAACACCTGGTGGTAATTCTGGCCCAGTTGCCTATCAGCTTTAAGACTCTGGACAAAATTCAATGAGTCTCAGTTTCTCAGGTGTAAATTAGAGATCACGCTCCCTACCTTACAGGATAATTACCAGGCTTAAGTAAGATGGAATGTGTATAGAGTTATATAGTACTTGATCAATAAATTGTAACAGTTATAAAGGAATTGCTGTTCTCACTGATAATCCAAACTCAAAAGGTAGGACTCGTATTGGACCCTTTCTCATCCCCATTCTAAACATTCACCAAGTCCGCCAGTCTTACCTCCTCACAATGGCCTTTGAAGTCTTTCCTTCCTTTCATCCTGAGTGTCCTGGTTCTCATTATCTTTGTTAAAAAGTGATATTGGGGCCTCCATAGTGGCGCAAGCTAAGTACCACACTATGAAGCAATCTGCAGCCTCTGAAGCACGAGTTCAATCCCCAGGCGGCAAGGGAGCAACCCACAGGGCGAAGCAGACCTCTCCTGCTGCTCCCCTCAGCAGTGTACTTCAACCAATCTACCTGTTTTGTTCCCTGCTCTGTATCTGGTGGATCCTCTCACACCCCGTGCCTCTGGTCTGTACCCCAGCTCTATAAATAAATAAATCTAAAAAAAAAAAAGAGAGAGATTGAAATGGCTTTCAATTCAGTGCCTGGCATCTAATCTTCCCATTATCTCATGTCAACATACACCCAAGTTCCAGAATATACATCCCCAAGAATAATCCTGATCCCATCAAAGAAGTGAGATGCTGTGTAATGGCCCTAAATTCAGATGGTCTTGTGTTCAAATCTACCACTAGCCTGCAGTGACCGCAGACAAACTACTCGTCCTCTCTGTGACTCAATTTCCTTGCCTGTGAATGCCAATACTAACAATATTTTCAAGGATTTAAAGAGCTGATATATATCATGTTTATAAATACCTGTAACATGATAGATGCTTCATAAATGTTAGCTATTATTATCATCTCTGCATTCCCTACAACAACTAGAACCTGGGAGTGCTCAGTAACTATATGTTCTAAACCATCCATAATCTCTCACTTGATCCTCTTTGCTGTCTAAAGATATATTTGAGGGCCTCCCCGGTGGCGCAGCGGTAGAGCGCTGGGTTGCGAAGCTACCCGCAGCCTCTGTGGCGCCGGTTCAATCCCCGGCTGCTCCCCGGCCACCGGTGGAGGGTCCCACATGGCGCGCAGACATCTCCTGCCGCCCGCTGCTCCCCTTAGCAGTGTACTTCGGTCCTTCTGCCTGCTCTGCTCTCCGCTCTGGCTCTGGTGAATTCTCTCACCCTCCCGCGCTTCTGACTGTACCCAGTGCATGTATAAACAAAACAAACAAACAAGCAAGCAAACAAATAAAGAAAAAACATGCCTCTATTAAAAAAAATAATAATAAAAAAATAAAAATAAATAAATAAAGATATATTTGAGGCATGACTGGCCAAGATGTGGGTGTCACTGGTCTCCAAGGACCTGTGCTTTACTTCTTTATGAAGCTAACTTGCCTTTAAAGAGATGGAAAGATTGACTTTGGCTTCCTGGACACCAGGCTCTAACAAATAGGGATGATCAGCCTGCAGATTCTTCCTGCACACCTCCAGTGATTTCCTCCTGCCCTATCTATTCTGGAATACTTGCAGTGTTCAAACCACATGGGGAAAACACTCATCTGGAAGGCATGAGATATTAACTCCTCTTTTCACTCATTGTGGCAGAAACCAAGTTTCCACTATAAATACAGACCCCAGAAAGAACCAATCAGAAGGCAGATCATATCCCAGGAGTCAGTCGCCTCTTTAGTCTGGACGACTGCCAGCAGGGCTAAGCTGTACAGAAAGGAGGGGGTGGGGGTTACGACAGGAGGCCTAGGGATAAGGCAAGTGAGAAAGAAGAAAGAAAAAGATAAAAGTGAATGAGAAACTGGATGAAAACGTGAAGAAATGGAAAATAGGAAGAAAACATAAGGAGAACATATAGAGGCCCCCATAATTTGGAGGATTAGAAAGTACAGCAGACAGAGTCACTGAATTTCCGGAGCTGTAATTTCAGGATACACCATGTTCTGTCCTCAAGGACATTGAGAATCTTTAGGAAGTGGCTGTACATTCCTAAAGAAACATGCCTAGTGGAGAGTCAAGCCATTATTATCTGCTGCTGTACTTTTTATCATATGCACTATCAACACAATGACATGTCTTATTGAGTGGTGTGTGATATTCTGCATGGTGAGACTATTGATGCAGAATTTCCCTTTCCAGAACTCAATATTCCAATCAAAGCCTGTTGCATCACATCATTGGGGCCATCCACTTAATGACAAGTTGTAAGATGCATATTGCAGAATATTCATGTTCATTTTATGCTCACAGTGCTTAAAATCTCCTCTAAACAGCCTCTATTAAGGTGCCTGTGTTATCTTCACTCCATTCAATGGTGTGGAAATAATTGTCTTGAGACTAAAGAAAAAATTGATGGTCACAAGCCGAGTCAGCACTTGTGTTCTTTTCTTTCTCTGTTGAATCAGGTGTTATTTACCTCTTCTAACACCTGGGACTCCTGATAAGTCGCTCCCCTGGTAGCTTTTTCCAGGACAGTGCTGTGGGGTCTTTGGAAGAAGCAGGAATCCTTCATAAACCGTATTGTTATCAGCACAATTCACACAGCTACCAGATGTGCAAAATTGAAACCACCAGGCGGAGGGGGCTTCCCAGCTCCATCTGGCTTCTCTGAAGTATATCATGAGTTGGAAAAGGAAGATGAGAGAGAGGAGCTCCACTCAACACCAGGGCGTGTGCACCTGGGAGATGATGCTTGAATTCTGACAAAGTTGGGGTGCTTTTTGTTTCCCCTCATCTGCCATTATAGCACCTCCTCCCTGCAAACCTGGCTCTACTAGAAAGACCTGCCTCTCAGAGACAGTAGGCCCTTTTCTCCATCTCTTCCCCTCTTATCTCTGGGATGAAGCACCAGGACGCAGGCTGGTGGAGGAGAGACATTGCCCCTGCAGCTAATAGTTCAGCAATGTGGCCTGCGACTTTGCCTTTAAATATCAACCACACACACAGAGACAACACTCTGGCAGCATGAGAGGTTTCCATGGTGACAGAATGCAGGCCGTGACCTCTGTAAATGTAATCAGAGCACTGGGATTGGTATGTGAGACAGGTTTAATTTCTCCTCCGGTGGAAGCTCTGTGGTCTGGGCCATACGTGGGCTTCTAACATTGACAGACAACCTGTTATCTTCACCAGGGCAGCCCTGCATGGGAGCTCTGCCTCAGAGCTGCTTCCTGCACACTCCAGGACATAAAAGGTCACTGGGGATTGGGACAGCAGCCATATCAATACCTGGCACCCCTGCCCAGCATCCTCAGGAAGTGCTACTGCTCCTCACACAAGGAGCAGTCATGGCATCATCCAACGAGAGCCAGACTAGGACTCAGAAGCTTGGCCAAATATCTCTGCTCTGCCACCAATAGTGTGTGTGACCTTGGGCAAGTCATTTAAGGTGGTCATTCTACATGGTCACCCTCAGGGAAGAGAGGCCTGGGGAAGATGGTAACCGAATGCTTAATGGGTCAGGGAAGGGGGTTGAGAGGGGCAGGATTCTGCCACTCTCAGTGGTTCCTACCCCCGGGGACATGAGTTGCTCCCACTCCAGTGCCAGGCCCCAGGACTGCTAACCCTGAGCCACAGTGCTCAGTGGAGAGTGGGGGGACTGTGAGGGGGAGGCCTTAGCAGGACTTCCTCACCTCTACCCAAGTTGGAAGCAAACCCAGAGCTGACCCAGAGTAAGAGACTAGAGTTTTGCATTAAACTGACAGGAAACGGAGACTCAGAGAGAAATGTGGCAGCGTCAGAGAAGGAACCCACAGCCTCCCGCTTTGAAGCTCTCTCAGCCTCAGCAAAGAGGCACTCTGGCCATTTAGATGCTGGTGTCCTGGATTCCATTTGCCGATTCACAGGTGACCCTGGCAAACTTCAGCTACTAGTCACTCTGCTTCTCTGATTTCTTTCACTCTCCCAGTATAGTGCTCCTGTGATGGGGGGATGGTTCAGGCTAAGAGGAAGTTCCTGAGACTCTCTGATACATTTTTCTTCACAAAGGGAGCTAGTCCAGAGATTCTCCTTTTGGAATATCAACAAAGAAGCTCAGAATATCAGAGCTGAAAGGGGCTTTATAAATCCTCAACTTAAAGGGAAAAACAGGTCCATCTAGAGAAGTGATGTGCCCGAGTAGAAGCAAATTAAGCAGAACCGTAATGGCAGTGGGCCCCACTCTGCTCAGCTGAGCACTAATTTACCTCCTGGATGCTTTGAACATCGAACTGCGCAGAAGGGAAGTGGGGGGGAGGCTTCAAAAGTGGTTGTATAACATTAGAATCAGGAAATGGTGATTTGGCTGAATCTAGAGATAGTAGCATTACCACTTCCTGTGTTAGCTGATGCCAAAGATGGGGGAAGATGCCGGAGACAGAGTAGTTAAGTGACAGGACTGTGGTCTTCCACCAACTGTTGCTGCCCAATCTACATGGTTTCTCTGAGGCCACTGAGAGGACCATGAATCTGATTATTCAGGGGGTTATTGGTTGACTTCCAGGCAAAATCACAAATCTAAGAATAATGGAGTTTATAGGAATGCCAAGAGAATATATGGTTTGGCACCATGTCTATGGGTAATTAAACCATCTAGGACAGGCAAGTTGATTGTCTTCCTTTTTTATCAAAGGGCCCAATTCCACAACTGTAAATGAAGAAAAGCGGGTTCCTTCCAGCTCTGGCCTCCAGAATTTCATGATCTCTAAAAGTGCAGACTTTCCAGCTTTCCCAGTATCCCTTTAAACAGTTTGATCACACAAGTAATGCTGCATGTCTTGTAAGTAGCTCACTCCCTTTGCCCCAACCTTACGTGTGGCAAACACTGTAGGTGTGTTCAACTCCCAGGCATCGCCTTGGACTTTGGGCCAGGATTGGGACATGCAGCGGAGCGGATTCCTTTTGCCGATTCACAGTATTTTTGCCTTCTAGTATTTTGAGGAGGAAGAAATCTGTTATGTTTCACTCATGTCAGTCCAAGTTGTTAATTCTCCAGGTGAGCGGATACCTGAGGCAGAGCAGTCGTGTTGCTTGGGGTCAAGGTTAACGTTTTGTCCTCCGTGAACCCATCAGCTTCACAAAAAAAAGGAAAAAAGAAATGAAATACAACATAACATTTCTGTTTCTTGGAAGTTTTGTTAACCTGAACTGCAACAAGGCCTAGAATGTTCCTTCAGTCACAAAGAAGATGAGGGATGCCAGGGTGAACGCCTTCCGTCTTTCACGTATTCAGCATTTGCCCAGCCCCTGTGTTCAAAATACTGACGCACAAACATTGTCAAGACAATGTAGTTGTTTTCAAGAAACATACAACCTGGTTGTTATCAAATATTCCCATTTTCATGATTGCACCCAAACACATGACCTACAAATGCTATGTTAATAACATCATCAGTATCTCAAATGATGATGTGATGCCCTTTAATGACCAAAATACTTGCCTGTTTAATACTTCAGCATTAGCTGAGTGTTCAAAGATGGTTAGCCCCCAAACAGAAGCTCCCCCAAATGTAAATGCTCAACTGATGTTTCCTGTGTGACCACACATGCAGCCTAGGGTCCAAATTACACAGAGCCAGATGGTTAATACCTCATTGCATGGTTTGAAGGGCATTGGAAGGAGATGTGCCCCCAGTCAGCTCCCCTACTCTGGTGTACCACAGTGCTGGACATTCTCATCAAGGGGCCTTAACTTTGAGGAAGGCATTGTCTCCAGACGGTCTAAGTGTAAAAGAAGCATACTCCATCAATTTCATTTCCCCATTCATGAGCTGAATGCCTGGTATGTGCCGGGAACAGTGTCAGGTAGTAAGAATTAGTAAATAAATAAGACATAAATTACCTGGCAGGGCTAACATGTTGCTATGCTCGAACTCTTTATTACATTTAGTACACATGGGTTTATCAGATTAGTAGCTGTCCTGAGGGGCTGATATAGGATACAGGCAGGTAAATTTTGATAGGACATGAAAGCAGGAAATGTCTGGGATACTGAGCATTCATTACCCAGGAGAATTCAGGTCTGGGTGAATATTAAAATTGACTTGAGAGACCAAGGAAGGAGAGAGAACAAAAGGGATCTAAAGGCAAGCGATGCTTACTTTGGAATTTTTTTCCCTGGGAGCTCTGATCATTGCTTCTGGAATCTTCCCATCTTTGGTCAACCTTGCTAAATCCTAGACTCAAATCTGGGCTTCCTCTGTGGCTTCTCATGGTGCTAATGAAAGCTTTAGTGTGTGCTTCCAAGTACGACCTGGTGAGATCACTTTAATAATTTGTCCTAAACCCACTGGATTGGTGGCCCCCATCTCTCAATTGCAACTCTCCCAGTCCCTCCTTTCTTATGCCTTTCTGTATTTTCAGGGTTACTTCACAGATTTATGTCACTTCTCCCTCTGCCAAGCCGTTTGTTTTTGGTTTTTGTTTTTTTGTTTTTTTTAAAGATCTATTTATTTATACAAGCACTGGGTACAGTCAGAAGTGCGGGAGGGCGAGAGAACTCACCAGAGCCAGAGCGGGGAGCAGAACAGGCAGAAGGACCGAAGTACACTGCTGAGGGGAGCAGCGGGCGGCAGGACAGGTCTGCGCACCATGCGGGACCCCCCTCCAGTGGCCGGGGAGCAGCCGAGGATCGAACCGGCACCGCAGAGGCTACAGGCAGCTTCGCAACCCAGCGCTCAACCACTGGGCCACCGGGGAGGCCCCAAGCCATTTTTTTTTTGTTCTCTTGGCTCATTTTTGAAAGTGTCTACCTTTGCTATCATGTCCAAAGAGTTGGTAACCCCAGGGGCTGGGGCAAAAGTGTTTAAGAACAAAAAAAGAAAGAAAGAAATTGCCACTAGGTTTCCAGGGAAGGGTTGAATGGCTGAACACAGAAGGGCAGGACATAACTAGGCCTTAAATACAATTGGCCTTTTAAATCCCAGGATTCCACTCTTTCTTGGGCCTTAGGGCAGGCTCCCCTTTCCCAAAGCTGGGTCAGTGTGGTCATGGGGGCAACATCACATGAGAAACAGCAGCCCCCACACACACTGGGTGGGGAAGGGGGAGAGAAGAAAGTCCATTTGCGAGTAAGTTGCAGACAATCAATCAGGAGTGTATCATAAGAATGAAGACATTCCCTTAAATAACACATCACAGTTATCAAAATGAGGAAGTTAAGGAAGAAAAGTGAGTTCTAATTCAAATGCATGTTTTGTTTGGTTGAGAGAAGTAGAAGATGCTAGGCAGGGGAAACTGTACGGGATTCGTGCTGCATTCACAGGTCACCTTCCCTTCTCTACCCCCATCTCTGTCCTTATTTAAGGATTTCTTCAAAAACCCAAGCTGTGGTGGGCCTCACCTGGTGGCGCTGCGGTTGAGCGCTGGCCTGCGAGGCTGCCTGCAGCCTCTGCAGCACGGTTCAATCCCCAGCTGCTGGGGAGGGTTCCACAAACAAACAAACAAACAAACAAATAAATAAATAAATAAATAACCCCAAGCTGTGGTGGCAAGGTAGTGCCTTGCTGGTTGTGTCTGGCTGCCAGGCCTACCAGTAACGTCTGCAAACCTGGCCCACATCTCCCCTCACCCACAGTCCTGAGCAGGATGGTTTTGTCCACGGGTCCCAGAGAGAAGACCGGGCCACTGGAGGTGGGAGCTAGGAGGAAAGGTGAGGCGGTGACGTGGGAGCCATCATCTCGCGTGGGTCTTTCAGAGTTGAGAGAAGGAAGAAGACACGCCATGGGGCAGAGCAGGATTTGCACACCTTGGGTCCCGGGACCACCCTGCTCAGCTGAGTGGAATACCAAACGAGGGTGTCTCGGAGCTGCGCTTCACCTCAGCCAGGCAATCGACAGGAGGAGCAGCGAGCGAGACCGACAGACTGTCACTGGCAAAATGAACTGTCACCTCCCATTTTTCAGAGGCTCGGCGGGATGAATTGCAGCCTTGAACCTCGCGGCCCGCTGCTGATTGAGTTCCGCTGTCTTAGAACCCCTTCCAACAAGGCGAGTTCATTTCAGACTGACGTCCCACCGCTTATCAATTTAGGAGCCAGTAAAATTAACCGCTTCGGAGCTGATTTTCTCCCCTCCCTGCTTGGATTCTGCATCCGGAAAGGTCAGCAAATAAATCTCTCTGGGTCCCTGCTGGCACAATACACAGCTTGGAGATGGGGTCTCCGAGGAGGGGTCCCAGTGGAATGTAAGCCAGGCAGGAGAGGTCGCACAGGCCCCCTCGGGGCTGCTGGTCCATGCAGCAGGGTGAGCGCCAGACCAACTGGGCTTGGGCAGGGTTAGGTGGCTGAGAATGGAAGTGCCATAGAAGATGCCCTTGTCTTTTGGCAGAGACCACTGTACAGTAGCTTCCCATTTCCTACGGACTGACTGAGTGTGCCCACTGCCAAATGCATAGGTTGAACTCCTAATCCCCACCCTGACCATATTTGGAAGTAGGGCAGTTAGGAGGAAATTAGATTAGAGAGTAGGAGGGTGGGGCCTCGTGCTAGAATTAATGCCCAAATAAAAGAGGAAGACAACCTGAGCCCCTATTTGGAAGTGTGAGGAGACAGCAAAAGGAAGGCAGCCATCTGTAAACTGGGGAGAGGGCTCTACCAGCACCCAAGGGTGATGGCACCCTGAGCTCAGCCTCCAACCTCCAGAGCTGTGAGAGAGAACTGCCTGTTGTTGCAGCCACCCAGTCTACATGTGCTGTCACAGTAGCGGAAACTAAGACAACATCCTCAGCCTTGCACAAGGTAGGTAGGTGCCTGATCGATGTCTGCTAAACCAGATGAGACGCGATATTTGCCAATGGGGACGCTGATAGAGCATCAGAGATGAGTTTGAAAAGTCTAGGCAAGGTAGCAGTCTTGGTGGGGGGAAAGCAAAAGGGATGTGTGTCCAGGGACAATTTTACCATCATGACCATTCGCTGGGCCCCAGCCCATGCTGGAAAACCCCTGGCAAATTCAAAATGCTGCTCTTTGGAGCAGAACAGAGTCCTCTGTGTCCAGAAGAAAAAGTGCCTTATGCTGTCTCCCCACTACACACACATACACCCCTGTTCCTCACACAAAGGCCAGCCCAGCCAGTCTAATTAGCAGATCTGAGGGCTGCTCCTCTCCTCTGCAAGCAGGCACAAACGGTTTCCTCAACACTGCTTTGAACCTCTTGTCACACTGGGAGTGTGGCAGTGTTTGTTTCTGGAGGTACCATTGAACTGTGCTCAGGACAGTTTTAAGGTTTCTGCTCCCAGACTCTCTCTGCCTTTACTTGGACGCATCTACTTGTCGCCAAAGTTCCCCCATCTCAGAGATCTGTTCCCCTGGGAGTCTGCAAGAAAGAAAGTCTTGTGAAGGTGACTTCACACCGATGTTCTCTTCATCAAGATGAAAGTCAGAAGGAGGGAAGATATCTGTGCTCTAGCTCACAACTGCCAGCAGGCCAAGCTAGTGGTCTCTGCTGCCCAAAGAGAATGTGTCCACATTCCTGTTCTCATCCCAATCATTTATTTCTGTGCTTCACTGGGGACTTTCTGCTCTTTCCTGGAGTGAGAGACTTGGTTTTTAAATCTGGTTCTACTATTCCTAGCTAGAGGATTGGAACAAATAACTTATCTAAACTTCATTCCCCCATTTATAAATGAACAGTTGTTAAAAAATTCAAATAACTTCATGTATATGAAGACTTTAATAAACTACGAGTTTTACACAGAGCTGGGGTTTGTACTTTTTGGTCTCGGCCACAAAAGGAAAATAGAAGAAATGCTATACAGTATCTCAAAAGGATCTAGCAAGTCTACTTCTGGGAATCTATTTCACACAAAAAAGTTCACAGATGTGCCAAGTGATGTACATGTGAGAGATTTCACTGCAACTTGTTGAAAAATTGTAGATAAGGTAAATTTTGTCAATAGAAGATTGGGTGTATAAATCATGAGACTAGGTACTATGTTATACTATGCAGTAGTAAATAAGATAAAGTAAATAAAAAATTCTTATGGTTGGTAGAATCATGCATCAATGTCAACATATATCAATTAACAGGTGTGGTCATCACATCATTAGATACGTGAGTGTTTATTGATAGTTGAGTCAGGAGCGATCTTAGAAAACTATCCAACTAAACCTTAGGGAAATAACCTCAGCATTAAACAAAATGGGATTACCGCACATATTATAGTTGCATTTTCTATTTACTTTATCATGGACATTTTCTTATGTCAATAGTCTTTTTTTTTTTTTTTTTTTTTTTTTTTGGTGGGACCCTCTCCGGTGGCCGGGGAACGAACCGGGACCGGGGAACGAACTGGCGCTGCAGAGGCTGTGGGCAGCCTCGCAGCCCAGCACTCAACCGCTGCGCCACCAGGGGAGGTCCAATAGTCTTTTATTTTTATAATTTAAAAAATATGTGTGTCTAAGAAGACATAGGCCATGAATTATGAAGATAGTGATTAACTATAGAGAAAAGAAAGGAGATTTGTAGGTAGCTTAAGGAAGTGTGTTTTCAAGAATTCACCTCAATAATATTCTAGCAGTAAGAGCAGCCTCTTGTTATAAGTTGAAACAGCCCCAACCCAGGAATCAGACATCCAGCATCATTGTCCCAGTTCTACTATTAACTCACAACATGACATCAACCAAATCACTTATCTGGGCCTGGGTTTCCACATCTAGAAAATGAGAGTGTTAAAGTACCTGTTCTCTAAGGTCTCTTCAAGCTGAAAATTCAATGGTTCTATGAAATCACTTTTCAAAGATTCAATAAAGGATGTTTATCTATAATAATAGTCTCTGGTCATTTCTAGCACTAACAGGAAGATTTTAACAAGACCTTAAATATTCAACTTACATGCAGAGCAGTACACTAAGAATTTTTTTAGTTAAACAAAAAGGTTCCTGCCCTCAAGGAACCTATAATTTAAAAAAAGAAATAAGACACCTGAATTAATAGAAATACAGGAGTACTAAGCTTTACAAAATAAACGTGCAAAGTGAAGGTTGTGAGGTATGTCCATGGGACTGAGATTTATGTTCTTAGAAGCCCAAATGTTCTTTGGAAAGGGGCTGAAGGGACAGGACAAGAAGGCAAGAGGTCACAGCTGTGCCCCCCATCCCTGAGGCCCTGTGTTCCTCTGTATCATGTATCTAAGAAGTCTTTCTAAAGAAATAGGGCTGCTACAATAAAATTTACAAAACCACTGGCCTAAATGATTTCTAAGGCCCATTCCTTCTTTGAGTTTTCACAATTCTATGATTCTAATGTATATAAAATAATTCTTTATATTCTACATTCAGCTTTACATATACATGGAAATCAACTTCATAAAGGAAAATAACTTCAAAAAATCAACTTCTAAATTCTCCTGTAAAACAAATAACTATTTTGTAATATGAATAATGAACTCTAGATGGATCTGTTTAACATGCTCAGATTTTCCTGTCCTGAATTTTCTGACTGTGATATGCAGTTGTAATTACAAAAGGAGGCAGGCACAGGAATTACAGAAAAAGATTTGGAAGATCCCCGAGACACCAGGAGATTGATTTCATCAATGAGACAAAAGACACTGAAGTGGAGCTAGCATTTCTGGCCTCTACCATTGCATTAGGTGATTTCTGTTTTACAGAATATAGCTCAAAAAATACATAGTAACTGTCACAATTGCTAAGAGCCTTCCATGCAGGATTTCATTGAATCCTCCCAATTCCATGAGATGGGTAATATTTTCTCTCCATTTAATGAACAAGAAAAGTGGAACCAGGAATGGTAAATCCTTTGCCCAAGATCACACAGGCAGGATTCATACTCAGTGTGGCAGCAAAGCCCATTCTCTCAATGCCACAAGTTCTATCCTGAGTTGCCACGGGGACCCTCAGAGACGGGCAGGTAACTTTGCCCTTCAACCTCAGGAGTCAAATAGGACTCTGCCTCCCATTCCTCTACTAATTTATTGTGCCTCATTATTCAATCACTTCCCTTATTAAGGCGGGTCCCAGATTAAAATGATGAGCTGACTGTGGTCTGTTCACCCTCCCTTCCCCTCCTTCTCTATTAGCAGCTCCTTCTTCACACCAGGAAGGAAAGCAAAAGTGGCTCCATGAAATTTGTTCTGAAGAATTGACCTGAAGGATACACACACACACACACACACACACACACACAGAAAAAATATATATGTATATTTTATATTTGGTCCTCTCCCCAGTGAGATTTGTACCTGCCTTAGGCAGCAGGACTAATTTCCATTCATCTCTGCGTCCACAACACCTAACATTGTGCCCAGCATGTGATACAGGCTCCGTGAGTGTTTGTCTGAGTGAATGAATGAAGTACACTCACTCTGCCCTAAGTTTCCTAATGCCCTTGTCCTCCTAAGAACACCTTCTAGTCAAAAGTTGTCAGCCTTCCCTTTTTCTTTCAGATATGCTCTCTGCACTTCAAACTGGTAGCTAGTTAATCATGTGTAATAAGTGCAAGTGAGTTTAGCAGGGATTAATACATTCATATTTTACTTCTCTTGATAATATATTTCCACTTTAACTGGACACAACTCTTTGACCGAAGGGAGCTATTTCTAATAGCGAATGCACTATGCCAGCAGTCAGGGTGGATGGGGGTTGGGAAATAGTTGGCAGAAGGGTTTTAAGGAGTCCCATTTCAGGACTCCATGTCTCCCGCCCACTTGTGCAGAAGAATCAAAGCTCTAATGGCAAAGAACACAGATACTAATATTGAGAGCATGTGTGGTCTCTACCTGGCCAAATGAGCTGACCAAAGCGATGCACTTTGATCTGCCTCAGGAGTTTGGGGTTCACCCACTGAAACTCCAAGCCAGGTTAGGGTCACCCACAAGACAATCTCCTGAGAAGTAAGGAGCCAGCACTGTGTTTGATTGGCAGGAGGCTAAGCTGTCAGAGGAGGCAGGAGTCACCAAGTAAATCCCTTCGACTCTACCAGAGAACACTGAGACCCCAGAGAGATAGGGGACCTGTTCAAGGCTATGAAGCCTGAGCCGGAATTGAAACCAAATACTTTGTTTCCTAGAGCTAATACTAGAACACTGGCTTTTTAATGCACATGCTGGTTTTCCTTAAGCCCATTACTTGCCATAAGGTTCAGCAATCTGAAAGATCTAGTCCAAAGGAGTCATGTCTAAGGCTTCTGGACAGTAGCAGACAGCGTCATCGAAATCTCAAGAAAGCGTTTAATTACTGGAATCTAATCCATATCCATCAGCCAAGCTGGAAAATGTAACATTTTGCCTTCCAGCCTCTATATAGCATGCACAGACACACACGGCATGCCAGAAATTGTGGGATGGATATCAAGTGTTAATTGATCTTGTCCCCTATATTAGGTGTTAACTTTTTTTAAAAACTTCTTAAACCTTTGTCAAGTTGACAAAATTGGTGTCTTGTTTTAATTATATTTGATTATCAATAAAGAGGAACTTTTAAAAATGTTTCTACTCACTGTTCATATTATTCCTTTTGTAAATAACTAGTTCTACTCCTATTCTATTTGGGGGACTATGTTTGTTCATTTTTTTTCTTATAGATTTGTGACAGTGCTTTACATATTAAGGGTATTAAACCATTAACCAAAGACCATTTTCAAAATGTCAGATTTTGCTCTGATTAACCCTGCTGAGGGTCTCTTTGTCCCCTCAATACTTAGACATTTGATTTGTTGCATAGATATTCAGTTTTATGACTATACTCATGTCTTCCCCACACACACACCCACCAAGCAACAAAACCCAGTTTGTTGGTGAGATAGGACCTCAAAAGTGCTCCAAAGATGTCAAGGACAGATAAACACCAGTGGCCTGGGAATCTGAAGACAAAGGCACTGATGTCAGAAAATGGACAGCTGCCTGTGGTCAAGATGACAATGGGGTAGAGAAATCAGATTCCAAATGACAGGCATTTGCTGTTCAGGAAGACACTGGCAATCATCTCCCCCAAGTTAACAAAACACATCTAAATGACCTTGATCTTCTTTTGTACTTCCTGTCTAGGTAGGAGGATGTGGTCTCAGGAGCCGGCACTGCAAAAATGAATAAATGGCTTTTACTGGTTAAGGAAGTTGTATATAAAGTAGCAGCTGCATTTAAGTCCTTAGCTATTATAGATACATCATGTGTCCTCTGTCTTCTCAAATATGCTTATAGCTATTTGGCAGATTCTATAAGTAGCTTACCCTTATAGAATACTCGCCCTTCTTTCTTTCTGGCAGTACTACCTCTCATGATAGAGGCTGAAAATGCCAGATTCTTGATTTCCCAGGTTCTCTTGTACCTAAAGATGGTCACATGACCAGTTCTGCCCAATGAGAAGAGGAAGACCACACTGAGAGCAGTCTGGGGACATTTTTCTTATACTTAAAAGAACAAGCACAAACAATTATAAATCAGAGACATACTGCAGGGGAGGAGGAGGGAGAGGGAGCAGAAGGAGGGAGGGAGGAGCACAGGGGACTGAGGTGATGGTGCGAGGGTGCATTGGGGAAGGAAATTCCATGGGGACTACACCTGAGAGGGTGGGAGGAAGCAAATATTGTTTAAAAATGAACAACGATGTAAAAGATTAAAAATAAATTAAAATAAATAAAAAATAAATAAAAGAACAAGTATGATCTCCTGCCCTTCCCTTCATGTCTATGAACACTGTTGTGTGAGGACATGATTTCTTCTACTGTGACAACCATGTAACAAACTTAAAGACCAAAAGCCAACAGTTCTGAGGGTAAAGAAACAAAAAGATGAAAGGAGCCTCCCCCTGTGTAGTATTTTTCAGCTGATTAACCAAAATAGGACCTCTCTGCTTGTTATTTGGAGGGAAAATAAAAATCGTTATTAAGGCTTTTTGTTAAGTATTCTTGTTAGCTGCCTCTGAAAGCATTATGAGACATTCAAAAAACAAACCTGGAACTGTTAGTATATAAAATATGTTAGTATGTGGATAAGGACCAGGTGGATTGTATCGTGACTGATAACCAGAATATCTTAGAGGTGTTGGGGGAAAGTGGGAGGAGGTCTTGTGTCTTGACTTTCTGATCTAATTGGCCTGGGGTAAAACCAAGCATTTGGTGTGTTTTGTTTTGTTTTGTTTTGTTTTGTTTTGTTTTGTTTTGTTTTGTTTTGTTTTGTCTTGTTTTAAGTCCCTGGTGATTCTAAATGTACAGGTTTTAGGGCCTCCCCTGGTGGCACAGCGGTTGAGTGCTGGGCTGTGAGGCTGCCCTCAGCCTCTGCAGCGCCGGTTCGATCCCCGGCCACCAGTGGGTCCCACATGGCGCACAGACCTCTCCTGCAGTGCCCGCTGCTCCCCTCAGCAGTGTATTAAAAAAAAATTTTTTTTTAATGTACAGGTTTTAGAAACTCTAGTCTAATCTAACTCTTTATGTAAGGGATGGTAAAACTGAGAAACAGCAGTGACTGCCAGAAATAGTACACAAAGGTAAACTGAGAGAAATTTATGCACAATTTTCTTCAGGGTCACTTCTGCCCTCACCTCAGGCCCCTCTGTGTTCTTTCTGCTAGACAACCAGTGTCTTTAATTTCTATCTGCATGATTCCCCAAATACTGCACCCCTCCAGGGCAAGGCTCTCTGTCTCTTCCTAGGTCCCTATCCTGGTGAAAACTCTCATTTCTTCAGGGACCTACTGGGCAACTAGCAACTAATCTTAAATGAATTCTAGCCAAGGTGTTAATGACAGATAATGGCTTAATGCATTACTCTTCCCAGATAACATTTCCATTGTAACCAAAGCCTTTAAATCCCCTTAAGCCACAGGAAACAGCCTGAAAAGTACAGAGACAGCAGATACCTGGCAACTTTGCCCCTCTCTGTCCCTTGAAGACATCTCCACACTGTCACGGGGTTACCTTCCCTGATAAGCTTGGACAGAGCCTAGGAGTCCACAGGGCCCTGATCACCCTGACCAGCAAATAATGGGAGTTCCGGGTAAGATGAAGTCTGTTAGCCAACCCTATTGTCAAACAATTTGTCAGGGAATTAGGAGGTTTGGAGATAATTTGGGGCTTTGACATCGTCTGGATATATGACTATAAACTATTAAGTTTTGGGGGGGTCTCAGTTTTCTTATCCATACAATCAGAGGACTGCACTAGAATGAGGCATCTCCAAGAAATAGTTCTTGATCTCCCAGATACTCTCAACGCCTGACCTGGTGGCTTTCCAAGCCGGTTGTCATGCCCACGGACCTCTTCCCATTTTTGCATTGCTTCCCTCTAGGGAAGGAAATTCACTGAAACAAGGGCACCACCGTCCGAGCTCCGTGGGAGGACTTTTCTGTCCCTTTAAGGCCCTGGGGAAACAGCGCAAACCAACTTTTGGGAAAGCGCTAAACCAAATCTTATGACACTCAGAGGGGCACCTGTGGTTCAAGGCGCCCAAGACAGCCCTGTGGAGATCTCCTACCACTCAGCGAGGGGCAGGGCCTCGGGCAGGAATGGGTGGGACCCGTCCTGAAGACACATCAAGTAGGGAAAAATCAGGTGTGCAGATAACGCTTTGTAAATGCCTTTCTAATTCTCAATGCTCCAGGAAGGAATCTCAGAGATTAAATTAAGCTGTTAACCCTCTAGGCGCTCCTGTCGTTTATTGTTAAGGAATTAATAGGAATGCAGGAATGCAGATGGCCTGGCTGTCAGCTCCGAAAGGCGATTTTTTCTGATCTCCACGGACGTTTCCAGCATCTTTCATTAAGCGCTCATGTACCAATTTGTCATTTTAACCGAGCAGGAAAGAAACTCCCACTGAACTCCCTAGCTCAGGTGCTGGGAGTGAAATCCTCCCACCGCCAGGCCTACAAGGGTGCATCTAAGGGGGAGGCCCCGGCTCCAGCACTGCCATGTGGGGAAGGGCCTCTGAAAGGGGTGGGACGAGGGAGAGGAACCGGCCCAACGCCACTCCTGGAAGCTTGCTGTCCTGGGCAGCGGTTTCAGGGCCAGCAGGAGATCCCTTTCTAGCAACCCTGAGCACAGCGGCGACGGAGGGAAACTTGCTTCTCTCCACTGGCTCAAGCGCCGCAGGAGGCAGGGCGCGCAACCGCGGAGGCGCCACCTACAGGAGAGAGGGAGACCTGCAACGGCTGTCGAGAATTCCGCGCCCAGGAATTGACTCTCCAGCCATCTCCTGCCCCATCACAGCCCCGGACGCCCATCAAATGCTTTCTTTGCTTTTCTCAGGCCAGACACCGTCCACTGCACTATGTATTAGCTCTTTTGAACTTCACAGCGACCTATGAGGTAGGTATTACTGCGATCCCCCTTCTACAGAGTAGAAAACCACAATTCCACGGGAGTAAGTGGCCCAAAGCTGTATCATTAGGAGGTGGAAGACAGGGGCCCAACTGGGAGAGTCTGGCTCTGAGCCTGGTTAGCATCACGCTAGGGAGGGTGTGCTGGAACGGTTAGTGTCAGGCCTGACGCTCTCGTGATTCACAGTAACGTGGGGCCATTTCACCTAATGGATTCTCAATTCTGCACCTTGGGTCTCCCACAGTTTTGATACTCCACTACTCTCCTGGAAGGAAAATTGTTGTTAAGATCATCATAATCTTGTGTAAGGAAAAAAAGAGGGGGAGGGGGAAAAGGAACGGTAGAGATTGTGTCACTCTCACCTTTGGTTTCTAGATAAGAATCAGAGAGCTAGGGAATCCAGCTATGATCTTGTGTTCAGAATGACAGGCAAGAGGGTGCCTGGGTGTCTCCTAATTCCCAGTCCTGTGCTTCCCCCTCACAACACTCCGTCTCTGATCACCCATAGCAGGAACAACTCTGTTCATGGAAGAAAGTTAATTACACACAATGTGGCTTCAGAGGCTCCAAGTCCACCAAAATATGCCTTTTGTTTTTTCAGCCTGATGGCTCTTACCTCAAATCCCACCATTTGTGACTACTTTCTTTCCCTAAGATTTTGATCCTGTCCCCTCAGGACCAGTAAGACTTTTCACTGTTGGCTGACATTCAATGTGCATGTAGTTGAGTTTTGAAGCAGTGCTACTCTAAGTGCAGGCCAGAGCCAGCAGGTCAGTGTCACCTGCATACTCGTTAGAAATTCAGGTTGTTGGTTCCACCCCAGACCTCCTGAGTCAGAAATACCTTGGTTCTCAAATGTCAGTTGTGTGCTTAAGTTGTCACCTGAAGAGCTTATTAAAGCAATTTCCTGGGACAATCCCTTCCCACCCCATCACCAGAGATTCTGATTCAGCGAGCTCCGGGGAAGGGCCCAATAATTTATATTTCTGACAAGTTCTCAAGTGATGCAGCGGCGGGTGGCCTGGGGACTGGCATCTTAGAGCGGCATCGAAAACGTTCCTGATAGCAGGTATTGGGAAGGGAGGAGAAGAACTGATGCCTGATATAAAAAGAGAGCAGTTATTAGCAAGTATGAAAAGGGGATAGAATATGGGGTCTTGAAGTCAAAAACTGCTGAGGGTGTTGTGAGTCCCATATGTTTATTTGAATAGGTATAAATATTAAAACCACTAAGTGGTTTGATACAATATATAAATGTCTGTAAGCTGGATTTATCTAGGCATGGTAAAATTTGTTCTTGCTTCACCTTTTGCTGAGCCCTGCCTGTCTCAGTTACAGATGGAAATCTCCAGGTCCCCTCTGACCATCAGTTACCTCTCCAATTTCGTTCCAGAGTTAACTGCACTGCAGCAGCAGACAAAACTGGCCCGACGACAGAAATACTGTTCCCTGATGGTATCAGAACCTCTTCTGTATTTATGTTTGCTGTGTGACTGTCACTCGTATACAATCATATAGAGACTCTGATATTAACACTCAGGCTGCAAATCACTCCCACGGCACATCTCTGGTGGAAAACGAAAGGGGGCTTCAGTGGCAACCAGATATCAAACACGAATTACATTGCCCTTGTACCAAAATAGGCATCTTTAAGAAATCATGTCTTCTGGTCCTCCTTTGGTATACTTCGGGTAATATCGCACCCAGAGGAAGCCAGATAGATAACAACCTCGTCTATTTGTAAAGACCACTTGTGGAGGAAACTCCATAACCTCCCTGCGGTGGAGTATATTATTGTCCAACAAATATTCGCTCTCCTCTATGTCCCTCTAAGGGGAGAGTAAACTTCCATGCTCCATTGATGATGGGCTTTGCCATGTGACTTGCTTTAGCCAGTGGAAAGTAAGCAGAAGTTTTAATTCTGTTTGCTTGGTTTGGGTTGACCTCTGGCATGTCTGTCCCTGGCCATGAGAAAGGTACGTGGACCCAGAATGAGAAGATACCTGGGACAGAGGCCACACCACTGATTTGCAAACCTGTGTACAAAAAATGACCTTTGTAAACCTCTGAGATTTTAGGGGTACTATAGCACTACTGTAGTAAAGTTGATGGATACTCTCCCTCCGGCAACTATTCCACTGAAGCTTTGCCAAAAAGTTCTTTACTGTTCTACCCCGAACCTTTCATGAATTAAGGAAATGAAAGTGATCCCAAACAAGGGATCACTAGATTGCATCTTTGGTTCTAAAAGTCCAAGAAATGTAACTTAATATGTTTAATATCTGCTCAGGCTAAGAAAATAGAGACATATCAGGGAGAGTACTGGTTTTGCAGAGTACCACATGTGCTTGACCTTGCTGGAGCTATGTGGTATATCTTTCAGGAACCATGTAGCAGTGGGTAAGATGAAAGTTTAGACTTGATTAAAATATTGTAGAACTCCCATATCCTCGCTCAGCTCTTTCTTGGCACTTATCACAGTTTGCAATTATTTTTATTTGCCTGTTTTTAAAATTTGTTTGTCTCCTCCACTGGAAAACCTTTCCATCTGGGGAGGGACCATGCATATGCTCCATTTTTATTCCCCAGTACACAGCAGACTCAAAAATTAGTTGTTGAATACCTAAATGGATTCTCATAAGGCATGTGAAGAGACATGTCATGTAAGGAGGAAACTGTGGGGAAAAACATGGGATTTGTGATCTAAAATTGAGGTTCCAGGGCCTTCCTGGTGGCTCAAGGGGTTAAGCACAGCACTATGAAGCAATCCGCAGCCTCTGCAGCATGAGTTCGATCCCTGGCCGGCCAGGGAGCAACCCACATGGCGCAGCAGACCTCTCCGGTCACACCCACTGCTCCCCTCAGCAGTGTATTTTAGTCAGTCTGCCTGTTCTGTTCCCCACTCTGTCTCTGGTGAATCCTCTCACCCCCCCCCAACATCTCTGGCCTGTACCCCATCTCTCGTATGCATAAATGAATAAACATTTTAAAAATAAATAAATAAAATTGTGGTTCCAATAGTAAGTGATCTTAACTCAACAGGCACCTAGTTATGAAAAACTGCCAATGGGAAGTCACCAAAGAATTTGGGGCTGGGGGCGGACATGACATACAGCGTCTGGGGATAATTGCCTTGCTAGGGGTGGTTTAGCAGAGTGACCAGTTAGAAGGCAATTTCAAAGTGAGTTGATAAGGGTCTGAGTGTGGGGTAGAAGTTAACAGGAGTGAGATGGGAATGGAAGATTCAATAACCTGTCACCTGGTACGAAGGGAAGTAGCAGAGAGCAGGGTTTAAGGAAGCACCATGATTTGATATCTGTAGAGCAGAAAGAATGAAAGTGATGTAGAAATTTGGAGAAGAGGCCAGGGGTGTTGGGGTGAGATGATGAGTTATTTTAGACAAATAGAATTTTAGACAATGGCTGGTTATCAAGTAAAAACACCCCCAGTCTCCAGTTAGGAATTCGGGGCTGCTTCTTGAGAGAAGTTGGAGCTGGAAAAATGAATGTAGACGACAGAGTCATGGACAAGCACGGAATGAGAAAAACCAAACATACACCCACCTTACAGCCTGCCTCATTAGAGGGCCAGGAGGGGAAGTATGAATGTTGAAAGAGATAGTGCAAGCAGGGTCTGTAAAGCATCTTGGTAGCAATAAAATAAACAAAATCAAATATAATAAAAGAGGGGTGGGAGGCTTGATGTCCAGTCCTCTCTCTGCGGGCACAGAATTGGCTGTCGGGTCAGGCCCCCTTCAGGACTAGAGGGTCAGCCTCTAACCACCCGGGTGGCTGGGAGGCCCCGAGCCTTTGTGAGTCTTTGAAGAAAAATCCAGGGAAGGGAAAATGGAGAAATGTAATCAATAACAACAAGCCTTGTTTTTTCCACTTCATATGCAGGAAGCAATCCAGGCCTGTAGCTGGTACTGTGATGGGTGTATTCTGGATGTTCAAAAGGTCATCTGGCATGGAGACAGGCTAAATTATGACTGGAGTGTATGAATCTGAGGAGGTTCTCCATTAACATTTATTAGGAATTGTCATCGCTTCAACCCGAATGGGCCCCAGATGTGGAAACCCTGGCTGCCCCGGACTTCTCTTCCGGGCTGCAATCTCTCCTCTGATTTATTGTTATTAAACATGACCAGATTTTGTAGAGGGGAAAATTGAAGAAAGCAACACACACATGGGGAACTGTTGGGTGGAGGCTGCCAAGAGAAACAAGCCATTTTATTATTTCTGGTGGCAGAGGGAGCACAAGGGGACGCAGGCCATTGTTGTGAGACTCCAGAGTCCCTCTTTCCTAAATCAAAAAGGCACAGGCCTCAACTTCTATGAAACAGGCAAATGTCTTAGCCCTGAGGGTGAGACAGGGGCAGTTGAAGGTAATGAGAAATGCTAAGAATACAGAGTCGGTGCTTAGGATTCTAGAAGCCATGGCAGAAACCCTCTTCCTCAAAATATATTCTCTTCCAGGGCAAGTGACTTCCTGGGAGACCGTCACACCCTCTGAACATTTGATCATTTTCCTCATCAATATTTCCTCTCCCACTGCGTAACTTTTGTAAGGGACACTGAGAAGTCAAAGGTATAGTCCCACCTTCTGATAGCTTATGATCTATTTTATTTATTCATTCACTCAACATAATTTCATCAAGCACATACTATGTATCAGACATAGGTGTTGGAGAAATGTGAGTAAGGAGAGATAATATCCATGCTGTCCAGGCACTTACCTATCTGTAAGGGGCCAACATAAAAAAAATAACCAAGAATTGGCTACTAGACGGAGAAATGTTTGGAAAGGAAGCAGTGTTAAGAAAGGATACTGTATTAGCAGTCAGGAAACCTGAATTCCAGTCCTGGCTCCACTCTCTAAGGGCTCTGTGATCTTAGGTGAATTATTTGACTTCTTTGAACCTCAGCTTCTTGCTTGTGACAGACCTGACTCACCTTAATTCATAGGTTTGTTGGGAAAATTAAATGAGGTGATATATTTGAAGAGATCCTTATAAACTGTAAGTTGCTTTATGGTGTCAGGTGTTTTTATGATAAGGACCAAGTAAATAAACAATGACTATTAAGGGACAGCATGTTCACCGGCCAGGAATCTGGACACTTATCCCTTCTGTTGGGAAAAGGAGGAAGAGGACTATTCCAGACCACTGGACATATGACCCTTGGGGACTTGTACTACTGAGGTCTGGATCTCTGCTGCTGACCTTACTAACAAGCCATCCCTGGGAAATCCTCACTTCGCTATGCCTTCTTGCATGGAAATAATCTTATGTAAGAATTGTAGTGAGTAAAGTCTCAAAAGGCACTAGATTTAATTACCTTTGCTGTTGCTTTATTTCTCCTTCATAAGATTATATAAGTTTCCAAGGAGAAGGAATTGTGCTAAGTAAGCCACCTTGATTCATTTTCTGGCCTTACTTTCCTTGCCCAACTCAAAGCACAGATGCCATATATGTTCCCTCACTATCTGTCTGTCCATCCATCCTCTACCCATCCATCATCTATCTCCACCAGCACACACACCAACATCACATCAGGAGGTAGCCATAGGGTCAAACTTTCTCACACCAGGCAGGTCGACCAAGTGTCCCAGAGCCAAAGCTGCAAGTACTTCCTCCTGCTTGGAACAGAGTTAACCATGTGGTCTTCTTAAACCTCATAAATCTGCATCCTTGACCTATAAGGAGTGAAGGCTTAACTTGCTTCCTGGCACTCATCACTAGCTGAGTCAGGGTTCCTATTAATACAGAAATGGAACATCTCTGGTTTCCACATGTCAAGGAATGGGAATACACCCAAGATTTCTTTTCCTGGTGGCTACCTTCCTGCACACAACACAAGCACAGCTATTTATTCAATGTTCAGGTCTCTGAGTGATGGCCAAGTCTATCAGTAATGATGCCCTGGCAGCACCAGAAGGTGCATAAGTGGAATGGCCATCAGGCTGTTATTCCACCCAGGGAAGAATTCTTATAGGGAGTGGGAGATATACTTCTCTCCTCCTATCCCATTTCTGGGCTTAGCTGAAAACTTTTGGAGATCACTTTCTTGAACAGCTCTGACGTAGGGGTAAGACAAGGAGAGAAAGCTGTAGGCAGAGAAGGTTGTGGGGAAGTAGGGATATTCCCAAATATTTCCTTCCTTGGAGAGGTCTGTCTTCAAGTACTGGGATCCACAAATCCACCTCTTTTCTAGCTTGGCCTTAGGAGAGAAGGAGGACAAAGGACTTATTTCTGGATTGTTGCTAGGTAGCAGGGTTGAACCCAAAGGGTATTTTAGCAGAAAAAAAGGAACGGGAGGTGGGAAGAGATGGAAGGATGAAAGAGGATCTTGCAGCTCTGATTATCCCTTACCTAGACAAGCCCACTGGGGCTTGGCGAGGTGGGGGTAGGTGTGGCCTAAAACCCTGTTGCCTCCAAGAATGTTCCATAGGTCAGCAGCAGCAGCTCTGGGGGTTCTTAGGCCTCAACCCCCATTTCTACTGAACTGCATTGTAATCCCTATTGGCTAGCATGTCTATTAAAGTTTTCGAAACACTAGTCTAGGATGCTAAGATGGGAATGAGTATTTTCAATGAACCAAAAAGGATGATCTCTCTGTCTTTCATGAAAGGACCTTAATCAATAGGGGATCCTGGAGAACAGACTGAGAAGGAATCCTTGCTCGTGGCTAGGGAATTAAGCACTTCCAACTTAAGAATCTCTGAAATTAAAATACTCATTTTTGGGCCTCCCTGGTGGCACAAGGGGTTAAGACAAAACCTATGAAGCTATCCACAGCCACTGCAGTGCGAGTTTGATCCCTGGCCAGGGAGATGACCCACATCGTGCAGCAGACCTCTCCTGACTCGTCCGCTGCTCCCCTCAGCAGTGTATTTCAGTCAATCTGCCTGTTCTGTTCCCCACTCTGTCTCTGGTGAATCCTCTCACCCGCTCATACACACACCTTTGGCCTGTACCCCAGTTCTTATAAGCATAAATAAATAAATCTTGAAAAAAACTCATTTTCAATTAAGCATATAATTTTTTGTGCAATTTTGTTCCTGGAATAGAAAACATATCACAGGAGCACTTGGCACTTTCTCCAACATGCCTTGGTTTCTGTGCTCCAGTCTGTCTTCATGTGTGGGTCACGCAAGACTGGACTGTCACTGCCTCAATTGACTCATGAGCACTGATTTGTAAATTTTCAAGAATTTTGCAAAATCTTTGTTTTTTTAAAGAAATTAAAGTTATACAAATCATAATCTATATTTTGAAATAAAAGTAATAATTACTAAATTCATCCCTTTCTAATTATTTAGCTAAATTTTTACTATAATCAACTTTTTGAGGTCATTTATGTCATATGTTGAAAGTATTATCTAATGGTGTGCTACTATATAGCTCTTCCCAGCTCTGCACTTAATTATGTTACAATGATAGTTTGAAATCAGGCATGATGGGAGTATTTACACCAAGGAAATTGGCAACCCTTACAAATCAGGACAGGACTTTTTTTCTGGAGAGCTGTTTATTGAACAAAATTGGGGCCAGTCCCTGTCTTTGGACAGGGCTGGAGAGATGAATAGGAGGAAAGGAAACTTTGAGATGCTCATCACACTTGGATAGTTTTAGGGGAGATCCATATGCTTGGTTTTTATGGAGAGAAAGCAAAGTTGAACAGAACCTGGCACTTGACTAGACAGGATGAACTAAACAGAGTGGGATGAAGTGTTCTTTGGCACCTTAGAGCAGGCCTTTTAGCACATGAGATGTGGTATTAATAATAGCTTACTTCCACAATGGGGCTGTTTATTTAAAGGTTCTCAGAGTACTTTACATCTATTACCTCCTTCATCTCTCAAGTATCTGAGTGACCAAGGAGAGAAGCAATAAAGACATTTCTTCTTTTTTTTTTTTAAGACATTTCTTCTTAAAGATAGAAAAATTAAAAAGAAGAAAGAAAAATTAGGGCCTAGGAGACTAAGTAATTTTTTTAACCTCAGAAACGAGGGGACCACATGGCACAGAGCTGGACACCCACTGAAATCCCTCCTCCACCAGCTGACCTTGAGCAAGCTACGTGGATTTTTCTGAGCCTCCACTTCATCTGTGGGAAATCATGGGAGGAATAAACAAAAGAATATGTGTAAATCACTAGATGTATGTGATAGGTAGTCTAAAAATAGTGAATTTAATAGATATACCTCAAGTTTTTATAAGGCTACAGGAAGAAGAATTTCCATTGTGCAGAACAAACAATTTTAATGGGCACACAACGGGCATCATTGTTCTGAAAACACCCACTGGTCAAGCCAACCAGCACAATTCATGCCTTGTGGCCTCTCTCTCTCCTGTTGGCTCCCCACCCTCTCTCCTTTTTTTCTCTCTGCTTTCTCCTCTCTCTCATGCAGAGCAATAATCTCCCTTCTCTAAAATGTTGGTAACATCCACTGTGTGATCAACACACATCAAGGTGTTCTTCTAAGCAGTTTCTTAAGAGCAATCCTGTTAAAATGATTACCATTCTGTTACACATATAGTGTCATTTGCAAAGGAGCCTATTTCCTCTGAATCTCAGAGCCAATCTGTTGCCGGAATTATAATTTTAGCCACTTTACATTGGGGGAAACTAAGGATCAAGGAAATACCAGGGTCACACCTTGTAAGTGGCTGAGTCAGAACATGCACCCAGGAGGCACATTGCACAATACCCTGCTGGGTGTGGTTCTTGCTCGGGTGGGGGGGCTGAAGGGCATGTTCTAGTCTGCCTCCTAGTGAACCTTCAAATACTTCTGTCTCTGCCATTCAGTTAACAATCTAAACTGAACCGTATACCCTAGTGGGTAGAATCCTTAACAAGATACCAGGTACTGAACAAGGACTTGGGGGACCCAAACCAGGGCTCTAATTCCTTCCCTAATTTGCTGTAATGACTTGCAAGGACTAAATTGAAAGGTTGGAAGGTACCATGTTGTGAACATATGTCATATTCCAGGCACTATGTACTAGGAACTAAACTTCATTTAGTCTTCACTACAACTCTGAGTTAGTAGCATTATTTCAACTTTAAAGGAGAAATTGAGTTGCAAAGAGTTTGAGAAACTTGCTCAAGGTCAGCCAGGTGTAAGTGATAGGATTTGAACCTGTGTCTCTCTACTCCCACCTTCATTCCCATGCCACATTGCCCCTCTGGGTATTTTTCTGAGGCAAATCCAGACACCTAACATTTCTGAATCTCACACTTCCACCACCTCCTGAGTGGTAGTCCTAGTCTGGCAGAGAGCACAGGGCTGAGAACCTTTGTGCTGTTATCAATCTTCTCAGTTCAGAGATCAGATGTCAGCGATTCTAATGGCTCCAGCCCCCTCCTTCACCTCTGGGATGATGCCACATTTCACTCGGGGTTAGCAGCCACACCTCTCCACTTCTGCACCATTCTTCAGAAAGTGGCCTCCCCACCCACCACTCATGCCTCATACCTAGCCTGGGGCAGACTGTTCATTAAGGGGGAGGGAGGAGGCCAAGCAAGCTAGCATAGAGATCCATCAAGGTGTGGAGCTGACAGGTGCACACACCTGCTTCTAGCCAGAGGAGCTTGTGGCCAGTGGGAACCTGCCTCACAGGAGAGGACTTCGTCTGGAAAGGGAAGGGAGGATTGGAGAAAAAAAAAAAAAACCCACGAGATCGGATCATTCTAATTATACGACTCTAAATCTCTGAGAACCTTGGCTCAAACATCTAAGTGGTGGAGGATGGATTTTTTACCTTCACTCCTGCTAATTTCCATTGATTTATGTGGCTTGAAAGGATTTATTTTCTGCTTACAGGTGGCCCAACTCCTGCTAAGGAGATGCAAGACTCCCTTACAAGCTCTCACAGTGGACAGGCAGGAGGCAGAGGTGGCTTCCAGGGCAGGGGCTAAGTTTCCTGCTTGGCTTCAGTTGCCGCCTGAGAGACATGGGGGCCAAGTGGGCGCCGCAGCCACCTCCCTGCTTGCATCCCCAGAGCCCCCATGCTTCTGGTCACAGCTCCTTGAGTTTAACACTCCTGGCAGCTTAGCACTCCGGTTTTATGTGCTAGGCTGTAATATTTGGTGAGCTGTGAGATGAGGTGGGAGCATGGCAACTGGCACTTCCCTTCCGGCCCTGCCCTGTGATCCGGGCCAGTGATGTGACAAAGTGAGGCCGCCCCTCCTCCCCACCCTGGCTCCCACCTGTGGCTATTTGGCACGATGTCTCTCCTTGGTTTTCTCCTCTTCCCCACGATCCCATGTCTGCTAGATGCCCATCACTCTTGGCTTTTGAAAGGGGTATTCAGTTCTCACATTCCAAACCATCTGCTCAGTTAAACATTTTTAAAGAGCAATTCTGAGTCTGTCCAGGGGCACATTCCAAAAGGGAGGGAGGATGTCAGGAGGGAGGCTTTCTAAGTGTCATAGGCTTTGTGAAGGTCTTGACGGATGATGACAAACCTGCGAGGAAGCCCGCAGGTCAGCAGGTGAGGGTCAAGTTTTCATGGGGATTAGGACATAAGGAAGTAGTGTGCAGACTTTGAAAACTCCAGTTCCTCTACCAGAGGCTCATGGCAAGTCACTGGCCTTAGCTGGTCCGGTTCTCCAGGGCTGTGTCCCTGAGCCCTCTCTGCCCCTTCACCTGGCCCAGGGTCAGAGTACAGATTCCCATGGATCCCTCCAGGCCTCTTCCCTCTACGGTTGTCTTGCTTTCTGCTCATCTCCCTTTCACTAGGCCATCTAGTCACAACAGCTTTCCAGGAATAGAGAGGGCATTGTGAGGGAGGATGTTACCAGAGTGAAGAAGAGGACAATGATTATTTTTAGGGGGGAATTGTTTTGAGTCTATATGGATGGAGAGCTTATTGATAAAATTATTGCCAACAGGTGACCAAACTCGATGCAGACCTGGTCTTCAAATACAACAAATATAACCTGCCTTTAGAAATGAAGCATGCAATATGATGCACTAATACTAAGCAGGATGAAAGTGTAAACTCTTATGATGAAGATGTTCAAATGTAAAGCTCAACAAGATAGAAGTGTATTTTTCTCTCATAGAACAGCCTGAGTTCTACACTGACAGGAGGCTCCCCTCCAAGCTGTCATTCAGATCCCAGGTTCCTTCTCTTTTGCTTTATACCATCCCCTAGAGTGGCCTTTCTCTGACTGGTCCAAGTTGAACTGAGTGAACACTCGGGTTCTAGGTTCCAGGAAAATAAAAATATAGAAGACACATGCCCATATCTTGAGGTCCCTGTCCACGAGTGGCCCACAGCACTCCTGCCTACTTCTATCTCAAGAATTTAGTCACATGGCCATCCTAAGTGCAAAGGAGGCTGAGAAATATATATATATATATATATATATATATATATATATATATGCAACCATATACCCAACAGCTCAATTATTATAGAAGGAAAGAATGGATTTTTGGACAGTGTCACTATATCAACTTACATGTGATCCAAACACTATCAAACAGAGGATCTTTATTTATTATAAACAATTTGATAAGAGTTCTTATTAAAGCAGGAAACAGGAAAAGTGCAATGCATAGATGACATAAGGACGCAGAGTCTCTTTGAATAATGGAGCATGTCCCAGAGGATTGCAAGAACCTATTACATTTGTTCTTGAGACAGGGGATGCTGGGGCCGTCAGCAGCAGGCAGGAGTGACTGATACTCTGAATGAACATTGCTTATAAAATGCTTGATAGTTGATTAATGATTTCTATTTTACAGGGATCATTTATGCACATCAAATGATTGGATGCTGAAAACATTCCTGATTTGGAAAATTAAGACTCAGAAAGGTGAAGCATCTTGCACACAAAGTCACACAACTCCTACATTGCAAAGGTGGGACTGGTACCAAAATCTTCCCAGTTCAAGTCCAGTGCTTTTTACACAACAAAAATACTGCCTTATCATTTCACATCCCAGGAGGGTGACTAGATTCCCCCACCCTCTGGGGAATCAGGGCCTTACTTTACCACTTTTTTATTCCATCTCCAGGTGTCTTAGATGCCATTATTAAGATGAGGTTAGGTAACTTTTCCCAGACACACTGCTGATAAGTGGTTGAGCCAAGCTGATCTATATCTTTTCTCACTGTGCAGTCTTGCAAAGTAAGAGTATTTGCTCTCAGGAAAGTTCATACAGGTAAAGTTTGGTAATCTCAAGCCTGAGTTAGATTAAATAATTTAAGCTTATCCCAAACTTCTGACCTCCCATGGAATATTCTAGAAATTCATCTGTAGTGAGGTCTTCATGGTGAAGACCCTTAAGTGTAGACATTTATGGCACCAGAACTAGAAGGAAGCAAAGCTTCTCTTGTCCAACATGACCCTTTTACAGATGGTGAAACTGAGACCCAAGGGGAAAAAAACAAGTAACCATCTGTGCCCAGATAAGTCTTGAACACAATACCACGTTCATTTGATTGTCCAGAAACCAGGCCCAACAGGACCCCCTGGGCTGAGAACTGGCATCATCTGCCACTTTTCAGAGCCTTCTTCAGGTGAGCAAACAGGACAGGATTCACCTGGCCCCACGCTGCAGGGCAAGAGCGGCTCCTTCTCCTCTCTCCATTCCTACCCCACTGCACTAACTCGCAGATTTTCTGAGGCAGGGCCAGCCTGTCCTGAGCTGCAAGATGTATTAATCAATTTGATGAGGATGTTAAAGCTTTCTCTTTGCAACTAATTATGGCCTGATTTATAGGCCTGGCCTTGGTTTGATAGAGCTCTCTCATGACAGGGATGAATGCGGCACTGGCATGCACCCCTTCATCTCGTCTATTTCTCTCTTCCTCCCTCCTCCCTCTTCCAACATCTCCTGCCTCTGGACTCTGCTCTTGGTTCCCACAGGAACCTAATGACATGTTGACAAGCTGGTGAAGCACAGCTCCCTCTCTGTGGTCTGCCTCTGGCACCACCATTCTCTCACATGGGCAGATGGAGACCTGGCAGTTTCCAGCCACCACTTAGGTGCTGAGCTAGAAAGAACTCCGTACACGCTCTCCTTCTGGAAACAGAGGGTAATCAGACTAGTTTGGGTAGACTCAACACCTTCCTTCCCGAACACTTCAAGAGGTTATTGAAATGAATTTCATCAACCAATTGAATTTGGGATGGATGGAAGGAGTCAAATCTTTTCTGGTTATTTTACAGATGGGGGAAACTAAGGCAGAGAGATGCATTTGCCTGTGATTTCACACACAGCAGAACAATAAAGATGAGAACGGGCTGGTGTCCTGACTTCCAGCTCCACGATTTCCCATTGGTGGGGTCCTTGACATCTTGCTGTACTATTCCCGGGAAACCCTGCCTCCAGGATGGCTTCCTTGGACCTACAACAGCTTGATAGAAGGGGAGTCCCCAGATATGCATTGTTTTCCTAACCTTAGGCAGAAAGTCTTTGTAGTATGAAAATAGCATATGCAATAAGATGTAAACTGGCCCTTTGCACAGAGTGTGTATGCCTATGCATGAGTATTTGCGAGTCAACTCACTGCCATCTTTATTTCACACAGAAATAAGGAACAAGCCCAAATAACCAGATTTCTTAGCTTTAAAGGTCATCAAGGAGTCACTCTCCATGGACTCAGCCAGGTCCCACAGAAAGGTCCCCAATGTGGGGGTGGTTTCTTATATTTTATCCCCAAGACCCCTAACCACTTCCCAATAGTGCTACTGGAGAGACACTAAATTTACGCTGTCATATTTCCACAGTAATTTGCCTCTGCAAGGTGCTAACCAAAGTACCAACTCAAAAACTAACTGAATCTGAATCTGAACCTCATTCAGGAACCTCATTCCTAAACCTCAATCTAAATAACTTCCCAGCTCTAACTCTAATCTTAACTCAAACCCCACTCAAAATCAAAACACAATGTTTCTAATGTGACTCCGACATTAACCTAATCCTTATCTTAACTCAGTAATTCTCAACCAGAGGTGGCCCCCACCCTCTAGCCCCCTCAGAACATCTGACAAAGTCCGGAATCATTTTGGTTCCTGCAGTGGGAATGGGAGCAGATGCTATTTGAATCTTGGGGTGGAGGCCAGGGTTGCTGTTAAAAATCCTAAAAAGCACAGGGCCATACCCCCCAACACACACACACACACACACACACACACACACACCAGAATTATCCAGCTTCAAGTGGAAATAGTGCCAAGATTAAGAAACACTGCCCTAACCTTAACCTAACCCAATTCTAAATTAAACCAACACAAAACCTAATTTGAAATATAAACTTAAGCCTACTTTCTCAACCCTAACTCTAATCTAAATGTGACTCCAAACTCAAAATCTAAACCTAACTAAACCTCTGAAAGATGAGGACCAGCTGGAACGCCTCAATCTTGGAGCCTCCAGGATATAATATAGTGCTTTGCTGGCGGGAGAGCTCAGGAGGCCCCAGGCAGGATGCCTGTCCTGCTACGTGACCCTGCCTCTGTTCTGAAGTGGACCCTCCCCTGTCCCCAGGTGCCAGAGCTGCCTGGCCGGGAGTGGAGGATGCTGGGGGGTCTTCCGGAACTGCACGTCAGTCCTGCTGGACCTGGAGGCCTCTCTACCCAGAGGAACTGATGTTTCTTGATGAGGAGCTTGGCTGCCTGGAGTAGAAGAAAAGCTGCCTTCGCAGCGGAGTGAATTCCCTCAGACCCCAAGCAGCTGCTCCTCCAAGTCTCCAAAAAAAAAATCCTCATGAATAAATATTAGAAAAGAAATGAGGTCTCCAAAGAACAAAAGCAGAGTTGAGGAAGTTATTGAAAGAAGTTGGGATCTTTCATCTCACGAAATATGTCACTTATGTGTTGCCCCAGACTCTCTTTGCCACCCCGCCCCCCTGTTCCACTGATGCAGAGCCACATCCTGCTTCTCCCTCACTGGGTAACAGGCGGCATGGAAGCAGCATCTGCTCAGACTTTCCTTCAGAGGAAAAGAGAAACCACAAACAGCTGCCCCGCGAGCCTCCTGCCAAATTCCAGCTCAGTCCAGGGATCTTGATGACCTCATCGGTATCTAAGCTGGAACTCACTTCTCCAGAGACAGAGGGGCTGCCAGCATCCCTGCAGAGCCCATGCTCTTAACCAAAGTTTTTTCATAGCTTTACTCAGATGTAAGCAATACTCCACTGCAGAGTCCCTGGGGAGAGAGAGGGCTGCATGGCAGGTTCACTCCTGGGTCACACGTGGAGTGGCGTGCCAAGCTTTCTACTCAAGGTCTGAACCCTGGCCCAGGTCCTGCCTTGCCAGCTGGCAGCTAAGGTGCCTCCCCACCATTCCTGCCACCATCTCCACCCTACCCTTTCTTAAAGCCCCTTGTACATCCAGTCAAAGGAAATCCCTGTTAGAATCTCCTTCCCTCTCATCTGGATCCCTGGGGGAGCACTGACTTGTAGGAGCTTTGAACCTGTGACCCTTTTACTGCACTGCCTTGCCCAGGTCCTCCTGCCCCCAGTATCTCTATACCTTTTTTTTTTTTTTTAAGATTTATGTATTTATACAAGCACTGGGTACAGCCAGAAGCGCAGGAGGGTGAGAGAATTCACCAGAGCCAGAGCAGGGAGCAGAACAGGCAGACTGATGAAGTACACTGCTGAGGGGAGCAGCGGGCGGGCGCAGCAGGAGAGGTCTGCGGCCATGTGGGACCCTCGCCAGTGGCTGGGCATCGAACCGGCACTGCAGAGGCTGCGGGCAGCTTCGCAGCCCAGCACTTAACTTCTGCGCCACCGGGGAGGCCCTATCTCTATACCTTTTAAGCAACTGTTTCCCATACCCTTCTCCCAGCCCCTGGTGACTCCATTCACTTCCTGTCTCTATGAAGTTGACAAAGTGGAGTCCATTTAAGAGGAATCAAACAGTATTTGTCTTTGATGACTGGACAGTTTTACTTAGCATATTGTCCTCAGGATTCATCCATGTTGTAACATAGGAAATGTAGAATTTCCTTCCTTTTTATGGCTAAATAATATTCCCTTGTATGTATGTGTCACATTTGGTTTATCTACTCATTGCTGAGTTGCTTCTGCCCCTTGGTGATTGTGAATAGTGCCATGTACCTGAACTCACCAGAACCTGTTCAGTTTTACTGAAAGAGAAGGTGTGGGATGGCAGGAGGAGCTGGGTGAAGCAAATATCATATAAATATCCCTCTGAGACACTGATTTCAATTCCTTTGGATATATACCCAGAAGTAGAATTGGTAGTTCATATAGTAATTCCATTTTTTAATTTTTTGAGGAACTGCCCCTTGATTGGCCTAAATTTGTTGGACCGGGCCTCTCTGGCCTGGCGCAAGGGATTAAGTCTCAGCACTATGAAGCACTATGAAGCTATCTGCAGCTACTGCGGCACAAGTTCAATCCCTTGCCAAGGAGCTAACCCACATGGCACAGCAAACCTGTCCTGTCTTGCCCACCAGAGTGAAATACACTTCTCTCAGCCATGTTGAGTTCCACCTGTTCTGCTCCCACTCTGTCTCTGGTGAATCCTTTTACCCCACCTGCAGAGCTTCGCAGCCCAGCACTTAACTTCTGCGCCACCGGGGAGGCCCTATCTCTATACCTTTTAAGCAACTGTTTCCCATACCCTTCTCCCAGCCCCTGGTGACTCCATTCACTTCCTGTCTCTATGAAGTTGACAAAGTGGAGTCCATTTAAGAGGAATCAACACACACACCTGGCCTACACCTCAGTTCTCGTATGCATAAATAAATATTTTTTTAAATAAAAATAATTTGTTGGACTTTTAATTTCCTCATTGATGAAACAGGTTCAACATTATTATATTTAAAATATCACAAACGTAAAGTTCTTGACTTGAATCTTGGAATATGGAAGAAACACGGACTCTTGAAGAGAGAAACTGTGTTCTGTGTCCCAAGCATTTAGCATGGTGCCAGACACAGGTCAATACATGACTGTTAGTGATCAATTGGATGAACAATGAATAAATGCATCCTTGCAGCTCCTGGAATGCATGGAGTAATTCTTGCATGCTGTGGGTGCTCAATATGTTAGTTGAATGAATAAAAGTAATGTTGCCTATATAAGGTCTATTTCTTCTGTATCCTATGTGAAAGAAAGAGAATTTGTTCATGTCTCTAAAGTTCCTGGCAGGATAATTCAAAATCAAGTATTTGGCCTCCTCCTCCATTCATGCCAATGCTGATGACAGCTTTCAATTTCTGGGGTCCCTCCTTTGCTTTCACCCATGGCAAGTGAATTACATTGCACACACAAGGGGTGTAAAGGAGGGAGATCGCCATGTGAAAGTAACCAGAGATCTTCCAGGCGGCGATAGACTTGCCAGGATTTCTTTTCTCTTCCTACCATGTTCGTGGAACACTTACTGTGAGAGCCAAGACATATTGCAAAACAGAACTGTCTGTGTTGAATCTTGTTAGTTCATGCAACTCAGAGAATTTCAAACACCTGGCACAAATCCGACAGCTATTACCAGATCTCACCTCTTAGCAGCATCTTCAGTCTGCGGCTGTCTTCTTGACCCAGGAGGCTCACCTGCTCTTACAATAGAACACATGTCTTTTTTTCTTCCCACAAGTTTGGCTTCTAATTTTCTAAGCACTGCCCACTATGCATCCGTTGTCATAACCACTCAACTCCCTGGAACTTCTATATACCCCCTTTCCTTTTTCTGGAATGTCCTTCCCATTCACAAGTATATTGGTTTAATCTTGTCAATAGTGGCTACTGGAAACAGGTCCAAGAAGAAGGGACAATCCCTCCCAGGTGCATGATTGGGAATTCATTTGGGGCATCCGTAGCACCTTAAGTAAGACTTGGGATACAGTATGCACTCAAAAAAAAAAAAGCTGAATGGATAAATATTGGTTTAATATATCCCTATAATTTTCTTAGACCATAAACTCTCCAGGCAGGGGGTTAGAACTGTCTCTCCTCTCAGACAAGATACCTCCTAATCCAAGGTACAGTTTCCCTATTACATAGGAGACTTCTGAGGGCAAGTCTGTGCCACCTCCATGTCCTGTGAGCACCAAAACTTCACCAAGGAGTTTTGCTTAATGATGAATTAAACCAGTATTATTGGCATTCTGAGCCAGATCATTCTTTTGGGTATATATCCAGAAACGGAACTGCTGGATCATATAATAATTCCATTTTTTAATTTTTCAGAAACTGTCATTAGCTTAAGTTTGTTGGACCTTTAGTTTCCTTATCTATAAAACAGGCTTAAGATTATTATACTAGAAAGATCACGTATAAAAAGCTTTGCTATGGGGGACTTCCCAGGTCATTGCAGGGTAACTCCCGGCATCAATGGCGTCTAGCCACCAGATGCCATAAGGAACCCCCTCCCAGTAGCAAAAAGCTCTCCAAACAATACCAAATATTACCTGTGTTTGGGGAGGAAGGGTGGCAAAATCACTCCCATTTGAGAACCACTGACTGACTAAGGCAGAAGAAGCAGCAATTTCTCTACTTCTTTATTACCTTGTGGGAATGGAAAACATTTTTCTAGTAAAGGAAAAGTTGCATATTTATTAGATTAAGAATTGATGAGTATCATACTTCCAGCCTCAGGGGTTTCTCAGAATTGAAACTGAGAGTACTCCAGATGAGATAATTTCCATGTTAGATCTTTGGAATGCAGAAGGAAGTGGAAAAGTGTGAAGGTGTATCCCATCAGAAGTTTCTAGAAGTGGCAATCACACTGCCAACACACTAAAGTTGGGGTCAAAGACATAAAGGTCCACTTTGGTTGGATCATACCTGCCTGCAGAAACTGGGTGGACTCCAGAGAGACTGAGTGGCTTTTCTGATGCTGCACATCACAGACACAACCGGATTTGAACTCCCTTTGAAGTTGGACATCTGAAAGACAAGGGGACAAGGGGCACCATCGCTGCTCAGGGCCTTTTCTTCTATCTGCCTTAATCTGACTCTAGAAGCATAGAATAGGCCAGAAAGGAAGAAGAAAATTGTCTATGGGTGATCTATGTTTGGGACTGAGGTGACAGGACCGTTCACAACAGCAGGCCGTTTCCCAAGATGCTCTGGGTTGCTGGCATCTGAGCCCACTATCTCACTTTCTTGTTGCTGCTTGGAGATAAGCTATCAGCTTCTGCACAGGATCAACTGAGGAAGTCTGGGAGGGGGTGGTGCAGGGCAGGGAGGAGGGCTGGCAGCAGCAGGAAAGAGCTGGCAGCAAAGAAAAAAAAGAAAAAAAGCAAAGCATCTTGAGGACAAAACTGCTGACTCGACCCTTAAGAAGGAAAGAAGAAAACAAAAGAGGGAGACTCAAGGCAAAAGGAAAAAAATGGGAGAGGGTAGGGAGAAAAAGGCAGAGAGACCCACCCAAACTAAAGAGACTTAGCAAAATAGATTATTGGGAGAGTTTTTCTTCCCTTCCTCTTAAAAATCTATTTTTCTCATCAATCTATAGGTATAACATTTTAACATGTGCTTTTCTTATCTTGGTCTTCAAAGAGTTAACACAAACCAAATATTCTTAAGACTAATTTGTACTCTGATAAAGAACCAAGTCTTCAAGAGTGATTTACTGTGTGACCTGAGGAAAGTCGTTCAACTGTCCTGGGGCTTTATGCCCCTCTTATTAAAAACAAAAAAATGCAGAGATTACGCCAGCCAGCTATAAGGAGAGGCCTCCTCGGCTAACTCACTGGAAGTGCTAAAGAGCTGTTCTTTCATCTGGAACTATCTAGGGAGAGATTTTCTTACCATGAGCTTTTACATCCTCATTCATTTGAATTGGTGCTCTGGGAGCCAGGCAGGGAACAGGTATTTTTATCTTACTTTAATGGATAAGCAGTGGTATAACTAGTAAAAAATGGATCTCTCCTTTGTTACATTCCTCGGCGTACCATGGAAAAAGCCTGGGCTTCTTCCTTTGAGCAGGATTCTGAGACAGGGCTGAGCAACTTAGTTTGGGGGGTGGGGGCTCCTGCCCTTTGGAGAGGGAAGAAGTCCCTCTTCCAAGGTCTGGAAGAGAGACTGCTGGTGTCACCAAAAAAACCTGAGTCAAGAACCCCACCCAGGGCCTCCCTGGTGGGACAGGGATTAAAGACACAGCCCTATCAAGTTATCGCCAGCCACTGTAGCATGAGTTCGATCCCAGCCAGGGAGCAACCCACATGGCATAGCAGACCTCTCCTGTCTCACCTGCTGCTGCTCCCCTCAGCAGTGTATTTCAGTAGATCTGCCTGTTCTGCTCCCCACTCTCTCTGGCGAATCCTCTCACCTCCCCACCCCCACCCCGCACCTCTGGTCTACACACCAGTTCTTGTATGCATAAATAAATAAGTCTAAAAAAAAAAAAAAAAACCCCTCCCAGTTGTTAGATTCTATGGTATTGGCTGCTCTGACACTGTTTCAATGCTGGAACTAAACAGGGAAGACTACATTCCATGACCCTTTGATAGAACAAGTCAGCATGAGTTAGGAGGTAAGATCAGGATTAAAAACTCCGAGGTCATTGTTTTTAATGAGCAAGAAAAGTTACTTCCTCTTCTCCTTCTGTCTTATGAGCTCTCTCCCAGTTTCTCTTTCCTCAAGGTCTCCTCTCCATTTCCATTCAACTGGAAGGTGGCAGCCCTTTATTTATACCCCTTTTCAAAGCCCACATCCTCCAGGGGGTCCATGGTCCCCCCAGGGAGCCTGCTCAGATTACACCTGCCCTTGAGGAATTCTTCCTTTACTTTGTTATTAGATCCCCAAATTTGTCTGCAAGAACAAGACCTTGCACACACAGAAAGACAGCAGTAAATTAGGGGTGAGTTATTGTCTAGGGTAATGTATATGCTAGCATGTAAGCTAACACCGTGCTGATGAAACCCAGACTGGCCCCTGAAATGCGCAGATCTGATGAGCCCACTTTTAGGGGTCTGTTTTCTGCAGAGTTGAAGGGACTATGATATTCCATCTGTCATGGGGCTGATTCCCCTTGGCTGTCAGAATAACTGACTTCTTTTACTATGTCAAAGACAGCCCTGACCCTAAGCCCCAGGACAATGGCCAAGTTGGAGGTGTCCTAATGGATGAGGATGTCAGTCAAAATGCCCCTGTGACGTCACTGTCCCACTTGTGTTTGAAGCGCCTGCCTCTCTGCCTTGACATCCAAGATAGAAGAGTCTCCAAGGGCCTTTCACAGGCCAAAGAGAAGTTTCAAGTTCAAATGCAGGAACAGGGATAGAGTCAAGCAGGGGGAACCAAAATCCCTATCTGGTCAACCAGCGCAGCGTTGGGGAGGGCAGCACAAGCCCGCCCTTGACCTTACAGTAGTCCCTGGGGCCTGGATGGAAGAGATGACCACGACCCCAAGCAGCAACCAGGACAGGAAAAAAAGAGGAACACCCGGGATAGGGGTCCTCTCCGGCCCCCGCCCCACTGGATGGAGGCTGTAGACGCAGCAGCTTCCCCGCAGGATGGCGCGGAGCCTCTGCTCTTGACTAGTTATTTTTGGGTGGGTGCATGGCTGAGAGTGAGGTTGAGAGATGAGGGGCGCCTGGAGAGGAGCGGGAGGGAGCCCCGCGCGGAGGCAGCCACTAGGGTGCAGCTGTGGGCCGGGCGGACACCCCGCCGTGGGCGGAGCCGGCCGAGAGGCGCTGGCAGCGCGGGCTTGGAGCTTGGGGTGTTGTGTTTCCACTGTAACTATAATTAGGCGGATTCTGTGTTTATTTAGGCTGAGAGCTGTAAGATAAATGACAGTTTCGAAGATGCTTTTCAGCACTTCATAAATCACCCACCGACCCGGGTAGTTTGCTTCTGCCGCGTCTGGGTTCCTCCTCTTGTCCTGCCCCCACCCCGCTGCAGGGAAGAGGGCACCCCCGGACGACCTGCTCGACCACCACAAAGGGCAGAGCAGCAGAGGGGAGGGGGGTGCTGTCTGTGCTTCCCGAAGCTCGCCTGGACCAGGGTTCTGGCAGCTGCCGAGGAAACTGTCAGGAGAGACGCTCCTGCGGTGGTCCCAGTGGCCATGGGGGGCTCGGTTGATGGGCAGGCTTGCCCTCCTCTGGGAGAATATGGTCTCTAATCGGCTCTAATTCAAGCTCTCCTCCCCGTGCCTCTCTGATACATCTCTGTAGATTTACAGGAGACATTTGAGAAGTATTTATTGTACAGGGGACTTTTCCTCCCCTCCTATAACTCTCTGTGCCTGGGGGGCGGGGGGCTGGAGAGAGCTGGGGTGGAAAGTTTTCTGTCTTTTCCCATGGGAGAGCACATTCCTGGAGAGGGGTTGTGGACAGTGGGCCAACTTTCAGGGGGTCCCTCCCTGGTCATTAGGAAGGGCAAAGACCTGGATGGTGACCCTGCCTGGCCAGGCCTGGATCAGTTCAGTTCCCTTAGCAGGAAGAAGGAGCAGGATGTGGGGAGGCGAGCATGGGACCTCACTGTGCAGGGTGCCAGCAGCGTGCAGCGGTGAGAAACCCAACAGGGAAGGGAGTGTAGCCACACTCCTTTGCACGCAGAAGTTTTGAGTCAAAGCCTGCCCTGCAGTGTCTCAAGTCAGAATCCAGAGTCTCAAGTCAGAATCTCAGTAGGCAATAAGCTCAATCTTATAAGGCCCATGTGGCCAAGCCTAGCTCACTCATGGGCTGGGGAGGTCCAGTTCTGCCACCAAAGAGAGGGGGGACTCCTGGCTGCAGAGATCAAAGTACTGCTGAAGTTAGGAGAGGTGCCACACATCCAGTGCCCTGTCCCCCAGCAGAACCCTCCCCAGAGGTCTTGTAATGCAGAGAACAAAGCCATCTTCCCATGTGGAATGCTGCACCCACTCACATGTCAGGTGCTACAGCCCCTGGTACCACCTTCCCTGCAGTGCCCTAGCTGTACTGCCAGCATGCACCCAGCAAAGATGTAAATGGGCCAGGCACTAGGCTTCAGAGATGGGGAGATTTTCTTCTGACATTTCCATTTTGTAGGACGTGAAAGAGGCTGTTCTTTCTTTCAAAAGGAAACCAAGCAGAGAGAACAGATGTAGTAGATCAAGACCCCAACTCAGGGGCTCTGAGTAGTTATGCTAGCATTGTGCCACTCTAGAGCACTATGGAACACTGTTCATCTACTATTCATTCAGCAGTTGTTAGGTACCTCCTCTATGCCAAGCACTGTGCTAGGTATTGGAAATAGAAAGATGCAAGACACAAGCTCTTCAGCTTCTACTCTACTGGAAGAGATGGATATTAAAACAGATTATAAACAGCTCTAGTGTGGTTGTGTACAAAATAGGATGGCGCCTGGTACCTACTTGGCAGTTCAGTTAGCAAGGAGCTTAGCAGGATCAGTTAGCAAGGAGCTTAGGTCTCCGTAGGAGGATATTGCTTACATCTGAAAATATGGAGCAATGATTAAGAGCATGGACTCTGCAGTGAGACTTAGGGGTTTGTTTTATTTTTTTTAATTTTTTTTTATAGAGGCATGTTTTATTTTTATTTATTTGTTTGTTTGTTTTGTTTTTGTTTATACATGCACTGGGTACAGTCAGAAGCGCAGGAGGGTGAGAGAACTCACCAGAGCCAGAGCGGGGAGCAGAGCAGGCAGAAGGACCGAAGTACACTGCTGAGGGGAGCAGTGGGCGGCAGGAGAGGTCTGCACACCATGTAGGACCCTCCTCCGGTGGCCGGGGAGCAGCCGGGGATGGAACCGGCGCCGCAGAGGCCGCGGGCAGCTTCGCAACCCAGCGCTCAACCGCTGCGCCACTGGGGAGGCCCAAGACTTAGGGGTTTGGACTCCAACTGTACCACTTACTGTGTGATCTTGGACAAGTTGTTTAGCTTCTCCTTGCCTCTTCTCTAAAATGGAAGAATAATAATTGTCATTGTTATTTTATAGTGAATATTAAGTGGGAGGATGCATATGCATACCAGAGTGTTTGGAATATAGTAAATGATCAGTGAGTGTTAGCAATGGGAGGAGAGAAGAGAGAGGGTGAGAGAGACAAAGACTGAAAGACTATGTATGTTTTGGCAGGAAGAAAGAAACTAGGAGACAATGCTCAGGTCCCCTGAGTAAAAGAGAAGTAACTACCACAGCCCTTGCCATCTTCCCCATGGCCTCTAAGCATTTCGTGATTGGAAGGGTTTGGTTCTAATCCCAGCTCTTCCATTAGCTGATAGTATGTCCTTGCTCAGCCTCCGAGCTTCAGTTCCTCGTTTGTAAAAAGGAGGGAGTAAATGTCTCTCTATAGTCTTATTACCTTTGACAGTTTATGATTCTGTTTAAGAATGCACACACAAAAAAATGAGCACTAATATATATATTGATAATTTTACTAATCAATTAACAAAATGCATGGCTGCAGCAGTTTCAAAGCAATGCTCTATCACTGATAAAGCCCTTTGTGGCACTCAAAATGATGATGTATTATCAGCTGTCCTCCAGTGACAAATATCTTCATGACACTATCAACAGCAAGCACACTGGAGCTGTAGCAATGTCAAGGTTGAAGAGGTCAAATCTCTAAACCCAGAATCATTTTGGAAGTTTGCCTCAGGCCCAGGCTACTCCGAAAAACTTAGATCTGTTGTTTTTCTTTCTGAGACCTAGATATCTGCAACTGAGTCATCTTTGTCCTGTCAACTGTCCTTGTTCATTCAACTTACTCAATAGGTACTGAGTATTTCCCAGGTGCCTGACACCCTGGCTTTTTATCTTAGGATAAAAACAACTATGACTCCTCATAAGATGTTCATTGTCTTTTCAGGGGAAATACATGAAAACATATCAGATAGATATAATAAACCCCTATAAGTCCTGTGATAGGAGTCTGAGTGGGGGAGCCCCAGGGTGACTAAGAAAAGTAGGCAGTTCTCTCCTATGTGTCTACACTGCTCCACACACTCTTGGGGTCCATTCTTGTTCAATGGAAGATTCAAGCAGCAAAGAATCTGAAGTAGAAGATTTTAATGGGGGGAATAGCAGGAAGGGAAAGAAACCTACCTACCCCCCCAACAATGCAAGGAGACAAACCAACCAATAAACTAAAGGAAGCAGGAATGGGGTCACACATCTCTGAGAATAACCCCTGAGAAACAGAGATACCCTGAGACTGGTACTGTCTTTCTGATCTAGTGCTCAGAAGATCCCACGGCCAAAACCAGTTGAGTAGGGTAGGGGAAAAGAGGGGAGGGACTTTCTTCTACCACACCCGACTTGCTGACTCCCTGCCACCCCCGCTTGCTATGCAGGAGCAAAATAATCATTTTCTGGCAACTCAAAAAGTTGGCCAGGGATGAACCAAGCCTCTCTAATGCTCATATGATCAAAGGCCGTGGGGCATCTTGTTGCATCCTGGGCTCCCTTGCTTTGTAGCTTAGGATCTGGAGCACACAAAGGAAAACTAACTATAGGTTTATCTGTCTTATGGTTCACAGATTTCATGAGACACCAAGAAGGTTCTATGAGAACATGTGGCATGATAGGTTCTACCCAGATAGAAAAACCCCCAAATATGTGCCCTGTGCAGAGAGTATGAGGATGAGCAGCTTCCTTGTAAAACACCAAGTATCCCTTGCTTGGTCTGCCTCTCTGCTCTGTTCAAATCCAGGAACAGGGATAGAGTCAAGGAAGGGGAACCAAAAACCCTGTCTGGTCAACCAGAGCAGCGTTGGGGAGGGCAGCACAAGACCACCCTTGACCTTACTGTAGTCCCTGGGGCCAGGATGGAAGAGATGACCACGACCCAAAGTGGCTCCCAGGACAGGAAAAGAAGAGGAACACCCGGGATAGGGGTCCTCTCTGGCCCCTGCCCCACTGGATGGAGGCTGTAGACGCAGCCAGCTTCCCCACAGGATGGCGCGGAGCCTCTGCTCTTGACAAATTATTTTTGGGTGGGTGCATGGCTGAGAGTGTTAATTTGCATTTTGGTGTGAGATGCTTAAATGCAAAGGGAAGTGGATTAGCTGTAAATTTACTAATGGGCCCCATCTCCAGAGCCTGGATCTTTGGCAGGCTTCTTATAGAGTAAAAATCCAGCCTTTCTCAGAGCTTGGCTTTCTTTTTGCTCTCTTGGGGAAGCAAGTCAAGAAACCTAGGCATTTCCTAATCAGTCCTGTGTCGCTTTAGGTTTAGATGTACTGAAATCCCCTGCCTGGTTAACTTTAGGTCTTCCCATTGTCAACAATCTCAGAGAAAGCCTCAAACTTTAGCCAACATTTGCAGCAGAGCCCAGTTGCTGTCACCCAGTCATCTCTTTTGCTGACCCCTGCCTTCAAATTTGGCTCAGTCAGTGCTCTTGACTTTTCCCACACTTCCAGTCAAAGAAAATGCAGCAGAGCCTGTTTTCCAGTGTAAGTATGTAAATTCCACACTCATCAACTCCAGGCTTTTGCAGCTCCTGGCTTGGACACTACTCAGGAGACACAGACAATGGAATTTGCTTTTAAAAATCTGCCCTTTGAGTTAAGGAGATGGAGTCCTGCATTCTTGCCAGAAGAATCAGTAGTTTGAATGTTTCTCTAGGATTACAAAGAGAAGAGCCAGAAAGATCCAGAGCTCTCCTTCACCAGTGCACCCTGGTAATCAACAGTGGAGAGCTGTGCTAATGCTTGGTAATTCTATTTGGCTCAACAAACATTTGTTGAGTGCTTATTAAATGCCAGGTACTGTGACAGGTGCTGGCAATTATTGCTAACAGCCTGCTCTTGAGAAGCAGTTGGCCAGAGCTAGAGATGCTGTTAGGTGACAGGGGAGAAAAGCACTGAAGGGAGAACCCAGCTCATCATTACACTAAGAGCATCTTACATGTGAGAAACAGTCAGAAGCACAACAGGGTCAAGTCTCAAGATAACTCATTTGCACTGAGTCAGCCATTTGTCTCTTCTTCTGAACCATGACAAAGAGCTCGGGACCTGGAGTCAAAAGACCTGGGTTCCAATGCTGCTACCCCACTTATTTGTGTGAGCATGGGCAAGCCACTTGACCTTGGAGTCACAGTTTCCATTCATAGAAAGGGAAAATAATGTTATTTTCCTTGGCTACCTCACAGGTAGAAGAATATGTGAGACAATATAATACGGACCAGTGCTTCTCAAACTTCAATGTGCACTGACTCACCTGCAGGTCTCGTTAAGTGCAGACTCTGAGTCAGTAGATCTGGGTGGGCCTGAGATTCTGCACTTCCAACGAGTTCCCAGGTGATGCCACTGATACTGGGCCATGGATCACCCTGTGGAGAGAAAGCTATGGACTAGTCAAATGACCAGGGTAACAATACTGGTGAGCATCCCCAGCTAAGGAAACATCAAAAACTCATTCAGAATTCATTATAGCCCCACTAAGTGATTAGAACTGTATTAGGCAGCCATTGTGTGGGTCACAGAAGAAATTTATGGTATGTCTTTGCTTACTTTGGTAAAACCATGGGAGAACAATCCCAATCCATCCAAACTCAACAGCTGGGTCAGGAGGGGGAAAAAAGGAATTCTCCTATCTCTTTCCATTAAAAACATTTGCCCTGGATGTAAAACATTGAGATAAAAATCAGAAGGCCCTTGATCCTGCAAGATCATATCCTGCACATTGTAACTCTCTCCTGTCAAATTCCTGTGAAATCTTAAAACTGTTGAAACAGACATGTATAAGGTTGGAGACCTCTTATCCGTCCCAGTTGTAGGCTTGAGGTTATCCTAGTGTTTCAAAGACCTTCTGAAAAGCCTTCTTCATTTCTCTAATATGAACCACCACTTGCTCACACCCTTAGGAATGTCAATTTGTATAAGATTATCCTTCTGCTCATAGAGTTATCCTAGCTCTGTGCAGTGGAGAAGAAATGAGCTTGAATCTATTTGTCCTGGTTACCTATATCCATTTCTTATGGATCCAAGGGCCAAAACAAAGCATAAAATTAAGGCAAAATATTGAGGTAAATAGGAAGGGAAGTATTGTCATGAAATTTTCCTGGAAGGAGGCAAGATTCCCAATTTTGGTCTTTGCCCTCCACCCTTTTTAATGCAAATACTAGTTTTATCTTTCTTTGCCACTATCCAGCTGATTTTCCACATCTCTAAATAGAAATTACCTGTCTATAATGTACATACCTCTTCGCTGACCAGAAAGAATTTACAGTCAAAGGTGATATGAAGAGAATAATAGTATAAAAGCAAGAAAGCAAAACCCACTGTTTTTTTGTTTGCTTGCTTAAATGACAGCAATTAATGTTCCCACAATTCTGGAGACAAGAAGTCCAAGATCAAGTTGTCAGCAGGGTTGTTTCCTTCTAAGGTCTCTCCCCTTGGCCTGCAGATGACTGCTGTTGACTGGTATCTTCCCATGGTGCCCCCTTGGTGTCTGAGGCCCAATCTCTTCATGTAAGGACACCAGTCATAGAGGACAGGGGTCACTCTAATGGCCCTATTCACTCTAATCACCTCTTTAAAGACCCTGTCTTGGGCCTCCCTGGTGGTGCAGGGGTTAAGTCTCAGCACTATCAAGCTATTACCAGCCACTTCAGCAGGAGTAGCTAGCCCGCTCCCCTCAGCAGTGTGTTTCAGTAGATCTGCCTGTTCTGCTCCCCACTCTGGTGACTCCTCTCACCCCTGCACCTCTGGCTTACACCCCATTTCTTATATGCATAAATAAATAAAAATAAATCTTTAAAAAATAAAATTTTCTTTAAAAAATACCCCATAGTTTTTTTTTATTTATTTATGTATACAAGAACTGGGGTGTAGACAGAGTGGGGAGCAGAACAGGTGGATTGACTGAAATACACTGCTGAAGGGAGCAGCAGGTGAGACAGGAGAGGTCGGCTGCGCCATGTGGGTCAGTTCCCTGGTGAGGGAATCTTACTCCTGCTACAGTGGCTGCCCATAGCTTCATAGTGCTGAGACTTAACCCCTTGCACCACCAGGGAGACCCAGAAGACCATCTTTAAATGCAGCCACACTCCGTTGCACTGGAAAGCACCTTGTATTTTAAGTTAAGACTTCCCCAGTGGGGCTTCCCTGGTGGCACAGCAGTTGAGCGCTGGGTTGCGGAGCTGCCTGTCAGCCTCTGCAGCACCGGTTCAATCCCCAGCTACCTGTGAGGGTCCCACATGGCATGACGGACCTCTCCTTCCACGCCTGCTGCTCCCCTCAGCAGTGTATTCCATCAGTCTGCCTGTTCTGTTCCCCGCTCTGGCTCTGGTGAATTCTCTCACCCTCCCGCGCTTCTGACCGTACCCAGTGCTTGTATAAATAAATTCAAAAAAAAAAAAAAACTTCCCCAGTGGTATTTACCTGCTAAGGGGAAAATGGAGTGGCTCAGGCTCTTTTTTGCCTCCTGCCACTTAGCCTCTTCAGCCACCACCTGCAGCCTTGCTTTCCTCCCAGGTTTCCTTGCCCTCACGTGACATGGTATTGTTGCAAAAGTGTGGAGAAGCCAGAGAGCACAGAGTGCACATACCTGTAAGTGCAGAGGCCCAAATGGAGGGATAATTAGTGAGAGATTGAGAAACGTGAGGGAGAGACAGCACAGAGATGGCGGGGGTGGGGAGCCGTGGTTGCTACCTGCTTCCCAGCCTCCCTGCCTCCCTGCTTGCTGGTCGACCTGTGTCTGGTTCCCTGCTGCAGCATTAAAGACTTGTCAAATCTATCAAGGGCTCCAAGATTTTCTTTTCCGTTTCCTGGAATCAACCACGGTACCCTGTGCCTTCCAGCCCACACCTGTGTTTTTCAAACGGTTGCTAGTTTCTGGCTTCTCCTCAGATCTGATGAGTTGGGTTCAGCTGGAGCTAAGAGGACTCAAACATTTCCAATCAGTCTCCACTTCCTTCAGAGTTTCTCTGGAGAACAGCAGGCCCTGGAGTCCTTGTTCCCGCTCCAAGCCCCTTGCTGATGCAAACTGCAGGCTTTCCTGGAGAAGGGAGGGCCCAAAGGAGTAAGTGGCGACAGTTTATCTGAAGCTGGCGCTGGGTTCATTAAGAGGCCTGGTGCAGTTTATCTGCTTCTTGTCCACAGGCCTCAGTTGCTCCAAAGGCTGAGTCCAGGGCCTGTCACCATCCCAGTCCTAGTGGCGTCAGGTTGGAAGAGTGTAAAGCAGAGCATCCCTCCCCCCCACCATCTCCCCTTGTCTCTAACTGTCTGTCCTCAAGGGGTCAGATAGGAGCTGCAATTGCAGGAATGAAGCTTGAAGCCCTCTGTCAATACAGTCTGCCCCCCAGCAAGGGCCTGGGAGTTGATTTGGTGCTCCAATAAGGAAGCCCAAAACTCAGTTGGAAACAGGTAGAGGGAGAACAGAGATGTGGACTTTCCTTTATCAAAACCCACCTTGCTTTGAACGTAGGTGACACTTATTTAAGTGGGCCCATTTGTCCTTGTCCTTGTCACATGTTAATGATGGGGAATGGGACAAATTTCCCTGTTCCAGAAGAGGAGGCCTGGGCATTAAGGCCTTTCTGAATGTCCCACATAACACAGCAGTGGAATTAAGAATGGAAGACAGATGTCCGGGTTTAGAAGTAGCTTTTCTTGTGCATCAATCTTTTTTCTCCACTCAGCTAACATCACAACCAGCTTTAAAAGTAAAAATGTTCCAGACCCCTCAACAGAATGCCTGCACCAGCGAGGTAGCTGCTGTACCATCCATGCTCTCGCCTGATTCTCTGGGGTCTTCAGCACAACAGGGCTGCTGGGCTCAGAGGCCTACTCTGACCCAGAGGCAGATCAAGGAAGGCCAGACCTGATGTTCCTTTAATGCAGGAAAAGCGATGACTTGACCCAAACCACTAAAACACCTGTCACAGGAGGGCAGTACCCCCCCCTAGATGGTCAGTACATGATTCAGCTTTTTAAAGTGGCCCCCCAAGCTGGGAGTGTTAACTTCCTTCTCTAACCAGAGTACCACTGCTGCATCCACCACTGGAACTCACTCTTAAAGGGCCACTGACATCTCCCGGGAAAGTGGTGGGCAGCAGGTTGAATTCAAATCAAAGGAAAATCGTCTTAATGGAAATCTGCCTCTTCAAAACCCCAATACCTGGCAGGCACCCTGCTGTCCCCTACCCAGCTCCAAATTCAGTTTCCTTGAGGGCCACTTCACACTAATCCTTGGCGTCCCCCAGCTCATCACCTAGATTTGCTTCTCCGCTCCATGTTCAAGAACCAGGATTGTTCCCCAAGGAAGATTAGGTACCACCATTCATAAGAAATCTCACTCTGAAATACACTGCTGAGGGGAGCAGTGGGCAAGACAGAAGAGGTCTGCTGCACCATGTGGGTCACCTGTCTCTGGTGAATCCTCTTACCCCCCATACCTCTGACCTGTACCCCAGTTCTTGTATGTATAAATAAATAAATCTTAAAAAGAAATCTCACGCGGTCTCCGACACCCTGCATTCTCTTTCCTAGAGTGGAGACGCCAGTGACTCAGGTATGTGTCTAGAACAGAGGGCCGAGCCGCAACAGAGGGCAGGTTAGCCACCTGGCCCAGAGTTCACTGGTTCAAAGGCTCAGGCAGCAAAGACCGGAGGAAGGCAAGACAGTGGAGGCGGTCACTGTGCCACTGTGGAGATTAGCTGAACGCATTAAACATGATTATTGTTGCTGACTCAACAGTAAGGAAGTTTTAAAAGCTGAGGATCATAGTGCTTTCCCTCAAGCCCACAATCGTTTGCCTCTGGAAGGAAGAGGAAGGTCACACACCGGAACCCAGCACTCTGCAAACTCCAGGTCCGATGTAAGGCTGCCTAAGGGAAGGTCGAGAGACAGTCAGACCCGAGGCCTCTGAGTGATTCTGAAGCACCCCAGTGCCACCTAACTGTGCCCCCAGGATGGACTGCCTGGGGTACGTGTCTCCATTCCAGTGTGGCCGCCAAGGCCTTGGGTCTGCTGGCAAGCTATCCAATGTTTAAATCTCGGCTCTCCTTACTGGCTGTAAACTTAATCTCTCTAAACCGCTATTTCCTCCCATGTTAAATGGATGTAATAAGAGTATTTACCTCTTGGGATTAAATGAGATCAAGTGCTTAGCACGGGACTTGGGCTCATGGTAAGCACCCCATAAATGTTAGTTGTTATCATGAGTGGCTCTTTATCTTTAGGGGCTTTTAGGGAGGGGTTTCCACACTCACCATACCCAACCCCATCCTTCCAGAATGCTGTGTCTGTCCCTGGACCTTTCTCTCCTTTGTCTGTCTGTCCCTGTCCTCCATGAAACAAGGTTGTCCCTGATGTCCTTTTTCTCGTACTCCCCTGGAGATAAAAAGGGCAGATGGGTTTATTTGGCTGCCTAGTTCTAAAATCTGTAAATAGAGAAGAAAGCAGAATGCCCCTGCCACCAGATAACTGAAATCAAGGCCCACTTGACCTTCTATCCAAACCCTCAGCAACCTCCACCCCATGCAGTCCTGCTGCCCCAGGGCTGGGGCGGGGGGCTTGGGAGAGGTATGTAAGGCCTGTAAGCGGCTCGCCCCAGCTCCTCAGAAAACTGCTTATCAGGGAATGAAACACCCGCCCAAGCTTGCCATGACAGCAGGAGCTGCCTGAGAAGAGGGGCTGAGATAAATGAAGGATCCTTCATCCCCGTCAGCGTGGGCCAGACAGAAACCAGGTGCAAGGCAGCGAGCCTTCATCTTTTGTAAACAATCTTCCATCGCCCACTGCAGCAGCTTGAGCCTGAGATGGGGATTAGAAGAACAGCTTCTGCAGGCCTGGGGCCTCTCAGCTGGACAGCGAGTTAAAGGGCGCACAAGATAACTCACTGCTGGGAAAGATGCTTGAGGAAACACAGCCATTCGTCAACAGGGGGTTCGCTTGACCTGGCAGGAGAGAATCTGATATCTAAACAGTTCCCTGCGTCCCTGAAGCGCTCTGAAAGTTCTCCAGCTAAATATTTGATACCACACCAGATAACAGCCCAAGGCTCTTCCCACCAGTGCAGGAAGGAAGCTGCTAGAGAGGAGGAGATAGGCCTCACCAAGGCTGGATTTGGCTGAAATTTGGTAGAATTTGAGGTAGGGGCATTGCCAGCTATACTGGTTTTGGGGCCTTTTAACCTTGGCTGGTCTAGGTAGGGTCAAATGTTGGCTCTCTGTGAATCCATGAAGACACATAGAACCTAAATCTCTTTCAAAGACCACTGTCTCCTCCCCATCCCACCCTACCTGCCTTCTTCATGCTTTGATCAGAGTTTTACTTGCAGGAAATGAAATAAGAACCATGTGATCTGATGGTAGATGGATGCCAGCTTCATCCACCTGGGGTTATAAAAAAAGTTAAGTGCTTGAGGGCCTCCCTGGTGGCACAAGGGGTTAAATCTCAGCACTGTGAGGTTATCAGCAGCCACTGCAGCAGGAGTTCCATCCCCAGACAGGGAGCTTACCCACATGGTGCAGCAGACCTCTCTTGTCTCGCCCACTGCTCCCCTCAGCAGTGTATTTCAGTCAGTCCACCTGTTCTGCTCCCTACTCTGTCTCTGGTGAATCCTCTCACCCCTCCCACCTCTGGCCTATACCCCAGCTCTTGTATGCATAAATAAATAAAATAAATCTTAAAAAAAAAAAAAAGTTAAGTGCTTGAATTCCCCCCAGGGAGGTGGGGACAGAGCTTTGAAAAGAAAGCTTTTCTGTTTACAAATCCTATTTTTCTAGCGGTGGGGATAAAACTATCTCCAATTCCATGTTCAGAGTTTCTCGTAAGGTGGTGAGAATGGAAGTACATTTCAAATAGTATTGCCTTGATAGAAGGAGGATCCCTCTGGTTATAAGGTAGTAGAGAACAGGAGTTATACAGAAGGCTCTCAGGCCAGAAGACCTGAGTTCAGGTCTCAGCTCTGATGTCTACTAAAGGTATGACCTCTCTAAGCTTCAGCTTGCTCATCTGTAGAGCAGGGATAGAGATCCCTTGTCATAATGTGATTGTGAAGATTAAACAGTGAGACAAGTAAAGAGAGCATTTTTCAGAGTGCCTGATGCAATAAACTCTCCAAGATTAGAAAGAGGAATCATTTTCAGCAACGAGATCTCAACCATTAAAAGGAAACTTAGAGACAGAAAAATTAGATTTATCTGAGAAGCATTTTGATGGGGCAGGATTTGAGCACAGAACACAGGTTTATTCTTTTTTTAAAACTTTTGGTGAAAGATAATTTCAAACATACACAAATAAAAGAATATAATGGATTCTCATGCACCTGCTTCAACAATTATCCACACTCCCCTATAGAGGTATAGTCTATTTCAAGGTAGCTATTTTGGATACAAGTCCCAAATCATTTTCTATTTTTTTTTTAAGATTTATTACAATTCTTTATGCATACAAGAACTGGAGTGTAGGCCAGAAGAATGGGGTGGGGGTGAGAGGATTCACCAGAGAGAGTGGGGAGCAAAACAGAAAGATCTACTGAAACATACTGCTGAGGGGAGCAGTGGGGAGACAGGAGAGGTCTGCTGCACCATTTGGGTTAGTTCCCCAGCCAGGGTTCAAACTCATGTGGCAGTGGCTGGCGATAGCTTGATAGATTCACCTAGATTATTTTCTTATAGGGTAGGGAACATGAGGTTTAGAGTCTGAAAATTGTGTTCACATTGATTATCTGCATGATCTTGAGCATCAAGGGCCCTTAAGCAGGTCACTTAATTCATTCAATTCCCAGGTATAACTATAAAATGAAGTTGATAATAATAACACTAGCCATACATACTTCACAGAGCTCTGGTATAGAGGAAATGAGATATCTGTGCAAGGGCCTTGGAAGGGGAAGTGCTACACAAACATCAGTTGTTATCACCTCCCTTCTCATTGTGTGGTACCAAATATGCACTCAACAAACATTTACTGAAGTTGTAACTAAGTATTAGCTCACGCCAAAGAAAACTTGCTCTTTAATCTTAGGTTACACCCCTCAGCTTAGTTGGTCACATTGCAAATATCACCAAGGCAACTGGGCCAGAAAGAATGGGTTACTCAGCACATCCAGCCCCACCCTGAAAAGCACCTCACTCCATGAGCACTTCTTGCTGGACCGAGAGTCACTTCTCAACCACATCTCCTTATTCAATGTCAAGGCCTGGAAAATGTCCAGTCATGTCCCAAGTCCCAGTGTTCTCTGTTAAGGTTCAGGGTGAAAATTACAGAGACAGTAGGCAAGACTGCTGAGGGGAGCAGTGTGGCGGAAAACAAGTTGTAGAGACCACAACCTATATCACCCTTTCAAAAGTTATTTGCAGAAAGATCCTAGATTCAGAATTTCAAGCTGTGATAGAAAACCAAAGGGGGATGCCTGATCCAAAGATTGCCCCTAGGGCTTCCCTGGTGGCACAGCGGTTGTGCACTGGGTTGCGAAGCTGCCCGCAGTCTTTGCAGTGCCGGTTCGATCCCTGGCCGCTGGAGAGGGTCCCGCATGGCGCTACAGACCTCTCCTGCCGCCCGCTGCTCCCCTCAGCAGTGTACTTCGTCAGTCTGCCTGCTCTGCTCTCCCTTGTGGCTTGGTGAATTCTCTCACCCTCCCATGCTTCTGACTGTACCCAGTGCTTGTATAAATAAATAAATCTTTAAAAAAAAAAATCACATACTTTAAAAAAAAAAAAGATTGCCCCTAATGCTATTTTGGCTATAGTAAGAGTAGTAAGAGAGACCTTGTTACTCTCTTGTTTTCCTTCCCTTAGAGAGAAGAGAATTTCAGAATTTCCTCCTTGCCCCAGCCTCTGCCTCCTAGTGGCCCATGAAAACAATATTTTCCTGCTCAGCAGGGCAAAATCACTTCTTTCCAGCTGTTCTTTTCCCATTGCCTAGCTCCACACTGAAATCCTTGCCATCGCTGATTTCTCCAGCAAGTTATTTTCTCACCATTGAGCCCCAGCTGCTGTGCATCCCTGGAGTACATCATGGCCAGAGAAGAAACGAAAGGACTGAGTTGTCTTCAGCTACGCTGGGGTCCAGGTCCCTGGTGATCTGAGTTTTTAATGAATATGGAGGCCAGGAACTTGAAAGGAAGGTCAGGGTTCACGGAAGGGTGAGTACAATATGTGTCTGGATTATTAAATCCTGCATGTACGGACATCAATGTTCTTCCAATACCCAGTCCTCCCAGGAGCTCAATGTTGCACTCAGAAGACAAGGGCTCCTGATCTCCTGCAAGCCTCTGACTTCGTGCTGTCATAAGAAGATAAAGGACATTTGACAATTGGGTTATATTCTAAGAACTGGTTTCCCATACTGACTCACCAGGTTCCTGGCTTCTATTTTGCAACAAGAATCCACACCAAGACATATCTATAGCATAGGGAATGTAGTTGGCTATACCTCCTAGGTTTGTGTAATTAACCCCTGTGGCATTCACACAAAATCTCCCCATGATGCATTTCTCAGAATGTATCCTTGATGATAAGTGATGTGTGACTGTATATAATGGAATATTATTCAGTCATAAAAAGGAAATAAATCATGCCATTTATAACAACATGAGTGAAACAAAAATATACTAAGGGAAATAAGTCAGACACAGAAAGGCAAATACTGTGTGATATCACTTTAATGTGGAATCTAAAAAAGCTGAACTCATCAATCAAAGTAAAATGGTGTTTGACAGGAGCTAAAAGGCAAGGGAATGGGGACATATTGGTCAAAGGGAAGGACGGATAATTTCTAGGATCTAATGTCCAGCACAGTGGTTATAGTTAATAATACTGTATTTCATATTGAAACTTGTTAAGAAAGTAGATCTTAAGTATTCCCCCCACAAAACAAAAAATTAAACAAAATATCTGAGGTGATAGTTGTGTTTATTAATTTGATTGTGGTGATAATTTACAGTATATATGTATATTAAATCATGATGTTGTAAGCATTGTGCAACCTAACTAGAATCAAGTTTTTTGCCATGAAGTTTAGTTGGGGTAAAAATAAGCTATTTTGAATTTTTAAAAATCACTGTTGTATCAAAGGACATGGTCATCAGTGAAAATGCAACACATAGAGTGGGAAAATATTTGTAAATCATATATATGACAAGGGATTAATACCCAGAATATGTAAAGAATTCCAATAATTCAACAACAAGAAAAACCAATCCTATTAAAAATGGGCTAAGGACTTGAATAGACATCCAAAGATGATGTGTAACTGACCAATAAGCACAGGGAAAATGCTCAGTATCACTAATCATTAGGGAAATGTAAACCAAAGAGATATCACCTCACTGTTATTAGGATGGCTACCATCAGAAAAACAAAACAGCAAGTATGGGGAGGATATGGAGAAATTGGCACCCTTGGGCATGTTGGTGGGAAAGTAAGATGGTACATGGCTGTGGAAAGCAATACAGAGTTTCCTCAAAAAGTTAAAAATAGAATTGTCATATAATCCAACAATTTTACTTCTGGGCAAATATGCAAAAGAATTCAAACCTGGGCCTCCCCGGTGGCGCAGCGGTTGAGCGCTGGGTTGCGAAGCTGCCCGTGGCCTCTGCAGTGCCTGTTCGATCCCCGGCTGCTCCCCGGCCACCAGAGGAGGGTCCCGCATGGCGCACAGACCTCTCCTGTGCCCGCTGCTCCCCTCAGCAGTGTACTTCAGTCCTTCTGCCTGCTCTGCTCCCCGCTCTGGCTCTGGTGAATTCTCTCACCCTCCCGCGCTTCTGACTGTACCCAGTGCATGTATAAACAAAACAAAACAAAATAAATAAATAAAAAAAAAAAAAAAAAGAATTCAAACCTAAGTCTCAAAGAGTTGTTTGTGCACCTGTGTTCAGAGCAGCACTAGTCACAATAGCTTAGAGGTAAAAGCAGCCCAGTGTCCAGCAACAAATGAACGGATAGTCAAAATGTGGTCTACACGGGCACTGCAGTATTCTCCAGCCATAAATAGGAAGAAATTCTACATCTCCCATGCTCCAACCCGGATGAACGTCGAGGGCATTATGCTAAATGAAATTAGTCAGTAATAAAAAGACAAATATTATAGGATTGTAAGTAGAATCATATTTAGGTACTCAGAGTAGTAAAATTCATAGAGACAGAAAGTGAATGGAGGTTGCCAGGGGCTAGAAGGAGAAGGGTCTAGGGAGTAGTTTTTAATAGGTATAGAATCATAGTTTTTCAAGATAAAAGAGGTTCTGGAGGGGCCTCCCTGGAGGAGGGGCTAAAGACACAGCACTATCAAGCTATCGCCAGCCACTTCAACACAAGTTCCATCCCTGGCAAGGGAACTAACATATGGCACAGCAGACCTCTCCTGACTCGCCCGCTGCTTCCCTCAGCAGTGTATTTCAGTCAGTCTGCCTGTTCTGTCCCCCACTCTGTTTCTGGTGAATCCTCTCACACACACCCCTCATCTCTGGCCTGTACCCCAGCTCTTGTATGCATAAATAAATAAATCTTAAAAAAAAAAGAAAATGAATAAGATGGTAAATTTTATGTTGTGTATCTTACCGCAATTTTACCAAAAAATGTTATTTGGGGAAATTAAAGAAATTTTATATGGACTGGGTTTATTGCTAATATTTTAGGTGTAATAGTGGCACTGCAAATATATAGAACAATGTCCTTAGTAAGGAGAGCATGCTAAAAAATCACGGGGTGAAATGGATGGTGGAAGAATGGATGCATAAATAAAATGTTACATAAATTCATGCTGGCGAAATGGAAACAAGTGAATTTAGATGGTGGATGCACATTGTTCATTGTATTCTCAATATTCAAAATTTTTCATAGTAAATATTGGAAATTTTTTTTAACCAATTTATATACCCAGGTAAAGAAAATGAGACCAAGCCATCACACATGGAAACAAACACACAGATAGTCCAATATGAGTCAACTCTGGGCATGACCACCAAAACATTGTCAACAATGTAAAAATATAACCATGAACTGTATTAATAGAAATATAGTATTTGTAATGTGACCCTGGACAAGTTATTTTTCCTTAGTCAGTCTTAGTTCCATTGGGTGCAAGATAGGTATTGTAAGAGTAATACCTTTCTTCTTAGGATTGTAGCAAGAATTAAATGAGATAATGCATGTAGAGGGCTTGAAATAAAAGCTAATATTCCATAAATTCTTCATAAGCAGCTGGTAGGACTGGAAGAAGGAGGGAAATGTTATAATCCTAGTAGATTTGTGCCCCGTGACACCAGGACGCCCAACTTCCCTCTGCTCGGGGCGGTCTCTGAGAACATGGCTTGGTTCCTGCATGACAAGGTCATGTTGTATAGTCAGAAGCTACAGGGCAAAGAGGTCCTTTCACCTGGAGTGGGAAAGACTGGGCGTGGGGAGAATCATGACTCTACTATTATTCTGATGGAACAGCATTAGGAAGAAGCAAAGGGCAAAAGTCTCAACAAAACCATTCCCAACTTAAATACGAAAACACAGTCAGGGGCCTCCCTGGTGGCGCAAGGGGTTACGACGCAACCTATGAACCTATCCGCAGCCTCTGCAGCATGAGTTCGATCCCTGGCCAGAGAGCATCCCACATGACGCAGCAGACCTCTCCTGTCTCTCCCATTGCTCCCCTCAGCAGTGTATTTCAGTCAGTCTGCCTGTTCTGCTCCCCACTCTGTCTCTGGTGAATCCTCTCACCTCCCCACACCTCTGGCTTGTACCCCAGTTCTTGTATGCATAAAATAAATCTTAAAAAAAAATAACAGGGCCTCCCCTGTGGCGCAGCGGTTGAGCACTGGGTTGCGAAGCTGCCCGCAGCCTCTGCAGCACCGGTTCGATCCCCGGCTGCTCCCCGGCCACTGGAGGAGGGTCCCACATGGCACGCAGACCTCTCCTGCCGCCCGCTGCTCCCCTCAGCAGTGTACTTCGGTCCTTCTGTCTGCTCTGCTCCCCGCTCTGACTCTGGTAAATTCTCTCACCCTCCCGCGCTTCTGACTGTACCCAGTGCTTGTATGTATGTATGTATCAATCAATCAATCAATCAATAAATATAAATCTTAAAAAATAAATAAATAACAGTCAGAATGATATAAAGAGAAAATTGACCGTCTCAGGAAGCTGTATGAATATGGTCTCTGATGATGGGTGGGTTCAATTAAATGAAACTACTTGATGAAAACATCTGCAGTGAAGAGGGATCAAGCCGGATAATTTGTATGGTCCCACCCAACCCAGAAAATCTAAGATGTTCTTAAAATATGACCCTGGAAATAAATACAAAATAATAGATGTGAGTTAGTGAGACCAATGCTTCCTTTAATATTTATTGTGGGTCTCCGTGGTAGCACAGGGGTTAAAGTCTCAACCCTATGAATCTATCCACAGCCACTGCAGCATGAGTTCAATCCCCAGCCAGGGAGCTTACCCACGTGGCGCAGCAGACTGCTCCTGTCTCACCCACTGCTCCCCTCAGCAGTGTATTTCAGTAGATCTGCCTATTCTGTTCCCTACTCTGTCTCTGGTAAATCCTCTCACCCCCTGCACCTCTGGCCTACACCCAGTTCTTGTATAAATAAATTTTTAAATAATAATATAGTTATTTTTATTAAAAAATCTTGAAGATCTGTGTGGTATATGAAGAAGAGAGTGAAACAAAAGTGAATTATATTTGCTGTGTGTGTCAGCTATTAATAGTACACCGTCTATGCCAAGTGTCGGATCTGTCTCATCATTACTCACATATTCATTCATTTATCTCTCCAATATTTAATATATATTTATAAGATACATGTTTCCCCAGGTACTAAGGATACAAAAATGAACAGACATATAAACAAGAGATAAGAGCAAGGGGAAACAGCCAGCAGTGGGATTAACGAGTCATGGGTAGAGCAAACAAGGACAGAGATTCGCTGTGACTAGGCAGTGGGTGAGAAGGCTTCCTTGGGGAAGTGACATTTAAGCTGCGTCTTGGAAGATAAATAAGGATTTTCCAGACATGGAATGTGTAGAAAAGCATTTGGACAAAGAGGAGAGCTTATTAAAAGTAAGTGTCTTGTTTTGGAGTGTTTTCCTCTCCCAAGACCCAACATCCCTGCATTCCTTAAGCTGGTGTTCCTCCTTCACACCGTAAAGTTGTCACGTTTTCTCTCCAATTATTCTTATATTTTAAGAGAATTCACAGATACAGCAACCTGGAATGGGTCTTTTCCTGGCTGTGCCTTTCAGACATTTTACCCCTCAAAATATATGTACCTCAGCTGCCCACTCCACCTCTTGATGTGGGGGGGTGAGAAAATCACCAGAGACAGAGTGGGGAGCAGAACAGACCGATCTACTTAAATACACTGCTGAGGGGAGCAGAGGGTGAGACAGGAGAGGTCTGCTGCGCCATGTGGGTCACCTCCCTGGCCGGGGATCAAACTCATGCTGCAGTGGCTGCAGATAGCTTCATAGTGCTGCGCCTTAACCCCTTGCACCGAAAGGGAGGCCTTCCTCAATTTCTTTAGATAACAGCAGGGTTGGTGAGGGGAGGATAAAAGTGAGAGTGGAAGAGATACATGAAGCTTTAACTTGGCCTTATAAAAAGGAACTCTAAATCCCCACTCCATACTCTCACTGCTGTTTAATGATTTTTACTGATTCTCAGCAAAAAATTGATATTCCCTTTGGTCAGGGGGCTGAGTGACTATGTGCAAAGTAAGTGAAATATGGTGAGCTTGGAGGCCCTTAGCTTGTGAAATTACCAAGGCCCATTACTCCAGCTTGGCTGTCTCTGGGTCGACCCCAACACATGGAAAAAGAACTGGTAAGATGCCTGGCTCCTGCCTTCCCATAAACTACATAATTTGTTTGACACCTCTTGCTGGTGAAAGCGCAGGTGAAGGAATACTGAAGCCGGACAAGGGCCGGGATCGCTAAATATGTTGAAAATGTTATCTGTTCTTTCTCAAATATGTCTCTCCCATTCAGGTATTTACTCTGTGATAGCCTTTTACCTTGGCAGCTGCTGAGTCTCTGTACCTGGTATTTCAAAACCGATAAGGAAGGGCTCAGAGCACCTGGTGAGGAGAGGCCTATGTGACTTGGGCTGCGTGGCCCATCACCAGCGCTCACCCACCTCCTCCTGGTTGTGCCCTCCTTGCTCATCTAGCGAGCAGAAGGTAACAGAAAGGAGAAAATAAATGGGCTTTCTCTGAGGGACTCACACACACCCCTCTCCAGTGATCTTCTTATCTGCAGACTTGGCAAATTCTTTACAACATCTGATCAAAGAAGGGCTTTTTTTGATGTTTCTGCATGTTCTCGATTTACTGCCCTGCTGCTGGGATATGATGAGATGCCCTTATCAGGAGCCCCTTCAGAGCTCTCCAGACAGCTTGCAAAGTCTGCGTTTTTAAATAAACAGCAAGCTAGTCCCAGAATGTGCTTCTTTGGGGGCTAAAGCAACATTTGCATAAAGCAGGAAAGTAGATGCCAGATCTTAGTGATCTACCGCCCCTAATCTGGCTCTGTGTCCCTCCCCTCTCCCCTTGCTGTCTTCCTCCACCCTCCCCAGGCTCTCTAGCATGTTAATTCTCCTGTCAGGACCACTCTGTAGGTCCCCTGGGTCTGCACTGAGTTATGCAATGGGAAGCTGTTTCATGGCCCCGGGTTTCTGCTTTCCATCTGCCTTGTGCCTGATTCTGCAGACCAGGGCTGGAAAGCTCACAGGTGGAAGGGGTTGGAGATTCGGACTTTTGACCAGCTTGTTCCTTGAAGTTTTCAAAACTCTAACCTATATGTCTATCATGACCAGGATCTATAACAAGGTGGCAGGAGTGGAGGTCAGGTGGGGAAGACATGGGAGAAATGTGGAAGGAGGCTGATTCATGTGAGAGAAGGCACCTGTGGTCTCTAACTCTAGGGTTAAAAACCCCTACTTCTTACCCATCCTTATGGGTATTATGATTCCCAGTACCTAAGAAGGTACCCTGTACACCCACACACCCATCATCAGAATTTGGAGACATGTGTCATCAAACAGAGCCTTTCCCAAATTCACCTCAATATCCCCTTGCCATTTTCCCCAGACTTGCTGTAATGTACCAATCTGAACCTTTCAGCTTTGAGACCAGTCAAGTTCAAGGTGTCTACATCTTTCCAAAAATAGAGCTGACCACCCAAATGGGATATTTCAAAGCCCTCCCCATAATGGTCAACCCCTGAACCATTCAAGGTTTTCACAGAATCTGCAAGTCAACCATTATGCCACTTGGACTCTCTTTGCAAGAAATCTCACTTCTTAAGAGTTACACAAAGAAGGAGATTCCCTGTGAACTACTGGGATATTTGGGTAGTCCATTCGATTTCTCTTCTCTAGAATGAAAAATGCAGTGACCTGAGGCCCTAAACAATGCCCGGATGCCTGATAGCTAGTGTGGGGTGAGAGGAAGGGTGAGGTAGAAGAGAGGCCATGATCCGAGATGCATTGCATATTCCAAATAGGTGGACTCATATATAAATTCTCGAGGGCCAGAGGCAGAAAAAGAAAATGATATGTTGCTTTTCAAATGTGTAATCTTGGGCACATATTTTCTCTGAGCCTCAGGCTCCTCATATGGGAGAGTAATGATCACCCTAACCTCCCAGAGATGTGAGGAGAACTGAGTGCTAATAGAAAAGTGCTGTATAAATGTCAATAACAACAACAATGATAACAAAAATAATAACAGCCACCACCAGGGAACACAGTCGGGGGGGGAACCCTGTGAAACTGGTGGCGTTACCTTGACAACAATGGCAAGCAGGAGAATTGGCACAGTTGTGTTATCTGGACCCTCTGCTGTTCCTTCCCTTGAGGTCATAGGGCCTCTCCTTCTCACCTGTACACTTTGTTTCTCTACCCTCCTGCACCTTCCCTGCCTCACAAATTATACAGACACTTCTCAGCCAATGTTTGTTCCCTACAAATGGCTGCCGCCTGGCAGCTCTCTCCCTGAGCCTGGGGATTTGTATGGATTACCGTATCAGTGAACAAAGCAGCCCTAGAGGTCAAGTAGATGAACACAATTTACAAGAGATAAAGGATGCCTCTCCTTTCTTTACCAGCCACCGGTTGTCCCCATTGTCCTTCCCTGCCCAAGCTGTCCTGTCTATATCAAGAGAAATATGGTGTTCAGATCAAGGAAGATGGTATTCCCACACCACTTAGAACTGATTCCATCACGCTTTGTATTTTCTGTTCCCTTCTGGATACTTCATGGGAAGTATTAACTGAAGAAGAGAAAGCAGAATGGGGGAAAGATCTGGAAATCGGGTCTTAGAAGAAACAAATGAAGGAAATCGGGGTATGTATACTAGAGCGAAGGGAAGATCTAGAGGCACACACAACCTCTATCTTCAAGTATTTGGAGGGTAACACATGGGAAAGGAACCGAGTCATTCTGTTGACTTCAAAAGGCAACACAGAACTAAGACGGATGGGTACAAGTCCTAAGGAGGCTAACTCCTAATTCACGTAAACAATAGTCTTCTAATATTCTAATATTCTTCTCTCAATATTCCTTTAACATTAGATGAATTTTCCTTATAGTGGTATCCCCACTGCTAGAGATAGCTGAGTCCAGGATGTTGGAGTAAAGGTTGAATGACGGTATAAAAGAGAAACTCTTTCTATATTCCTTCCATCCCCCAGTTTTTCATTGTGCTTACACTTTGATTCTCCACAGCCTCATATTCTAAACCCATTTCAAGTGGGCACTATGAGGCTGATAAAAGCAAGAAGTTCCCAGCAACTGTCAATATAAGCATTGACATGTCTTGGGAAATTCACTCACTCACCTGAAGGAGAAATAGGAGGTTCCTGGGCTGTGTTGGGGGGCAGGGAGGAGGAAAGAGAGAGGGGAAAAAGAAGAGAGTTTAGCAATTCAGATTCCTTAGCTCCCTCTAAGAGCTAAGAAGCAGTTAGATAATAATCAAAATATCCAAAGCTGTGTGCTCTGAAAGCTGGGTTACTATACCATTTGAGGGCAGGAATTTCTCTCTGCATCTGCCAAAGAAAGACATGTCTCCCTAGTGCTGGAAGCCAATCTATAGGTAATTTGCTCCTCCTCTGTCTCTATTACCTTAAAAAACAAAATTCCATTAAACTTGCAGGGGTATGGGTGTGTGTGTGTGTGTGTGTGTGAGAGAGAGAGAGAGAGAGAGAGAGAGATGGGAGGAGGGGAGAGTCCTTTTTCTCCAGGCACAAGTAGAATAGAAAGACCTACAGTTCCGATCTATCAGGACCTGCAGGCTTTTCTCTTTCCCATACAGGGGCTTCAGATCTTGCCAGCGATCTTGTTGGCGTGGACCTGGTGATTCATGAAACTGTCCCAGCTTCAGGCTGGAGTTGGAAGGGGCATTAGGGATGCTGAGTGAGACCCTCTTTAACTTAGGAAAACTATCTGAGTCTTGAACCCTGGCAGATGTAAGGAGAGGGTGGAAGAGGGCTTCTCTAGGCTTTCGCTGGCCTGGGAGAAGAATCTGAGTTATGTCTCAGCAACTGTGCAAACATTTACACTTGTCACTGAGGATAAAGTTGAAAACCAAACTTGAAAGTTCTGGGGAGGAAAAAAAGAGGGATTCAGGGTAGTGGGTTTGGTGTTTTGGTTTTTTTTCTCCTTTCTTGTTTTTCCGAGGGAGGAATCTGACTTTAGGAGCAGCTCAGCATCTGGCCAACACAGAAGACATGGGAGCAAGAGGTCTCTGTACTGATTACATTAAATTCAAGCCTAGAACCTTGTTTTTTTTTTTTTTTCCCAGTCTTTTATGTGCAAGAGACATGGACAAGGAGAAAGAGTAGCAAAATTTTGGCTTTGAACTTTTTTCCAGTTTCCTATAACCCATTCCACTCAGAAAGAATAAAAAACAGAAGGGAAATCCTTGTCTATTGACGATAACCCCCTTTTTTAATTCAAAAACAGAAATTCTTGAAAACATATTTTCCCTGGTGAATTGGGAAGGGGGCGGTTATAAAGGGAGGATTTTTAAAGACATAGATTATTCTTGGTAAATCTATTTAACACATTTTTGAAAGCTTTTTTTTTTTTTAATAGGTTAGGAGATTGAAAAATTCAACAGGATAGCTACTAGGCCCTCACTGGATGCTACTGTGTCTGTCCCTGTGTTCTTCATCATCAAATTCTAGGGATAAGCACAAGCTCTTTTTCTTTGTCCTACTCAAGGCAGGAAGACTGGGGAAAAGCCTACTAAAGCCAGGCTCCAAATACCCACATAAAATCAAGGGATGGGGGATGGGACTCAACTTTCCAGATCTTTAGTATTCTATGACAAAAATGTAGATTAGTCATGTTTGGGGTTTTTGTTTGTTTTTACTTTGTCTTGCTCTTTGCTTTCCCTGAGTCTTTAGCCACATACCACAGAAGTGGGGGTGAGGGGGGCTGACTCATTGCCTGCCTCCTTTTCCCTTTCTTTTCCACTCTGGGAATTGTGCAATAAGAGATTAGATGGAGGGACTTTTAGAAAAAGGCTAAAAAGAGCCAAGAACTCTTCCTTTTCACTCACACGTCTCAGAAGTTTCATTTTTCACCACTTTCTGGCAAAATATAAACTCCAAACTATGAACGATGAAGAGCAGCTTTCCAAGCAGGTAACAATACCTGTCCCCCTAGCCTGCTTTCTCTGACTGTTGCAGCCACATCTGCAAAGCTGTGTGCAAGGTCAATTTGTTTTCTGGTGAGAGACACCAGTAAGGATGCTTGTTTACAGAGAGGTCTGTGAATGTGTGAGGGAGGCCAGGGTGTCAGCGGGAATGTGTCAAGGTGTGGATTTCAATGGATTTTGAAATGTTCGCACTGTAGGTGGGAGCTGCAAGCAGTCCCTTTCAAAGGCATCTTTGCAATTCTCCAGTTCCAGTGCACCCAAATGACTGAATTTGAATGGTTGAATAAAGACCCCATGCTGGATTTGGGACTTGCCCCACACCACCCACCCATCCTCCTGGGGAGGTGTTGCCTTCCTGCCTTCTTCCAACTCTTTCTAGGACCTCTTCTGACAAGACCCAGTGAATTGAAAATTGAGTCCAGAAAATGACTGAGTGTAAATAAGAGAAATGGAGGCACTGGAGGTGGCAGAAACAGGGAAAGGAAGCTGGAGGCTGGAAAACATTGTGGGCTAGCTCTTCTTACTGCCAGTTTCTTTCCTTCTGTACACCTCAAAGACATCTCCCTGCATAGCATGCTGCTATCCTGAAAACACGACGGCTCCCAGCAGAGTCTGTGGACTGGACTGAAATGAAGAATCAGAGAATTAGGGTCAACATTGTTGGTCATCCCAGACCCTTGAACGCTTGCACTCCTTCAAGTATGACTGAGGAATTCCTTCCCCAATTTTGTTCTATCTCAGGGGTCCCTGATCTAGAAGCCTAACCCCAGGGTGGAAGAGCAAGTGAGACTTTTCCTTTTCCTTGAAGTTTCCTTTTCCTGACTTAAACAAGGTTCCCTTTTTTGTGAACAGGTTCCATGGTGTAGCTCTGTGTAAGAGTCAGCCAGAGGAAGTCTTCACTTTCAGTGATGGCCACTGACCACACCACACTGGGTGAAGGTCCTGAGGGCTCTGTGAAACTTCCAATACACAGCAGTCCTGGCCTTGGGTTTCCATTGAAAATAATGCTTCTCCTCTCTGGTCCCTTTCAGACCCAGACAAATTAATGCACTGTTTTTTTTTTTGTTGGTTTTTTTTTTTTAAGATTTATTTATTTATTTGTTTGTTTGTTTATTTATACAAGCACTGTGTGCAGTCAGAAGCGCGGGAGGGTGAGAAAATTCACCAGAGCCAGAGCGGGGAGCAGAGCAGGCAGAAGGACCGAAGTACACTGCTGAGGGGAGCAGCGGGCGGCAGGAGAGGTCTGCGCGCCATGTGGGACCCTCCTCCAGTGGCCGGGGAGCAGCCGGGGATCGAACCGGCACCGCAGAGGCCGCGGGCAGCTTCGCAACCCAGAGCTCAATTGCTGCGCCACCAGGGAGGCCCTAATGCACTGTTCTTTTGGCCCTAGAAAGGGAAGACATCCCAATTACTTTTAGAAAAGACAAAAGGGAACCTTGATCCAGGGATGTGTAAAGGATGTTAGACTGTGAAGGGAAGTGGGGGGATGAGGAAGTGAAAGGAAACCTTGTGAGGATGGCAACCCCTCACCGCATCTCCTTGCACAAAGATGGCTTCTCTGTCCTCTTCCCATATTTCTACCAATCTAAACATCCAGCTGTGCCTTCAGATACTTGACATTTCCAAATTGAGTCTTTTCTTGCATTTATACTTGCTAAAGTGAAAGAAGCTAAACATAACAAACATAAACTCTGCATGTAAGCCCTGGGCATAGACTGGCCCTAACAGTACAAAGTGAACTCTGTCATTTGCCTGAGCTAGATTCTATTACCAAAGGGTTAAGATGAAAATCCCTCCCTATCTCGTTCTATCTATAACCCTAATTTCCTTATCTTTAAAATTAATATGCTGATTATGATAATACTCTCTCAGACTAATCAAACATCTGAAACTGATATCTTTTCAGAATTCCATTTTGGGGGTGCCTGCTTTCTAGACAGGATAGTTTTGCTTTAATATTCATTTAGTCAACAAATATTTACTGAGCATCTACTATATGCCAGGAAAGTTCTAAGCACTAGAAATGGAGCAATAAACTAAACAGACAAGTATCCCAGCCTTTATGAACCTTTCATTCTAGAATGGTAGGAGGTAAGAAATCACTTTCAGTGTACATGTCATTTCTTTATTGTATTGGTTCTATTAGTGTCTTTGGAAAATGAGTCAAAACTCTCATAAGTTCATCAAGTTCTCTGCCATGAAACAGTTTATAATAGTAATAACACACACATATGTGACCTTTTGCAATCCTGGATCAGCTCCCCAATCAACTGGACAGTTCTACTTTAGCCAATCTCCATGCACCCCTTCCCCAAAGAGACAATCATTTGCTGAGCCGGCTCTCCTTTGGGAAACCCAGGCTGCTGGTCCAGCAAGAGTGGAAAGACCAGGGCATGACCCCATGACCAGGGCCCTTCCCCCAGCAATCCCTTGGACTGGCGGCTCCACCAGGGCTGGGGGGTGGGGGGGTCTGCAAGCCATTTCAAGGGCTGAACTCTTGGTGAACCGGGAAGGAAAGGCGGTGGGGGCTGCAGAGCAGAGCCAGCAGGAGCAGGCTGGGGAGACAAGGCTTCTGGGCAAGACTCTCTGGCTGAGTAAATAGTGAGCTGCCTCATCTCCAAGGTGGGGGTTGAAATGGAGCTGTCAGGCCAGAGTAAACTGAAGGGAGCCTGGGCCTCCAAGGAGCAGAGGGCGCATGCTTTGTGGGGCTCCCTCCCTCCAAGGTTCACCTCCAGGCAGAAAAGACTACAGGCCTCAGAACTGTCTGGACCCAGGCCAGTGATCTTGAGAGCTTGAAGGAAATGGACTGGGGTTGGGGGGAAAAAAGAGTGATTTTAATTAGCTCTAACTAGGCCAGCAGGCTACATCTAACAGTATGGGTCCCCCATCCCACTCTCCCACCCTCCTAACACCATCAAGTTTAACATTTTTTTCTTACTTATGGCTTCTATCCTCAGAAAAAAGGATGAGTCAAACTGCAGTGGGATAGTTCAACTTACATTAAAGACTGGGAAAGCAGGCCCAGAGAGGTTAAGTGACGTATCAGAGGACACACCAGAGACTTTTGGTAGAACAAATTCAGAACTCCTGACTTCCTATAATATTCTTTCTTTGAAGTATCCAATCCATTTATTTCCCATGAAGGGAACGACAGTGGGCCAGTGCCAGGAACTCAGCCTGTGAGCTGAAGTCTACAGCTGCTTGACCTTCTCTGTTCTCCAAGGAATAGACATAAAATAGTTTGCATTTCCAACTCCTGTCCCATCCAACACTCACTCTGATTATATAAAGCCTTTAGAGAGTCAGGAAAATAGCAAAAGCTGAAGCACTTGGAATATTATGGTTGAATCATACACAGGAGGTCATGCAAGGAAGTCCTTAGAGCCAGGACTGAACCATTGGGGGAAGATCTGGTTCAACCACAGGGGTGTTGATCTCATGGACTATGGTGAGAAAGTGTTCCCAGCATTATGTAATGAGCCTGTCCCCACAGAGCATGCCACACCATGGCACTGCACTGCCTGTAAGCTGGCATTCTGTGGGACCCCACCCTAACCTTTTTGTTCATAATTATTTTATTCTCTAGATGCAAGTTCCAAGTCATGATGCCAAGTGGGTCAGTGGGTGCAGTGCAGCAGAACCACAGCTGGAGGATGGAAGACAGTAAGAGAAAAATGTCTTCCGTGAATACATAAAATTAAAAATCTCTATTGAACGCTGCCAAGCCATCTTCTAAACATTTCTTATATCTTTCATTTTTTCTTCAATATCCTCCATTTTGCACCTAAATGAAAGCCCACAAAAACTAAATAGTTGACTTAAGCTCACTCAGCTAATAAGAGGGGACCACATTGAAAATTAGGTTATACTTCAGAATGCTTATCTTGGACCACCCCAAATCAGGAGCTCAAAGTGTCTGCCTGTAAGACCTATCCATCTTTCCAAATTGGAGAAGAGAGGGGAAGTATGTGGAAAGCCAGATACCTCTCTTCTTCCACAGGTGGGTAGAAAGGGATCTGAAGGACAGGGGTTTAGTCAGAAGCACCTGGGGTGTTCTCAGCTTCTCCCTGTCCTTAGCCCCATAACCTGGCTCTAGTCCCATGCACCTATCAGGGATCCAACAAGATATGATTGAGAAGTGAGAGTGTGTGCACATCCCATTGGGTCAAGATATGCCTGGAATAGATCAGGGACTCTAGAATGAAAATGATAATTATTAGAGCTCATATTTTTATAGGAAGTATGCCAACTATTTTATACATGTTAACTTACTTAACATCAACCCTGGGAAGTATTGCAATCCCCATTTGGTGGAGAGCTGGGCATAGGGAATTAGACAACTTGCCCAAGACCACAAGCCTGTGAGAGGCAGGGCTTGGATTTGAACCCTGTCGACCTGGACATCTCCCCAGCTCTTGGCCTTCCTCTCAGGCTCATCTGGCTCTCCCTGATCTCAGACATCTGGAGATGCTCCCAGCCTCCGCATCCAGTTCCTCTCCTACTCTCCACCCTGCCAGTTCCCTCCCAGCAGCCCAGTGGTAGGTGTAAGGAAAGTTCACAGCAAAGAAACCTGCATTACAAGTAAGAAGAGCATCAGGGTTTTTCAAATCTCTTTTTCTTTTCCCTCTGTCCAGTAGATCAAAGGGCCTCATGTGGGGAGAACAAATGCTGGAGAAAAAGGCAATGAAAGAGGAAAAGTTCACACTTGGGGCTGAGAAACAGATGGTGCAGAGGGTTGGGTCGGGTGGAGGCTTGACTGCACACCCGTAGGCAGTGGAGGAGGGGCCAGGAGATGCTCCTGAGAAACACTACAAAGTTTCAAAACAGCCCTGAGAAGAATTCTCCCTCTGGTGAAGTACCAAGAAAAAAAATTCTCTCTAGTATTTTATTTTCAAAACAGGAGGGTTTTGTTGTTGTTGTTTGAGATCTGATAAGTGGAGGTGTGGGGGTGGATATCTTCCAAATTTTGCAGAAACGCACTTTCAGATCTCGTGGTAAATAGAGCCCCCACCTCCTCCCTGAAAGGGCTGTGAAAAACCACCTATCTGAAGGGCTTGGAAAAGCCTATGAGGGAAGCAGTTTGGCATCTGTTCTGGAAAGTTTAGCAATAAAGACCATCAATTTAATTTAATTGCAACAAAATGTGTGTTTGTTTGCTTGCCCTACCACCCTTTGTCATTTATGATAGGAAAATACAAAGGGAAAATATACAGGTCTTTTCTTCCTTTAAATAATGGGGCCTCAGGTTCCAAGTGGGGTTTAGAAGACTGCAGAGTGGGGAAGGGGTCGGGATCTTTGCATCTCAGTAGACGGGAGGCTCAGATGTAGTGTGGCTGTTTTGAGCCTATGTGAACAGAAAATTGATTTGCCCCTCACCCTTCCCTGGGGGAATATGATGGTTCCTTCTGCTATAACCAAAAATCAAACGGGCCAGCTTTCCCCTTTCCTCCAATCCCTTTCATCTTCCCTCCCTCAGGACCTGTCAACCCCAGCTCTACCTTCCCTTGGCCCTGTTCTAACCATTGCTCCCTCCTCTCTGCTCTCCTGCACACTAGTCCAAAGGTTGGGGGAGCCACAAATAACCCAACCAGAAAGCTCTCTGGGCTTGCATGGCATGACTCCAAGCAAGGGGAGTTTTGTTTCCATAGGCACGTGCTCTGTCCCCTCTGTCAGGGTGACCCTTTTGGGGAAGCCAACCTTGGTGGCAATTTCAATTAAATGCAGAAAAGCAATTAATAGATTTTTTTTTTTTTAAGACGGGGGCAAGACAGCAGTATCTAGGAAGCTAGGCTTCCTCTTGCAACAAGCTTCTCTTCCTCTCCAGCTGGGGGTTGCAATTATGGAGACCGACCTCTCCTATAAAGGCACCAATTTCGTTAGGAAGCAAATGCTCCGTTTTTGACATAAACTCTTAGTCTTTTCAAGCATCCTCTGTTCCATTGACATTTCAAGGATTAAATAGAGGGGTGGATAAAAAGCCCCCCTAGGTCCCAAGGCTCACCCTGAGGGTGGCCGTCCTGGCTTCTCTGGCTTTTGGGGTCCTGGGTAATCGGAATCAATAAACCCGGGCCGCGGGCCTGTGTCATCTCTACTGCGCTGAAGGGCGAGTGAGCGAGGGCGGTTTGTGGGCGGTCGCCCAGCTTCCTGAGGCTGGCCCCCCGCCTCCGCCGACCAAAGGTTTGTCAGTGGGACCGGCCGGGAGACAATAGCGGGCCCCGCGGGCGCGCGGTAGGCTTGTTTGGAAAGCCCAGAGGCTCTTCGAGGTAAAAAGGTCAGCTCGGGATTCGGCTTTACCTCGGGCTCCGGTGCCCACCCCCAGCCCTCCCGGGGCCTCTATTGCCCCCCTCTTCCGGCTACCTTCTCCTTTCCCCACACCTCACCCCACCCCTTGCCTCAGGCACGGCCGCGCGGTCCTGCTGTTCAGCGCCCGCCCGGGGACCTAGGCCGTTCACCTTGAGCCAGGGTGTAAGGGCCCGGCTGCGCCCCGCGGGTGTCTCCAAGGCGCTCGAACTAGGGTCCTCCCGACATCCCTGTTGGGCCCCTGGGGAAGGGGCGCTGGTTTGGGAGCCCGAGTGAAGGAGTAAACCTGCATGCCAACTGCAGTGTGCCAGCCTCCCATCTAACTTACTCTGAGCAACCGGGGGTGGAGGGAGGCACCGGCGTGCAAACACACACACACACACACACACACACTCTACAGCTTTCCCCACCCTCTTCACTCCTTTAGCAAATATTTTTGCCCATTCTGTGCCAAACCTTGCTCTGAGCCTGAGGGAGAGTTTGGAGGAGAGGCAGAAGCTCTCTGCGTTTCCTGTGCTTGCTCCTCTTTTTACATCCTTCTCTGTTCTCTTTCTCTCCTTTACTGCCTCACAGGACCAGCTGAAAACAGTTTCCTCCCACCCCGTCTTTCCTCTACCTCTTTCTCTGGTTCCTTCAAAGACACTGAGGACTGGAGGCTGTCAGACCTGGAAGTCTGGATCCCAGTTCTGCTCTGGACCCTCCCCATTAGTCCCTCTCCTTATCCAGCTTAGATCTTAAAGCTCAACTCTTTCCAGACCAACCTGGCCAACTCTTTTCTCCACTTTCCTTCCAGGACCTCAGAGTTGGAAGCCTCCTCCCCTAGGTGGAGGAGCAGAAGCAGGCGGGAAGAGGGGGAAACACAGATTTTATTGAAATGAGGTAGTTGGAGGTACAGAGAGAACTTGGCTTGGTTGGGGCTCAGGTTTCCAGACACTTGGGTAGTGCCTCCACAGTCTCCAAGGTTCAGAGAAATGCTTGCTGCTCCTAGGAGCTCTCACTGCACCTGGGCTTTCCAGGGGTGGAGAGGAGAGGAGGGTCCTGGGTTTCCCAGGAGACAATAAATAGGGGAGGATCTAGTGGGGTGTGCCTGCACCTTCCTGGTAGAGGCTTGCTGAGGACAGGCCTAGCACAAACATTCCAGAAGTCTCCCAGAATGCCAAGCTCCAAAACACTTTGGTGACTGGGAGATGAGGTCGCTGGTGGGAGGAAGCAGGTCTCAGAAAACAACCTCTGGAGGCTGCATTAGTGCAATATAAATGTGCAGGGAGGGGTTTAATAAGGTTAGATGGGGGGCTTTTTGGTCTGTTGCAAGGCAGCTGGTGCTACGGTGATTGGGGAGATTAGGCATTGGTAATATGCCTGCACCCAAACATCTCCCACACAAGAAACCTCAAGGCCATCTGTCTGACCTGGGCCTAGAAGGGTGAGTTAGGATAGGAGTGCATGAGAAAAGCCCTCGGGGCTCAAAGGCACTGAACTGAACAAACAGAAGTTGGAAGGGAAAGAAGAATCCTTGAGGGTGCGGTTTGCTTCCAGCCCCACCCATGCACTGACCCCCAGATCAAAGATGGATGGAAACTTTTCCCTCCACATTTGACAGGTTTGGTGTCTCCCAGGCCTCTGGTCCTATAGGATCCCCAGCCCTCAGCACCCCGCCCAGACCAGAGAAAAGTGTTTCCCATTCCTCCCGAAGGCAGCTCTACACTAGAAAGAGCCCAAAGCCTTGGAGAGGACCCCCCCCCCCCAGCAGAAAAGCTGACGCCCGGGCTGGGGAGAGCAGAGGAGAGGGCTGGGCTGGGTCCCTCCGCGGAGACCTCGGACCCGGTTGGTTGGGAGGTCTAGTTCAGGAGGTTATGGAACTGGGCGAGGCTTCCGGGGAGGTGCAGGTCGACTGGTCGGAGGCGTCTCCAGCCACCTCCTTGGGACAACCTGGAGGGGTGGGGGGCACCCTGGCTCCCTCCCGCTCGCGCTTCTTCTGCTTCATGCGTCGGTTCTGGAACCAAATCTTGACTTGTGTCTCATTAAGCTCCAGGGTGGCGGCGATTTCCACCCTCCGGGCTCGGCTCAGGTACTTGTTGAAATGAAATTCCTTTTCCAGCTCGGTCAGCTGCCGCGTGGTGAAGTTGGTGCGGAGGCCGCCGGGCGCGCCCAGGCCCAGCTCCGACACCTTCGCTGGGGGGGAGGGGGGACCGGAAAAGAATCAGGTCAGTTCCCTCACCTCTTTTCTCTTCCCCTCTCCTCCTCCCGGGCCAGCTGTGCACCCCACCCTCCCTTTCACCGTTTTGTCCAACTTGAGCTCCGAATTTCCCCGTGGATCACCAGCCCCCTACCAAAGTGATCTCCAAATCTAGAGCACCCCCCCCATACTTCCATCCAATCTCCGCCCGCGCCCTCGCAGACCTAGTGCTGCCTGGTGCTGGGCTCCCGGATCAGAAAGTGGGGGCGTGCGTGCGTAGAGACTCACACTTGAGGGTAACCCGGCACTCATTGGTGGGGAGACCCTGTGAGTGCAGGCATGTTCTTACCTGCTTCCACCAGGGCAAAGTACGGAGAAGAACCCAGCCTCAGCAGGGACACCTCAGGGCCAGCAGCACCCGCTTTGTGCAGGGAGGCGCGGATGACCACGCCCAGGCCTACCTGTCTTGGGTGGGTTCCTCTTAACCTTCATCCAGTCGAAGGTCCGGGCCGTGGGCCTGGGTTCTGACTGGCAGGGCGATTCCTTGTCTTCCGAGAGGAGATCAGCATAGGCCGGTGCAAAGCTCCCAGTCTGCTCGCTCCCGTAAGGGGGCTGCTGAGGAGAGTAGGGTCCTGGGCCCAATCCACCGGCTCCACCCGTTCCATAGCCTTCGGACAAGCCCCCCAGCTGGGCCCCGTAGCTTGAAGGATGAAAATAGCCTCCATCTCCTTCTGGCTGTCCCAAAGGGTAGTACTGAGAAGGCCCATAGCTAGGGCTGCAGGCTGCTGGGGCATACCCCGAGGGCACAGAGCTGGGAAAGGGCACCCCCAGCGCGGAAGGCGGCTGCTGGGCAGGATAGCCTGAGTTCTGCTGGAGGGTGGGGCTGGGGAGCCCCCCGACATAGCGGGCATCGCCTGCATAGCTGTCAACAGCCGGAGCGGAGTTGGGGGGAAAAGAGGTAGGGGTGCTGTGGGCGCTGTAGGCGCTGGGTCCCCGGTTACAGAGTGGGTACTCTAAGAAGGAGTTCATCCTATTATAGTCCATGCGTGGAGGCCGCAGGAGGGTCCGCCCGTTTGGGGGAGACACCCTCTTGCCCTACAACCTTTCGGCAGTATGTCACCACGCTGAAGCTTGCATCCATGGCCTGGCCCAGCTTGGCTGGGCCAGGGCTCCCCTAGGAAGGGGTAGGGAGTGGGGGTGGAGGGGCACATGTGATCTCTCCCAGGCCAATGGGCGCTGTGGGCCAGAGTTTGGCAGCCCCAGCGCCCATCCATCACCCCCCAAGCATTAGCATGACAAAGACACTTCAATCACCCACAGCCCATCCATCTGAGAGCGACATGGAAGCGTCAAAAACATCTTTCTTCAAAGACTTTTGGAAAGAAGGGACCAGAGGGAGAGGGGGGAAAAGTTAGAGGAATATTCAAGACTTTCTTCCCCTCCCACCCCCCAAGGCCTTCAATAGGCTCCTGGGTTATTAGATTTGGACAAATTCAACCCAGCTGCCCCCTCTTTCTTCCCACCCCCCAAAGGAGCCTTTCCTCCAGGCTGTAGACCTCAGAGGTGGGAAATCCAGACCCTTTACTTTGCCCAGAACTCCCACTCCTCATTTCTCTCCCCCAATTTGTCTTGGGGTGATGGGCTAGGACAGCTGGGTGAGGGGTGTTATCTTTGGCCAAATGGGTGACTGTGAGGAAGAGGGTACAAAAACACCTAAGGGTGTGAGGCAGGGTCTAGAATCTAAAGGAAGAATTCTTCCAGTGAGGGTGGGAAACTGGCATTTGAGGAAGCAGGACCGAAAAGTGGTGAGGAGGCTGAGAGATGCACCCTTTCTCTCTGCATCTCTCCACATAAACTCTCTCTCCTCATTCACACATTCATTTCTCTCCCTCAGCCTCTCTTTATATTCTCTCTGTCTCAATCCATCTCTCCGTTAGTCCATCTCTCTCCATATTTATATTCGTTTCCTACCAATCCATCAATTCATCTCTCTAGATGTATTTATCCTCTCTCTAGCCATCCATAGCTGTAGCTGGATCACTCACTCAGACTCAAATAACTCCGTATATCTCTCCAGAGAGCCGCAATGAGCACTGAGCTAGGTGATGTTTAAGGTAAAGAGGAGGAAATTTTTTATTCTCTTTCCAAAGACTTTAAAACTGCTGCGCCTCTTGCATTGTTCTAATTCCCTCCTGCCCCTCTCTCCTTCACCACCCTGCATTTCTCCCAACCCACCCCCAAGTCCCAGGCCAACAGTCCATAAATTCAAGACCAATTACATCTTGAAGATTACTCACATTTTCGGTTTTTTTTTTTTTTTGGAATAGATCTAGGGAGTTTGCTCAGAGAATGAGAGATTCACTATGGAGGTCCTGAAGCTCAGCGAAGTCTCACCCCTTTCTGCTCTGCGGTCTGTTGGGATGGGGTTGGGGGAGGGGAGGAGCACAGGAAATGCTTCCTTCATTCTCTTCTAACCAGGAAGGGACTGGAAGAGAAGCTCTTAGGTAGAGCCCATTGATTCTCCTCCTCCAGACTCCCAGGACAAGAGCTTGCCGCAATCCCACACCCACACTCATTTGTAACCTGTCAGGGTGTCTGCCAGGCCAGGGAGGCCTGAGGCTGGGGCTAGGGCAAGTCCAGGAGGGCAAGAGTTCAGGGAGGAGCTCTGTAAACTGTTGAGCTCAGGAGAGGCAGGGAAAGCAGGTGCGACAAGTCTAGCAAGGACCATCAAGATTTCTCAGGGTCCCCACCCCCAAAAAGGGCAGGGTGAGTGTTCATCTCTCGGCTAGGAACCCTGAAATGGTCTCTCTCATGTTCCCCACCCTCTGGAGTCATCTCTCCTGCTTTCTGTCTCTATCCCCAACATCAAAGTGCCTTTCTCTTCTCCTAACAACTGTGAGCCTTGCTTAGTTCAACTGTGAAAGAGCTCAAAGCATTGCACAGGGCCCCTGTCCCTTTCCCTCCTCACATGCACTCAGCTCCAGACCAGGACAAGCAGGGGGGAGGAAGACCAGCTGGTAACTTCTTAAGAGAGATGCAATGGGGGAGGGAGAGAGAATGTTCACTGCCACAGGGATGTGGCAGACAAAGGCAGGGAGAATTGGGATGGGGGATAGGGGTATCTTGCAGGGGGATTGAAGAGAAAAGGAGTGTTGAGTTGAGAACAAGCATGGTTCTTTCTATTTCCCTTTTTTGGGTTTATAAATGCTCCCAAGTTTTCCCTCTTGCTGTAAGATATTCTCCACAGAGGCCTCAGCTAAAGGGCATGGAAACTAGGGTTTCCTGCTTGCTGGGGTAGACCTATATGTGATCTGGCTGCCCTGCTTCTAAGAGATTTGATATTTCTTCACTTTCTACCCTTCCCTCAACACAGGAAGAACTTATTCACTGCATCTCTTGCCTCTCTACATAGGGAAAAATTGAGGTCTAAAGAAGGAAGTAAATTTCAAATCAGTTTAATAAAAGATCAGAAATCTGTCTGGAGGCTGGGAGATGCAATCTCCCTCACAGCAGCTGAAGTCACCAATTGTCTATTATTAGTGACCGACCAGAAGAGAAAGAGTGGGCCAAGTTATACTGTCAATTATAGTGATTGTTTTGACCTCAGCTGTCCAAATTCACTGTGTTTTCCCATCCATCCAGTCTTGCTATCTTCCCTTTATAGCAGACAAATTAAAACTTTCCAAAATTCCTCTCCTAGACCCAGCAGAAAGGACCTGAAGAAATAGTAACTTAGCTTCCTAGATTCTCAAGTCTCTTCTTCCTTAAAAGAAGCTTCCACAGGCTTTGGATTAAGGAGAAACTCTGTGACACCTGGGTTCCTTGCTAAGCCCATAGCTGAGCGCAAAACAAAATAATCAAAGTTCACATCTGGAGTAACCTATGGGTTATAGGATTTTTTTTGTCTGACCAAGTGAAATTCATCAGAGAATGTCTGAATGGACACAATGCCAAAGTGAAATAAAGCTTATTTCTTCTTCTGCGTAATCTTAGTTAGACACATAGGCCAGCAAACAGAGCACAGGCATGTTTTAGAACTGACTTTATCCTTGAGAGGTGCTGTTACAGATCACACTGAAAAATCAAGCAGGAGAACCATTCTAATCAGAATGGAAATGTGTTAGAAGTTTACACCTGATTCTGGACTTTTCTGTAGAGGAAGTGGCTTTAGATGGGGTGGGGAGGCAAGAGGTCAGCAGAAACAACCTGTAAGGTCTTTCATTAGATCCTCCCGTGTCTATCTGCCTCTTCTCCTAGCTCAGATCTTGGAGACTAAGTCCAAGCCAAAGGCTGTGCCTTGAGAATTTAGAGGGTTTTCAGGGCTATATAGTTTTTTCTTGATAAGGAGATGATTTCTTACTGCTGGGTAGGATAGAATTTGAATGTAGTGGTGTTTGTTTTAATGTAAGCTAATTAGATTGTCACAACTCTGATAAAGAACCATATATATTATAATGGGAAGGCTACTAGTTTGGGGAGGCTAGGATACATGGGTTCACATTCTTGCTTGGCCATTTATTAACGTTATGTCCCTGGACAAGTTTCCCAGTTTGTCTGAGTCTCAGTCTCAGAGAAGAAGAATGGATTTAATACTATTTACTTCAAGAAAAAAAATACTACTTACTTCACTACATTGCTAGTAGAATTAAAACAAATAAGAAAACATAAACTATGGAGAACTCTATAAATGATATTAACATTACATGTACATTCTGAAATAATATGTCAGTCATCTTTTTTAAATGTAATTAGCATATTAAAATATGGAAATATGTGATAGGAGAATAGCATATGTGCTATATTTTCATGTAACCTATAGCCATATATTATACAATATGTACTTTGTCATATGCAAATTTAATTGAAAATTAAGGCTGGTTCTGGCTAAGCAAAGAATTTTCTTCTTAGCTGAAGGGCTTGTTGAAAACTAAAGCCTAACATTATACATCTATGAAGAATCCAAAGATTAAAATTGCAGCAGAAAGGTTTGAGATTAGACATTTGCAAGAACTTCCTGATCTTCCAAATATTTGGGAGAAGTTTTCCAGGAAGGAAATTGTCTCTCCCTCCTTAAGGGATTTTAGCTTAGAAACTGTCCTTCCTGGAATTAGGATTGAACCTGACATCTAAGGTCTTAGAAGATCATAGATCAACAGGATGTAAACTTACATCTGGAGTGAAAGGCACGTCAGAGTTGGGATCTTTCTAAAAGGTAATATTAGAGTGACATGAGGAATGGCAGAAAGTTCCTAGTTAATTGGGCTTTCCACCTTGGAAATCCTAACAAACATGGTTGAACTTGAATTTATGTCTGAATGACTGTCTGAACTGTGATTTTGCTGTGGTGGTTGGGAGTTACAGGAGGTTTTAAGAGACTTTTTGATTGTTTACTCTCTGGGAGTAGGAGCAGTTTGCTAGATCTCCTGGTTGGGGTGGGGTTAGGGTGACAGCAGGAAGGCAGAACTGGGCTGGGGAGTCCAGGTTGAGGGGATGATGTGGTACCTTAGAAGGTCACCTTCTGCAGACTGAGGTCATGCATTTGACTACACATTTCTGGATAATGGGATCATGGAACACTTATCAGATATTTAGGGGAAAGGTGGACAGGGGGATTTATCAGAACTGTTTAGGGAGAGCCAGAATTTATGCCTCTGTGCTGATGGCCTAGCAACCAGATAAAGCCCAACTAAAGGCGACTTTTTAAGTCTAGTACACCATGTCAAAGAAGTTTGGTGGCTCTTATTTGCCCTACTCATTTTTCAACAAGAGGAAACATAACCAAATGTTGGAGAAGTTGGGCCTCCCTGGTGGTGCAAGGGGTTCAGCAACACACTATGAAGCAATCCCCAGCCTCTGCAGCATGATCCCCAGCCAGCCTGGGAGCAGCCCACATGGTGCAGCAGACCTCTCCTGACTCACCCTCTGCTCCCCTCACCAGTGTATCTGCCTATTCTGTTCCCTACTGTCTCTGGTAAATCCTCTCACCCCACCCCACCCCCATCTCTGGCCTGTACCTCAACTCTTGTATGCATAAATAAATAAATCTTTAAAAAAAAAACTCTTGTATGCATAAATAAATAAATCTTTAAAAAAAAATGTTGGAGAAGTTGGCAGAGGATGAAAGCCAGAGGAAACCTTGACTAGGATGCTTCTTAATATTCATGTGTATTGAGTACCTGACACCTGACACTCAGTACTACACCTGATTACATGTTTGTCTAAAAGATTTCTCACCCTACTCATTTAAATAATGATTGGGTACATGATTATTGGTGTAAAAATACAACTTAAAACTTGTTAAAATGACCTTACTAGATATGTGAAAGGTCCTTTATTAAGTATCCAGTCACCACCTCCATATCAAAGCACATGGCACCAATCATAATAAATATTTGATACATTGTTCGTGAAGATTAATGATTATATTTTTTGTATATTGATAGAGGATTTTAGAGATGTTTATTTCTTCCATTTGTCTTACAGAGGGAGAAACTGAGGTCCAGAAAGGGGAAGAGACTTGTCCAGGCATAAGATAATTTTTTTTAATGACTAGGGGTTATCATGATTGCAAATAATTCCTCAATCTAATGGTACTTTGCTTTCACCATAATATTAATGAACCATTCTTCTTAAAGGAATGACTCACCAAGAGCAGGGCAGATTGACCAGCAGCTTTCTGCACTACATTGAAACCTCCCAATTCCAACCATAGCTGATTTATAACCAGCCTATGCTGCTCATAGCTGGTTCTCACCCAAGGAGAGCCCTGCCCTAAACAGGACAGGAGAAGAGAATGTAGCTGGCTGACACTAGCCTCTAACCTGTCATCAATGGGTGTCTGCAGCTTGCTTAGGATCCCCACCTCTTCTTCCTTCTCCATAGATACCTGGGAAGATGACGCCCCCCCCCCCATGATTAAAACAAGGAAAAGGAGCTAATTTGGAACACAGGCATCCTGAATCCCAGTCCTTTTTTTTTTTTTTTTAATAGAGGCATGTTTTATTTATTTATTTATTTGTTTGTTCGTTTGTTTTGTTTATACATGCACTGGGTACAGTCAGAAGCGCGGGAGGGTGAGAGAATTCACCAGAGCCAGAGCGGGGAGCAGAGCAGGCAGAAGGACTGAAGGACACTGCTGAGGGGAGCAGCGGGCGGCAGGAGAGGTCTGCGCGCCATGTGGGACCCTCCTCCCGTGGCCGGGGAGCAGCCGGGAATCTAGGAGCAGCCGGGAATCGAACCGGCGCTACAGAGGCTGCAGGCAGCTTCGCAACCCCGCGCTCAACCGCTGCGCCACCGGGGAGGCCCATGAATCCCAGTCCTTTATGAATTCCAAATTGTCAGGAATTCCTTTTCATTTGCATTGGATAAGGATACTGAAGACAGGGGTTGTTTCCTTCTGGAAATGCATTGCTTCTTTGTTCTACTGTGGTGGCCTCAGAGATGATGAGTTCTGTGAATGTGGAAAAGGAGAAAGAGAAAGGTTATATGTTGTCTGTAAAAAGACTCCCCCCTCCTCCCTAATAATCAAGCAAGGGAAATGAAATGTTGGAACTCCTAATTCTCTGCATTGGGAGTTTCTTATCCCCAGGATACACAAGAACCTAGATCTAGGTATATAGGTTGAGCCTTTGGCTGGAAACTCCTAGCTCCCCACTCACTTTGGGAAGGAGGAATCAGGGCTGATGCTTCCTCAGGTAGGAGGTAATATTCCCTGACCAGTGGGCCATTGGTTTGGGTTAGAGAGGATTGGAATTCAATGATCAGGTAATGTGGGCCAAATTTTTAAACATGGGAGTGTTAGGAAGCAAGGTGGCACTGTGATCTAGCAGTATTTTTCAAACTTTAATATGCATATAAATTACTTGGAGATCTCCTAAATTGAGATTCCTACTCAGTAGATGTGGAGCGGGCCTAGGATTCTGCATTTCCAATTAGCTCACAGGTAGTTCTGATGCTGCTGGTCCATGGAACCAGCTCTGAGAACTGAAGCCTCAGAGGCATGATCCCAGGATGTGAATTCTCTCCAGCAGAGCAGATCCTGTGTTTTTGTCATTGATGAAGAGTGCTCTCCTTCTGACCAAAGAAAGCTGGAAGGTGGGCAATTAGCAAGATCCTTCTGGTATTCTTGATCTTTGTAACAACCTGCTATAGCTGAAAGAACATTTTTAATTAGACCAAATTATCTAGTTTGGCTGTCCACAGAAATCAAAGCCCCAGCTGAAATGTCTGTTTCGTTTTGTTAGTATAGAGATGGTTATGTGCTGTGATTTTTAAGATGTTAAACACCGCCTATGGGCATATTTTATGGAGAAATAAACGCACAACCCAATGAGATGTACAGTGTGGTTTTAATATATTGTATATTCACTTATTTATGGGGAAAATAAACACATGAGCCAATAAGCTGTGTATTATTACTTTAATATATTGAATTTATTTCATACCTATATATTTTATGAGGGAAAATAAACTAATAAGATACATGATATTATTATAATAACACATCTAATTGTTCTATATTAATTTATTTATGAAAGAAATAAGTGCAATTTAACATGACATAAGATTATTTAATGCAGGAGTTAAATTCCATATTAAGACAGTTTAAGGGATTAAATTCCAGCTGAATAAGATGTGTGTACTTCCTGCACTGGGGGACCAGCTTAAAAAAAAAAAATCAAGATCTGTCTATTCCTGTATGTCACGACCTATGTTGGTTTCTGGGTTATTCTGACAGTCGTCGCGTCTCTGCGCGTGGTACTCCAAGACCCCATCCTGCTGGTCCGGGGAAAGTCTGAGAGGCCCAGGAAACAAACTGCTTTTGGAGAAAGGCAGCATCTGCCAGGGAGGCAGCCCCGCGGTGTCTGTTTCTGAGCCGGAGAAATATTAAATAAACCTAAGGAGGATGGATGGCTTTCCAGGGCCCTTTAAATCTCCCCGTTCCCCGGAACAAACCAGGAGGCCGATGGGGGAGATCGATCCTTGCTCCCCCGCTTACGGGTTTGCAAGTAGCCTGGCAGGGTGCGGTGGGGGACAGGAGCTAGTGCTCAAGTAGCAAATGAAGCTGTTGGTCGAGACAGGTAGGTCTGGACTTCGAGAAAGCTCTGGCCAGGCTTCAAGTCCCCGCGCAGAGGCGCAGACTCGGCCGGGCAGCCCCGGGCCTGCAGCCCCGCGGCGCGCCCCGCCCTCCCCGCCCACGCGGAGCCGCGTCCACCTCGACTCCTCGGCATCCCGAGGGCTGGTTTTAAAATTAAAACAAAAACTGAGAGCAGGCTCCCCGGCTCCCTTTGGTGTCTGGCGTCTGGAGGATGCGGAGAGGAGAGGAGAGGCGGACGGGGGACGCGCCTCCCGGGCCGGACCCCGCGCGACCCGCCGCGGCTGTCATGGCGGCCGCAGTCCCTCCCCGCGGCCCCCGGCCGCCCGGCCCCAGCGCCATCTTGAGCATCGTCCTCGCTTCCCCGCCGGCCTCTCGCGCTCCTCACTCCTCCCGTCCTTCCCGAGGGCCCGGCGCCTCCCGACGCCGCCCGCGCCAGGCTGGACCGCCCGGCCGGCCGCTCCCGGGCCGCGCCCCCAGCCGCAGGGGCGCGCGGGTGGCCGCGGGGCCCGCGAGCCTCGGGGCGGGGGGGGGCAGAGCCGCGTCCCGGCCCCGGTCCTCGCCCACCCGCGCGCGGCGCCGCTGCCCGGGGAACCCTCGGCGCGTCCGCCCCTCGGCCAGCCCTGGGCCTCCGCCTCCGGCTCCCAGGTGTCTTGCATTCGGCAAAAGGCCGCTCCACCCGGCTTGGGGTACTGAAGCGAGAAACCCGGGAGACGCTGGGACCCCCCCTCAACTCGGAAACCAGTCCCTGCCGCCCCCTTTCCTCGCACCCTCTTCTGCTGGCCGCACACCCGATCCCCGCACCCGCGCGCCTTTATTGTCCAAACAGAGGCCCGCGCGGGGCCCGAGGTGTCTGCGGAGGGGTGCCGAGGTGTAGGAGCCCCCAGTACCCCTCCCCACCCCAAACCCCACCCCACTTTCTCGGAGCTGCTGGAGAAGAAGCAGCGGCCACTTTTGTTCCACCCGGACTTCCCCGATTCTGGGCACTTTGCCGCCCCACGGCGCGGGACCCCCCAGTCTCCAGCCGCTCCAGAAGGAGGGGGGACCCGACTAGGGAGTGCGGAAATGGGGGCTGAGTCCCGACACAAACACTTGCTCGTTTCCATATTATAAAGACATTTATTAATCTATGAAAATAATGTACAATAAATACTTTCCCCTTTTCCTATTAAAGAATTTTAATAAATAATCTACAGTCTAAAACTTAAAAAAAAAAGAGGAAAATAGGTCCTCTAGTTATTCTTAAGAAAGCCCCCTCAAGTTTAATTATTCCTGAGATTTCGTTGGAAGGAGTCTACCAAACGGAATTTTTCTGTGTAATTTTAAAAAGATGCCCGAGTGCCCAAATTTTAGAGAGAGAAGAAAGGACTGGATTGAACGCTACTTGGATAATACCTGAATTTAGCAAAACACATAAATAAGTTTATACGACGGGGGAGGGGGTGCCCTTGGTTTTCCCAGCAGACAATCGAGGGGAGCGGGGGTCGGAGGGGCCAGCGGAAGGAGCCGGGTCGGGTCAGGGGAACTGCAGGTCGATGGCACAGAGCGTGCTGGTGAAGAAGTCCAGCTCCTCCTCGGAAAAGGGCACCGGGCTGTCGAGGGAGCCCTGAAGGCTGGGGGAGAGGCCTCCGGACACTTGGAGACAGGAGTCGGCCGCGAAGAAGTTGAGGTCCGGCAGGAAAGGCGAGTCCTGCCGCTCCGGGAAGGCGTCCTCCGGCGACGGCTCGGCTTCCAGCCCGCCCGGCCCGCGCAGGCCGCCGCCGGGGCCCCGCACACCCGCGCCCTCCAAGCGAGCGGCCGAAGGCCGGGGGCCGGGAGCGCCCGGAGGCCGCGGCGCGACCTCGGACGGGCGGGAGCAGGCGTCCCGCGCCGCGCGGGAGGCGGCCGGGCGGCCGGGGCTGGTCCCCGGGTCCTCAGCGGCGTCCTCCACGGCGCCGGGGCCGGCCGCGTCGCCGTCGGGCGGCTCTCGGTGCTGCGTCTGCCGCTTGTGCTTCATGCGCCGGTTCTGGAACCAGACTTTGACCTGCCTCTCGGTGAGGTCCAGCAGGGCCGCGATCTCCACGCGGCGCGGCCGGCACAGGTACTTGTTGAAGTGGAACTCCTTCTCCAGCTCCAGCAGCTGCGTGTTGGTGTAAGCCGTGCGCAGCCGGCGCGCCCCGCCGCCCGCAGCCTCCGCCAGTCCCGGGCCATCTGCGGGGAAAGCAGATCCGAGGTCAAAGCGGGCCGCGTCCTCACCCCCACCTCAGCTCAGCTGGAATAAAGACTCCCCCATCCGCCAAACGCGGGGTCACAAGGACCCCCACCCGTACCCAAAGACGCGCGCGCTGCTTTTCGCTTCTTTCGGTCCTTCATCCGCGGGCAGACCCTGCCGGGCCAGAGCAAGCGCTCAGGAGGCCGCCCACGGGTCACGCGGGGGCGGGGGCGGGGGCGCGGCTCCCCCTCACCCGCAGACCCCGAGAGCCCCCTTCCAGGCTTTCTGAGTGGACCCCTCAATTCGGCAATTTCCAACTCAACCCCGGGAGAAGGTTCATGAAAACTGTTCCTCCTCATCCCCTGTCCTCCTGGCTCTGAAACTGCCCCTCTGGTCTGAGAGCTGGGGCAATGGGGGTGAAGCTTCCCCTGCCCCCAGATTCAGCCACGGCAGCAGCACGTTCTTTCCTTCACACAGAAAAAGGTGACGACCGCGACCCAACCCTTCTAGCATAAAAAGAGACTTGTCCCCATCCAGCTTCCCAAATCTGCTGGGGGGGAGGGGGCAGTTGACGGCGGCCAGGCCTGAACCCCAGCGGATATTCTGCTTCCTCTTCGCTGGAATCGAGGCAGGCGAGGAACCCCAGCAGGCTCCGCTGTCTGCCTCCCCCATGGCTCTTTCTCCCCGGCTCCTCCAGCTGCCCCCTCACCCGCCCCTACCGCGCGTACCGACCTGCGGGCGAGCCGACCCCGGAGCCCGGGTCGGTGGAGGCGGCCGGAGGAGATGCGGCAGCTTGGCCGGGTTTCCTGGCGGGTTTCTTCTCTCTCATCCAGGGGAACTCGGGGGGCAGGGGGGCGGCGGGGAGCGGCGGTGGCGGCAGCGCGGGCCCATCTTCGGGTAGCTTTTGGCTCCCGGGTCTCAGAAGGGTGGAGGCGTCGGGCTGGAGGCTGGGGAAGGTTTGCTCGAAAGGAGGAGGAGGAGGAATTAATGTCGACTCCTTGATTGATGAAGTTTGAAATGTCTCCAAGACAGCGGGGAAGGAAGTCAGACACTCGGCAAGCGATGGCTGGCTGTTTATAAACCCAATCTCCCTCTCAAATTCAAAATTCATGGCTTTCAATGGTGGGGGAGGGGGTCTGCTGGGGGGGGCTTCAGGAGGGAGGATCGAAGGGACCCCCCCTGCAGCCCCCCCCAGGTTTATGTGATGGAGCGATTTTGGGAGGGGGAGATTTCCCTCTCTCTCTTTCTCTCTCTCTCTTTTTTTTTTTAAATTTTGGGCCTTTATAATTGTATATTGCTGATAAATACAAGCGTATGGGGACTCTCTCTATTAAACCCAGGACTCCGGCGAAATTGCAGGGAATTCGTGGTCACGGGACCTACCTCGGCCAATCACTCGTCTGGGCCTGGTGGAAAACAGAAAGCATTATTTGCTTTAATTGATTCAAAAACTCTAGAGGATCACGACCTGGACACCATGAGCCCCCCCAGTTCCACACTGCCCCTCCCCAGTGCTTCCTTTTCTCCATAAAAAGCTAGAGGAGCGTTTCCCTCATCCTCTTCACAGGATGGGAGATGCTGCAAACCTAGGAAACAAGAGAGGCTGAAGAAGAGAGAGACCTTCCCCCTTTCCAAATATTTTTGATAGAGTAAATTGATGTCTTCTTTGGCCAGTAGCATGCTTTTCTTCCATATCCCTCCAAGAAAGAAAGAAAGCTGAGTGTGGATCTCAACGTGGGAGGAAGACGTGGTGGAAAGAGGTTTCTACTCTTGGGGAAATGTTCATGTTAAGGTGCAATAAGGAAAAGAAGAGATTTACAATCATCAGCACCACTAACCCCATCCTGTCCCCCAAAAGCAACAGATAAATCTTGGGAAATTGACACAGCTGACACAGGCATGAGATAGATGGTGAGGAGGCCTTTTTGGGCCTCTGGCCTCCATAACTGCTGGTGTCAGTTCCCTTCTCCCCCCAGTGTTTGCAGCAGTGCCTTTGCCCTATGTCCACCTGCCTTCCTCACCTGGAGGCATCTGCACCTCCTCCTGGATACCCCCCAACAGGCAGGGATTAAGATGCACATGCATTCACTTAAGCGTCAAGCCTCTATCTACATCTATATACAGAGACCGGTACCAGAACCAAGATCACCACAGTATCAGAGCACTCTCAAAGCTCAAACCAGTGTGGGAGGGGCTTTTCCCTCCCAGGACAAAGAGAGTTCCTTTCCCATTTGTGCCACTGTGCTATTAAAAAACAAAAACAAACAAACAACATCAACAACAACAAAAAAAACTTAGCAAGAAAGAATTCCCTGAATTCTTCCTCTCACATGGAGATGAGAAGAATAATGACCACCTAGATAATATTCCATTTTTGGCCCCTACGGGAAAAATCCTTTTTTTTTTTTTTAAATTTGGGGGGTATGGAGTTAGTGTGAATTTTAGGGAGTGTTGTTATTTACTGGAGGGAGGGGGCACAAGACTCAGGGCCCCAAGCAATTGGTGGGAAACTAGATCTCAAAGCAGAAAATGAAAAGTCGATCTGGGGGAAGATTTTTAAATAAGTGGGTCAGAGGGACCTAGAGGAGATGAGGCGATCAATCTTAGCCCCCTGACAGCTCCCTCCGATGGCATCAAAGAATTTGGCTCTTTGGGAAAGCAGAGGGAACAGCCGAAATTCCACATCCCTTTAAAAAGGCCTGGGGGTGGGGGGTGTCAGCAAAAGAGAAAGGTGATTCTGGGAGAGGGGGAAACAGATGGGAAATGAGGACAGAGGAAAGGGCGCTAAGTTGGATGGAAAGTTTGTCTGGAGAACTCCCACGGCTCGGGCCTCCCCTCCCCCTCCTGGCTCTCAGCCGCCCAGCAGAGGAGAAGGCTGGTTAGCAGAGAAATGGCAACTCAGCCGGGAGCTGGAACTAGAAACTTTCTGTCAATGGAACAGCTGCGTGGGTGGTGGTGAGTATTCGTCCGCGTGGGTGGTGGTGAGTATTTAAAAAGGGCCGAGCTGTCTGAGGACGGAGGACGGAGGACGGAGGACGGGGGGTGGGGAAAGTCAGGCTGCAGAAAGGGGCATTGGAGGTGGGGGCTGCAGCGACAGGGGGTGGCGGGCTCTGGAGGCCTTAGAACAGAGAGACCAGCTCCGGGGTGTGTAAACTGGCCGGGGAAGGTTGTGTCCAGTTTCAGTCCAAAGAAAGTAATTTCGTCGGTTGGAAGTATCCGGTTGGGGAGTGGGCGCAGAGGACTCGGGATAGTAGTTGTCTGCAAGTTGCGCGTGAGGCCTGAGAAAGAATTCTCCCTCTGGCCACTCCTGGAGAAGCCCTGGGCGCTTTTTCAAAGCCCCTCCAGCTCGCTGCAAGGTGGAGCGCTTCTCTCGGCAACTGGCAACTTCGCTGAAACTATCCCTGCAGGAAATACGGCTCTCTCTAACCCTGCTGACAGATTTTACGGCCAGATTAGAGAACAGCAGAAAACTTGGGTGTTAAAAGAGGCCAAGAGAGCCCTCCTTCCTAGAGACTCCGCTTCCCCGCTCCCCCCCCTCCCCGTTGTGCTGTGAATCTTGCAGCACAGATATTTTCCCCACGCCTTTGGCTGCCTGGGATCTCGCAGAGAGAAGGGTAGGGAACACCAAGCCAAGACGGTCCTTATTTTTTCTTGTTTGCAATTCCAGCTTCAAGCCAAGGCGCTGTTTTTCAAACTCAAGCTAAATTTTCTCTCCTGGCCTGCCTCTCTCTTGCTAGATAATCAATCCACTCCACCCCCAGAGCCAAACATGGCGCTTCGTCTAGTTACATCATTCAGAAAATGTTATTCAGGGAAGAGGAAGAGAAAGAAAGAAAGAAAAACCCTTGAGCGTTATTTGATCCCAATCAAACTTTGCACGCTCTTATGCCTTTAAATTATAGCCTGACCCAATGCTAAATTGCTTGCTGCTTGGATGAGCCCAGTCCAGTTAAAATCCTACTTGGCGGGGGTGGGGGGGGGTTGGGAGGGTGTAGAATTCAGGTTGCTTTTTTATTGTTATTTATCGTTGCATAAAGACTGTAATTACTAACCTTGGACTGCCAGAATGCAACATAAAAATGAAAATCAGTCCCCCTTTAAGGCTGAGGGCCTGGAACAATTCTCACCAACAACCCCCCCCCCCATTCCTACCACCAAATATATGCTCCTAATTAAGCAATGCGGGCGCATCGCTTACAATTAGAATTATGCAACTCTTCAGCAAGCAGCCATCGCTTCTCTTTCAACGAATTAGCTCCATATTTCAGCCGCCCTGTCTCCTCGCTCTTATCGGCTCCAGAGAAGCGGCGGTGACATTTCATCTTTGACAGACCCTCTCTATCCTCGCTCCAATGTGATAAAACTTTTATGGAGCCACGACTAAGAAATGAAGTTTTCCCAAGGATGGTGGAAACAGCCGCACACATGAGCCTGGGGACCATTTTATTTACGCTTGGATCCAAGAGCTTCTCCCGCCCTCCTCTTCCCTTTCCCTGGCAGGGGAGATCAAGTGCACCTCCTCTTCCTCCGCCCCGGGTTTTATTTAGTGATTTAATTTCACTTTAGTTTTAAGGTGTGACCTGAGAAGTCTAGGCCTCCAATTTTTTTTTTTTTTTAGATTAATCATTTTCCTTTGTTTTCATTTTAGACCCAATGGTGGTTGGGCTTCGGGTCACGTGACGACTTCTTTGTAGCTCCGGAAGAGAACTGTGAAGTTTAGGGTGCATGGAAGAAGCTGTAATCGGCCAGGTTTTTTTGGTTATTGTTTTGGGGGAGAGGCTGTGGCCAAAGGAGCAAGATGACAAAGGTCAGTGAATGAGAAAAACTGAACTGGCGAAGAAGCCAAGCAGAAAGACCCAGAGAGAGGACCCAAGAATCTCCCTTTTTTCCCCAACTTGTTACTGAAAGCTTAGCTAAAGAAGTTGGCAGGATGGGGCAGGCTCACGTGAGTGAGAAAAACTATTCAAACCTGAGATACAGCAACTGGGAGGGTGGGGCCAGGATAGGGTCTTCAAAGTCCTCTCCTCTTCCCCCCACCCAACCCCCAAATTTAGCAGTCAGCAGCCTCCCTCTGCGATCTAAATTGGACCACCAGGACAAGATAAAATTGATAACAGAAAGTTTATTCAAGAATTGTTTGACAGACAACCCTTTTAAGTAAGGAAAAAAGTAACTACTGAAGAACAAAGAAAGTTCCAAGAGGGAATTAACTCTAATTCTACAAATTCGGGACTATACAGTGACAATTAGGAGCTGAGTTCATGCCTTTTAGAACTAATTACAATTGCTCATAAGTACGAGTTTAACATAAATCTACAGCTCTTTTCTAGAGTACAATAATAACTAAAATAGCTGGTTTTACATGACAGGAAACACAACGTCCCTTAATGACAAGTAAATACTAAAAAAAGTACATTTTTTTTCTTTTTTCCCTCATATAAATACATAATGTAGGGGGATAAATAATACAAAAAGAAAATATTTTAACAGGCTATAACCAATAAATATATATGAAAATGTTCACTAGAACACACGCTTTTTGAGCGATGCGGGGGCTCCTGCAGGCCCAGGCACCTCTCACAGTTGTTTTTATATCCATTAAAATGTAAACTCTAAGTGCAACAAAAGCGTCCTGTCAGAGGGCTGAGCCAGGCCCTAGGCCCGCCACAGCCCCTGCCTGGGACAGACAGTTTGTTAAAATATACCCTGTTTTCACGTGAAGTCAAGAGAGCAACAGAAGAAAAGAAAAGTGTAGAACCTCGTGTCGCCGATTGCTTTCTGTGGAGAGAGGGGGATGGACCTGGAGCTGAGATGGGCGGTAGCAAGGGGGCAAACCTTCAGTCCTGACGGTCTGCCCTCACCTCCCAGCTTTTCCATAAAAGAAAAAATATATATTTATAATATAGACAGCTCTGACTTTCAGGATCTCTCACCATCCCTGAGCCCTCTGAAACTGTACCGGATGGGGCGGGGTAGACTTATTACCGTCCTAGAGCAGAAAAATGCGGGGTTAGAAATGGAGGGAGAGCCCCATAGACCTCAAATGGATGGGAGCAAATGTGAGGCTTCAGGGAAGTGGGAGGGGAGCCTGCTTTGTGCCCTTGGTTTTGAAATGTTTTCTTTTCTTTTTTTTTTTAAGGAGAATTTCGAGGGGGGAAAAAAATCAAGATTTGGGGGAATTACCCACAGGGACGGAAGGTAAGTCGGTTGGTGAGTGACGGCCTAGCCATCTTGTCTGTTTTTTTCAAAATGTGCTTCTCTGCCTGGTTCTCCTATGTCTCCCTCCTCTACCTCACTCCCGAGTGTGGAATTCCAACTGGGTATTGCTGGAGGCCTAGGGCCGAGGGGGTCACCTCCAATCTGCTGTGGACTCCTTGGCGATGGGTTGGCAAGCAGATGGAGCAAGAGCTGGGGCACTTGAGAAGGCCACTCTCAGGCCAGGGGGAGGGGAGGGAGCTCCACGCCGGCCCTTCCCAGGAAGCCTGGCCACCACCTCCAGCTCCCTCTTTCCAGACGCCAGCCTGCCCCCCAGAGCCCCAGAGCCCCCGGGCGCCCACCCCCAGGGCTCGCCCCACCCCACGCCCTCGCCCCTCCGCCCTCCCCCTCCCATCACAGGTGTGTTAATTTGGGCGCTTCTTGGATTCTACCCTGAGGAGGCGGCGCGTGGTGAGAGGAGAGGTCTGTGTAGGTGGGGTGGGGGTCGCAGGGTCCGTGGTGCTGGCTGGGGGCCATAGGGGGCGCCCCGTTGTAGTCCAGGCTCCCCGAGGGGTGGTGGGAGAGGTGGTTGAGGCCGTAGAGGGAGGGGCCGGCAGGGGGCGGCAGCGGATCCGCGTAGCCGCCCCCGCCCACGTACACCGGGCTGCCCTGCATGGCGGGCGTCCCGTAGGCGCCCCCGTTGGCCGGGAGCACGTGCGGCTCGTAGTCGGGCGCCGGGGTCGGGGGGTACTTCTGCGGGGCGCCGCAGCCCTTGAGCGGGGGCTGGTAGCTGGAGGGCAGCGCGTAGGCATTCTGGTGGGCTTTGCCGAAGGCGGGCGGGGACGGGCTCTCGTAGCTGGGGGTCATGGAGTGTAAGGCGTTCATGAAGCCGGCGGTGGACTGCATGGGCTGCGGGGGGCTGCCGGCGGGCGAGGGGCCCCCCGACGACGAGGCCAGCCCCTTGGCCTTCTGGTCCTTCTTGTACTTCATGCGCCGGTTCTGGAACCAGATCTTGATCTGCCGCTCACTGAGGTTCAGCAGGTTGGCCATCTCCACGCGGCGCGGCCGGCACAGGTAGCGGTTGAAGTGGAACTCCTTCTCCAGCTCCACCAGCTGCGCGCTCGTGTACGCCGTCCGCGCCCGCTTGGACGCCGCCGACCCCGACCCCGGGGGGCTCTTGTCCCCGCCCCCGCCGCCGCCCGCGCCCGCGCCGCCGCCCGCGCCGCCGCCGCAGCCCTCCGCTGGATCCGAGGGGGCGGGTGGGGAAGGGAGAAAATGAAATAAAAGATAATTACTGAACACGCCGAAATTGAATGCATCATTTCTTAATAAATCCAGGCCTGGGCGCGGAGCCCCCGCCGCCCGCCCCTGCGCGTCCCCGCCCCCCGCGCGCCCCCCCGCCCGGCGGATTAGCGGACACTCCATAATAGTGGCATTTATTAAGAGACCTGTTCTCCTCCCGCTGCCCCAGCTTATGAAAATTTGATCATGTCACGCAGACAGAGCCGCATGGCCATTTATTTCGGGCTGGATTTTCTCACACTGGCTTTTCTCCCTTCTCCCCGGTTCCAGGTTTGGGAAGACCCTGCCGCCCCAGGCCGGGCGCGCCCTGTGGGCAGGGCGCAGGGTGGAGGCCAGCACCCTTGGGGTGAGCTGCACATGCAAGGGTAAAAGCGTGGCGCAAAGAGGCGGCCGTGCCTGGAGGCCGGGACCCCGGGCCGCCCGAGCGATTGTGATTAATACCCGCAAGTAATCATACTTAATAATAATCAATCGTTGGCGACGCCGCGCGCACCAGCGGCGCCTCCTGACTCTAAGGTCTTGCGCGGGGCTGAGGCCGAGCGCCCGGCCGTCTGGAGCTCTAAGCAGCTCAGGTGGAAGGTGGCTGCAGGGAGAAGGTGCTGTGGGGTCAGAGGTCATCAGGGGATGCGAAGTACGGGAGATGCGCCCCTGCCCCGGCTACCTGACATTGTTCCCAGGCCGCCGACGGGGCGCCTGGGGGTGGGGTGCTAGAATAACAGTGACATTCCTGGCCCGGACAAAAGCTGACCGAGGAAGGCAGAGAGCTGGTACCTGTGCCGGGGGAGCTGTTTTTCAGCTTGGACGTTTGCCTCGACTCTTTCATCCAGGGGAATATCTGTTTGGTGAGGGTGGAGTTGGAGCCGGGGCCGCACTTGGGGGGGCCGCTTTTGCTGGGCCCGCCCCCGTTACTGCTGTTGCTAGTGGTACTGGTAGGTGCGGCGCTGGGTGGGGGTGAGCCGGGCGGGGCAGGCAGGGGCTCAGGGGCCAGGCCAGGCCTCATGCAGCTGCCGTTGAGCTCCTTGCTCTTGGCATGCGGGGTGGCGTTGCCCAGGGACTGCAGCGAGCACGCAGAGCGCTGGTAGTCGCCCTCCAGGTGCGTGGCGGCCTGGAAGGGGGGCTGGGGGGGGCCATCGTAGCCGAAACCATTGCTGCCAGGGTACGAAGAGTAGCCTCCGAAGAGCGCTGCGGCGGCGTTGTCGTAGTAGGTGGCTTTCTGCATCGCTGGGCGAGGCCCGTGCAGTGGGTGGCAAAGTGCAAGGGCCTGATACCCTCACGACCGGACATTGGCACCCCTGGGGGTCACGTGGCACGCCGGACCCCCCCTCCCTGTCCTGCCCCCCTCCTCCCGGGGTCCGTTCCAAGCCGCTGAGGCTGACCTGCGGGGTGAAAGAAGAGACACAAGGGGGAGAAGAAGACTAGGGCTCCGCTCGAATCCATCTTAGAAACTGAAAAGGGAACTGACATCAATAGGGTGTTTTCTTCTCCCCCACCCCAACATCTTCACAGCAGATGCTGAGGCCACTTTCTGACCTGAAATGGATTTTTTCCTTATTTCAATGCTTTAATTTTAAGGAAAATCCCACCAGTTTTCATTTCACTGAAAAATAAGGTCTGTACTCCTTTGGGGACTGCCTAGGTAGAGAATCTTACTACTGCAAGAGCCAGTGCTTCTGCCCTGCCTGCATGTTACTACCTCTGACCGCTCCTCCTCCCTCTCCCTACTTCCCCCCAACTCTGGGATAGGGTGGCTCAAGAAGGGGAGGAGGGGGGGACTAGGAGACTCTAAAATAAAAGCATCATCAAGGCCCTCCTCTGAGCTGAGAGGCCTCCTGCTCCCTGTCTTTGCCTCCCTCCATGTCCATCTAGGTCTCTTTCACCCAAAAAGAAAGTCTGAATTAAAAACAGAAGATCTCCAAAAGAGACAGGAGGGAGAAGCAAGTCGCACAAGGAATCTTCTCCTGTAGAGATCCGCACCTAACCAAGATACAACAGACCGACCTAGAAACTTCCTGAAGATTTTTAACCTCCAGCGCCAATGGAACCGAGCTTCTTTTGGCCCCGCTGCAGATATCACCACCTCCATCCAAGTCTTTGCTCAGTCAAATCTGAGACCCAGCAGCCAGTGGCCTCCATGGGGGCCCCAAATGGAGCAGATTTCCCTGGCCCGCTCCATTCCCAGCCCTGACTGGTTGGTGATGTGACCATTTGGTTCCAGTCTTCCCCCACCCCCACTTTTTTTTTAATCAGACTTATTTTTTCCCACCCTTTCTTTGACCATCTGTATCCTTTGATATTTTTCCAAAAGAAGAAATAAAAATTGGATAACTACTGGACTTTTCTACCAGGAGATGGGAAAGTGCTTTCTAAAAGAAGTACCAGCACTTTCCTATTCCCTAGGAAAAAAAGAAAGTCAACAGAGTAATCTGAATGTTATTCTCTGGGTTGAAAACACAGTACCCCAGTTTACTGAAGTTCTCCAAGGCACAAAAAATATATATAGTTTAATGCACCCTTTATAAAACTGTGCTGGAAAAATAAAGGTTCAAGCTGCCATAGGATTTTGCATATCTCTTCTGAAACTTCTGGCTGCCCTGTCTTCCCAACCCATCATCTTCACTTTTCACAACACCTCCAGACTGACCCTCTCCAGACACGTGAGTTTGGAATACTTAAATCTCCTTCAGCCCAGCTGGTCAACTCCAAAGTATACTAAAAATAAGAAAACAAAATAAAAGGAGTGCAGGTGAAGGAAGTCCCTCCCACACATAAATCCTCCTCTTAATGGCACAGATTTACACTCAAAAGAGAGCTGGGATAGCCCTGAGTTCCGATTGGTTTCTGGAAAGATTTGTTTCTGGGAAATACACATGGGTCTGCAGAGCAGCAGGTCCTTCCTGGGAAGCAAACTGGAGTTCAATTGACCAAGCTGACCCAATCCCTTTATTATTATTACCATTAGCCTCTGATGATTTAACCAAAATTAGCTTCGGAGCAGCCCTGGCTGAAGGGGGAATTAATTAACAGGCATCAGTTGAGTTTGTTATTAATAGATAGAGAGGAGAATGGAATAAAAACGTTGGAGGGGGTTGGCTGACTGGCCCTGGCTTTATTTAGTCTAAATGATTGTTACAGCAGTAATGATGATGGTGATGATGATCATGGTCATGATGATGATAAAATAATAATAATAATAACAATAGTAATAATTTGACTATACGCCTGGGGCCGAAATTCCTGTCTCTCCCCCTACAATATACTCGCAAACCATCACAGGACCCAGGCCAGGCGAGTGTGGGAAGCCGAGGAGCCAGCGACGAGATAGAAAGAATGGAGACTCCGCCGGCGGCGAAAAAGGGCCTGGAAGGTTTGTGGACGGGGTTCGCCCCGGGCTGCGCCGCCGGGCTGTCTCGGCCGCTGTCGCGGCGGCGGTGGCTGCCGACAAGCTGAGCTGGCCCGACAAGAGCAGGGCCAGCGCTCCGGAGGCCGAACCGGTTACAGCCGCGGCAGGTTCCAAAGCACCCCGGGCTCAGGGCCGAGCCCTGCGGGTGGCAGCAACTTTGGGCGCTGGAGGTAACCGAATTAAAAGGCGGCTCAGCAACTCCGTTCAGGGACTTGGCCAGGCCGGGCTCGGCTGGAGGCGCCTAGGCCCGGCTGACAGGACACTGGTAAGAAGGAAAGGTGCGTGCGGAGGGGATCCAAGCTCTGGAGCTCCAGGAGAAGAGGGGGTGGGGAGCAGTTCTACTACACCAAACATGTCTATGTCCCTTGCCTCCATGTTGGAAAAATCCAGGCTCCATATGGCTTCTCGGGCGAGAGGGAGGGAGATAGTGTCTCCCGGATTCCCCCCAGGGTCTCGCTGGAGGAGGGTGGTGAGCCACCCCGAGAACCCCACCTTGCCAGGCACACCCCAGGAAAGAGTAACAATAGCTGGGGCAGCCCCAGGAGAGGGGACGGGCCACCTTCCTGGACTTAAAAAAAAAAAATTAATGGAAGGAAGTAAAAGAACAAGAGACAGACAGAGAGAGAGAAAAAGGTTAGATTCTTCTTAGCAGCGGGGGAAATTTTTAGCCCTGGCTGCTGAAAGAAAAGAGAGGAGAAAAGGAAAGAAGCAGGAGGAGAGAGAGGTAGAGGGGGAGAGAGAGGGAGGGAGGGAGGGAGAGAGAGAGAGAGAGAGAGAGAGAGAGAGAGAGAGAGAGAGAGAGAGAGAGAGACGCTGCGTGGAAGGAAGCTTAAAGCTTGTGAACTCTTCTTGAACCGAGATTGGAGTCATATGGGCCATAAATCATTGAGACATACTCTCCGCCATTCACAAACTGATAGCCTATTTCAGTCCAGCTTACCTTAGCCACCGACGAGGGGAGAACAGGCAGACATAATATATATTCACATCGAGCCCCAGCGCGAGCGGCAGGCGAGAAATCTCCCCTCCTTGAAGGCAAAGGAAAAAAAGACCCCTGTTTAAAGCTGCGCCGCCCCCCCCCCCGCCCCCCAATAGCCACCCCGGCTGGGGAGAGCCCGAGGGCCAGACCGGCCGGAGGAGCCGCGCGGCGTCCGCTTCAATTCACTCGACTTAGGAGCGGGGGTGCGCAGGAGGGAGGGGGTGGGGGAGCCGGGAAAAAAAGAGAAGCCCGAAAGGTGCTCGGGCGGCTCAGCTCGCCGAGAATCCAGCTCCGGGCTCCGGCGCGGCCAAGCCGCCACAGTGTGCTTGCCCTATAAGACTGGTACGCCCTACTCTCCGTAACAATGGCCTCTGCTTTTGCACAGGGAAAAAAAACCACAGACACACACACACACTCACTCACTCACACACAAGCTCACACCCCCCCCCCACCGCTCCCCCTTGAGCAGGCTTAGATGCCTGATAAGGAGGGAAGGTGAGGGGAGTGTTGGGGGAGGGGGGCATTTTTTGATACACCCCCCCCCAAAAAAAAAGGAAGGGGAGAGAAGGTAGAGGGTTTGTTTTTGTTTCTGGTTAAGAACAGGTAAATGTTTAAATTGGGATTTTGTCGGAGGAGGAAGAGGCGAGCAAAGGCAAGGCAAGGCGGTGGAGTTCACAGCTCCCCCACACCCCACTCGGAAACCATTATGCTAATTAAGAAGTAGCTTTGGGAGGGAGGCCCCAGCCAAAAGCACAGGCCTGGCCAGGGGGTGGGGGTGCTGGGTGCCCCTCCGCCTTCATCCACAGTGGGAACGCGAGGACTTTTTTTTTTTTTTTAAGTAGTTGTACTCCTCTGGGACTGGCGGCTGGGTCTCTGCCCTCAGCCCTCTCAGTCTGGCTTCTCTCTCTGAGGGTCCCAGTCTGTTTCTTCCCTCTCCCCCCTTACACCCTCTCTATTCCTCCTCTCTTCCCCCAAATCTCTAGGCCCACTTTTCAACCTTATGGGGGGGGGCAGACTATATATATATATATATATATATATATATATATATATACACACACACACATATATACATATATATGTATATATATTCCCTCCTTTTTTTCTTTTTTCTTTTCTTTCTTCTTTCTTTTATTTTTCTTTTTCTTTCTTTTCTTTTCTTTTTTTTTTTTTTTTTGAGAACAGACAACAAGAGGTGAGTGATTATTTTAAAAACTCAGAACATCTTGCAGGGGGAGGAAGGTTGATGAGAGGGTGACAAAACCCTGTGTTTAGCTTGAGCTCCAGACACGCTGGCAATAGAGGGGCTACAAGAACTTCACGGAGAAGTTTCTGTTAAGATTCTCACCAGCTAGACAGAAGGGGCTAGGAGGTGATAAGGGCATTTGCACTTCTAAGAAGATGAGAAGAACTAGCAACTAGCGAAATGACTGAGTTTTAAGTGCACTTGCACAAGAGATGGAGGATAGCAACTATTATTATGCAGCACAAACCTGTTTGTTTCTCTTAGCTCTGCAAGATTTATGTCCCCTGACACAAGTGAGGAGGACTAGAGAGCTCAACTTTTCTGAGGGTGCATTTGAGAAGGGGAAGAGAAGGCCAGGCAGGCTGTAGGAGGAACACAGGAGCCAAGAATGTAGGTGTCTGCAGATTTGGGGTGGGGGTGGGGAAGAGCCATTCGAGAGGAGGAGAAAGACAAAAAGAGCACCCGGACCTTTCCCAAAGCTCGAGTGTTTGCAGCCCTGCCTAGTTGCTGACTCGGGGCTTAGTGGATAAAATAGAAAGCTCTCTTTTTCTTACAAAGGCAGATCGGCAAACTTGTTCTCTTAACTTCGAGTAGACAGAGGCAACCACTACTCTGTGACTTCCTGGTTAGAGTCCTTGGCTCTTGCCTTCCCCGGTTTGGATGTACCAGGAGATGGGACTGGGAGAACAAAGGTGAGAGATGGTTTCCATCGTCCTCTTCTGACCAGGAGAGGGTGGCTGTGTCTGGCAAAGCTTCCCTCACACCCCCTCACTCCCCACTTACAGGCTCTGCTTTGGACTTGCTCCCCCAGGGAGTGGTCCCAACCAGCCTCCTCCAGCCTTCACTTCTTCCAGGCCCACCAAGTCAGGCTTCATAGACTGGAGAAACCAGTTTCCTGGGGACCTGCTGAAAAAGAGACCCACTGGTCTCCCTACCCTCCAGCAGCAATAGGAACCCCACACAGCACAGAGCCTCCCGCTGTGATGCCCAAGGATTCTGCTGCCTGCCAAGTGTTGGTAGCCAAGGGAATGGGTGGAGGGGGTGAAGGGTGGGAGTCATTTTTTCCTGTTTATCAGCAGTGTCGAGAAAAGATGTCCAGGCCAGGTCCAGTGTTGGGGCACAAGTCAGGGCTCTCAGAGAGAACTGACAGGGCTGCCTGAGTTTGAGGCTGCAAGGTGTCTTTCCTGAAATCTCTAGACTCTGGTTAGAGAGCTACACGGTACCCTGTGTAGCTTTGGGCCTTCTGGGCTAGGGACTCTCAACCAGGGAGACTTCCAGAGGTTTCAGGAAGCCAGCCGCTTTGGATTGGTTCTCTCATTCCCCCAGACAAAAATGTCAAGACTACACCGGACCCTGCAGCTCGCACAGCTATTGCTTCCACTGGCTAGTGAAGTCAAGAGAAGGTAACTCTTGGCTGTGGGGCTGCATAGCTGTGCCTCAGGGAATAAGAGAGCCTTGAGTGCACCCAGACCTTTGTACCCTCTAAGGTTGGGCTGTGGGACTATCAGGCCTGGTGCTGAGCTCCAGTGGAAGTTTTCCCGAGACTGTGGCAGCCCCCTCCCTCCATCCCAGAGCCTCTGGACTCCTTGTGTTCCCTCTGGCTACACAATAAAGTGGGGTGCAGTGGGGTGGGTACAAAAAGAAAGACTAGAGAGCAAAAAAGCTAACTTGGAGAAAAAATTCAGAAGCTATGCACCCCCAAATGTAGTAGGATATAGAGTTGGGGTTTCTCAACTAATTCTGGAGAGCAGAATCTATCTGAAATGTTTGAGAGGCACTCAGAGTCTCAGTTTAGTTTTTTCCTTGCCCTTTTCTTCCTTTTTTGGTGATTTCTGGCTGACTGGTTGCCACAGACTGGAACTGGGAGGGTGGAGGTAGATGGTAGAAGTAGTGTTCCTCACGCAGGGAACCCATTTCCTTTGGGGTATTGCCACAGGCTAACTCCAGGGGACAAAGGCAGGGAAGTGATGAGGATGAGCAGGGAACTTGGAGTAGAGACTTTAGGTGGGTCTGAGGGAAACTTTATGGTCTGGAAAGGGAGGGAGAGGGGAGAAGGGTTTATCACTATTTATAGTGAACTCAGGATTTAGGGGCAGATTATAGAAAGAAGAGAGGACAATTTCTTCCTGGATTTAAGGGAAACTTGGGCAACTTACTCTATGTGTGCAGGCTGTGTGTGTGTGTGTGTGTGTGTGTATAAGGGGTAATTGAAAAAGAAAAATTAGGAGAAAAATTTAGCCACAGAGATCTTAGTGTAATCTAATAAAGGCAGGAATTAATAATAAAAGCAAAAATTAGAGCAAATGTCTCTGTTCATAGACATTCTTTCTTCTCAGATTGTTTTCGCTGCAGAACCAGGGCACTTGCTGGTGGGTAATCCCTCCTCCACACTTACTCTGTGCCCAGTGCCAGGGGACAGGAGCACCGTAAGCCCCCTGAGCCATTGCTAGCTGCCCACTTCAAGACCCAGAGAGGAAATCATGTCTGTTTGCCTCCCCAAAAAAATCTATCAGACAGAAAGCAAATGAAAAGGAGAAGAGAGGAGAACATTCTCCTCTTTCAGAAAGGATTTCTGACATCAGCCTTGGGGGGACCAAGGATCTACCCCAACTCAGCCAGTCCCATATATGCAAAGCCTACCGGCTGGCTTACAACCTAAAAACTATGGGCGAGGCTTTCAGCGAGAAGTTTCTTTCCGGTCCTGCCCGGGTTCCAAACTCCAAACTCTTCCAGCTTCACTGTCCAACTTTTGGACCAAGGCAGAGTGATGTAAAGTTCACATACGTTCCCAATTCTCCACTTTTTCTTAAATATTAATAAGTGTTCACCTGGGGTTGTAAAATGCCAGTTGCTACTGAGGAGGGCTCACGCTATTTGGGCTTCCAATATGCCTGAGCCGCAGGGAACAAAGGGGCGGCGGGAAAAAGATTCAGCTCCTCCGTGGCCCTGTAGACCCGGCTCAGCAGAAACCAGGATCCAGGCTCCAAAAGGAAGAAGAAAGCCTCTGTGGTTGCAGAAGAAATATCCAAGCTGTACTCTCCTCCCTACCCCAGTTGTCACACCGGGGTGCATGAGGGCGGCAGGGGAGAAGCAGGGCGGCCATGAGGGTTTTGCAAACTCTACTCCAAACCACCCAGGTCCCCTGAACACGCTGGCCAGAGGCTAGCGGGCGGGCGGTGCCGTGGACCACGTCTGGAGACCCGGCAGGCGGGCCGTTCGCAGATAAGGCTTTCTGAATCAGAAACTCATCTAGAAACTCAGTCCTGGCCTGGTAACCCTACCCAGGCAGAATGCGCTGAAGGTGGGCTGAGTGGAAAAGGCAAGGGAGGGCAGAGAATCTTGGAGGGTTGGGGTGAGGGTGGGCATTGCTGGGAAGGGAGGGGGAAGCCAGCAAGAGAGGAGTGGGGTCCAGCCCTCTTTGGTGATGGCGCAGGCCTCTCCTGACAGATTGGATGTCTCTCTCCCAGCGACCTCTGTTTAACAGACAATAACTCACTGGATTAATGACCAATCAGCGGAAGGCCTTCCGACTTGTCTCCAAATATAAAACTCCAGAATGGGATAGGGCCAGAGACAGGGCCCAGACCCTTTTGTTTTTTTGCTTTCTCTCAAAATAGTTGGGGCTCTAGGATGTGGATTTTCATCTGGCCTAAGACTCTGATTACCAGAACCCCAAAGATTAAGTTGTTTCCCATCACTTCTTCCCACTTCCTTCTCCAGAACATACTCCTGACCACACTTCCCATGGTGGTCTGGAAACCTTCCCTCCTTGGTTGGCCTCTTCATATTCCTGATCCTAGAAGAAATCTCCCTTCTTGCAGTGGGGCAACTTCTGGGAAGTCCCCAACCAACTCTTTTTAAAAAATATTTATTTTATTTATGCATACAAGAGCTGGGGTGTAGGCCAGAGGTGGGGGGTGTTTGGAGGATTCACCAGAGACAGAGTGGGGAGCAGAACAGGCGGATCCACTGAAATACACTGCAGAGGGGAGCAGCTGGTGAGGCAGGAGAGGTCTGCTACACCATGGGGGTCAGCTCCCTGGCTGGGGATTGAACTTGTGCACAGCAGTGGCTGGCAATAGCTTCATAGTGCTGAGATTTAACCCCTTGTGTCTTCAGGGATGCCCACCACCCACCTCTTTTCTTCCCCAGTTTGGGGAAGAAATGAAAAACAAGAAAAAGAATACAGCAGTGGTTCATCTACATTGTCGGTTTCAGTCCTGGCTGTCCTGGAAGGATACCCTGGTATATAGTTCTGTGGTACCTTGCCAGGAGGAAGGGCCCAAAGGCCCAGGGGTACCAGCGAGACTGGGATGAGGGGGGGGATTGGCAGGGACTGGAGCTGGAAGGGTGGAGGTAGATGGTAGAGTAAGTGTTCCTCAAGCAGGGAACCCATTTCCTTTGAGCTGTTGCTGCAGGCTAAGGGACCTGTCAAACTCCAGGGAACAAAGGCAGGGTAGAGATAAGGGTGAGAAGGGAATTTGGGGTGGAAGACACCGCATCATATGATCTAAATTCCAAAACCACAATTCATTTTCTGGGTTGGAATAGGAGGGACTTCAAAAACCAGCCGAATTCTGAACAAGAATAACTCCAGCCTTAGTCAGGTTCCTGGCAGGGAAATGGCTTGCTCTGCGAGTCTGGGCCCCTCCTTCCTTAGCTGCCCTCCAAATGCCAATCCTAGCTTCACTCACAGACAGGCAGACACACACACACACACACACACACACACACGCACATCCCTATATCTAATGCTCTCAGCCTGGGCTTCTCTGGTGAGAAAAAGAACACGTCTAGGAAGAGGAATTGTCCAGATTTTAATGGATTTCCTGGAGCCAATCTGAATCCACTGCTCTGGGTGTACACAAACTCTCAGTATGCTGCGCAGAGCATGCAGGAACTTCTATACCCAGGTGCCAAGACAACCCTGAGAAACACCAGAAGATGTCCGGAGCACTAGACAATTACTCAAGTAGTATCTTATCCACCCCTGCCATTGTTACAGACAGGGAAGCTGAGGCCCAGAGCTGGGAAGTGATTTGTCTAAAGTCAAACTTGGGATAGGCTTGGCAATGGGGAGGCTTGGTTTCACCCACTGTGTGAAGCAGGGTGCTGTTGGGCCTCAGTGTCCCCTTCTGTAAAGCCAGAGCATGTGTGTGGCAGAGAAGGGTTGGAGTAATTTATCTCTCAGGTCCCTTTTTAGACTGACAGTTTGTGTTGCTCTGTGTGCTGATGTCAAAGTGAGTGACAATAAGCAGTAATAAACCGAGTTCCGACAATAACCGGCAACATCCTAACCAAACACAGACTATTTCCTCTGGGATGGAAATGCTAACACCCTGCCACTGTGCACCAGCTCCACTCCAGGTCCTCTCCCCCCCCCCCCCGCCCCCACAGGTGCTCCCAGACTGGTTTCACTGCCCCCCAGTGTTGGGGGTGGGATGGGGGAGTTGTTCTCTATCTTCATCTCTTCATCACCAAATCAAAAGTGCTATTTTTGGACACAGCAACCTGAGCAGTAAATAATTAATTTGTATAATTAGAAGAGGAAGGCTTGAACCTGGCAATTTTTAACCAGGAGTCAATGCGCCCATTGTACCGGCCTGGCCTTCTCACCCGACCCCCAACTCTGTCTGCAGCCTCCCCAACTGCCTCCCCCACCCCAGTTGAAGACCAGCATTCTCAAGATGGCAGGGTTCACAGAGTCAGACTCTGCTCCCTCCCCAAGGAAGTTCCATTCTCTGTCTTGCAGCCCCCCCCCATCATCAGTCTGCCTGCAGCTGCCCCTTGCAGTTTGCTTTCCCTACCCCCTAAAGCTGTGCTGAGCTCTAGGTCCAGGCTCTCTGCTCTTCGAACACATGTAATCCACCTCCCCAGCTCAAAGATGCCTCAACAATGCAGCGAGTTTGCATTTCAAGAAACTCCCATTAATATCAATTTACTTCACTGAAACCTCAGGTTCTTCATCAAGTTGATGATTTATGATAAAATCAATTAAATTACGGCCACTTAGGGCCCAGCCGCTTCCTCTCAGATTTCATTGGTGCAGGGCCCAAGTGTCTGGTGGAAAATGCAAGTTTGGCTGGAGGCGAGGAAAGATAATTCTGCGGCTGAGAAAATTTAATGCAAAACAATTTCCAGGCAAAGTCAGGCGTCTGGATAGAAATGCAAGAGCCACCAGTTGGCCTGCAGAAATAACTATCTGGGGGTCAAATATTTTTCTCTTCACCCCCATTATGCTGCATCTTTCTTGCTCACTCTGTTCCCCTTTGTGCTCACTTGACCCCTCTCAAGCAGAGATTTTTAGGGGAATCTGGCGTTAATTGTAGGACCCAAGCTTGCTACAGCTTCAAACCAATGATACCCTATCACCCCAGGCCCTTTTCTCCTCTCCCCTGCCCCTCCCTACCCAGCCAGGTTCAACAATTTCTCAGTCTCCCATGGCAAAGTGAAAGGTTCAAAGTGAAGATCAGGCAGCGTGGGAGATGGCACAGAGAGGCCAAGAGCCAGGGGCCAGGCCAAAGTGGGCTTTGCTGCCTGTGGCTGTGGGAGGAAAGAAAGCACCAGCAGGAACAAGCACTGCCGTTTGGCGAGGGCACGGGGCAGCAAAGTGCGTCCAGAGCTACCAGACTCAGAGGACACGGAGTCTCCCTCCTGGCTCCTTGTGTGCCCACTCACAAATCTCCCTCCCGGGGAGTACTGCACGCAACAAAAACCAAACAGAACACACATGCACCCCAATGTACAGACACTAAGGCAACACGCCAGCGCACCTACACAGGAGCATGCCTGCACGCTCCTTACACCTCTCACAGACCCGCTGCATCCCGCACCGGCAAAAGGGCAGCTCCTGTCATCTCCCCACATCTGGGAAAATAAACCCCAGCGAATCAAGCTGGCATTGCCTCCCACTCCAAGAAGAGGGGCTTCTCTGGCCTCTGAGCTGTTTGGTTTTTGGTTTCCAGAGGAGGCAGGGAGTAAACACAGCTTCTCTGAAGCCATAAATCATCCCCTCTTCTACCTTCTCAGTTTAACACCCGGCCTCAGCGCAAACCCTTGTAGTTTCAGCTTCAAATAACCCCCTAGGTGCTAAAAGGCTCAGCCAGGGTGGCAGCTGGACTGTGGGAGCAGGGCCCAGCCACCTCCTACCCCAGCAGATGCCCCTGGCGCTCTCAGCCTACAGCTCCCACCTCCCCCGGAAAACTCTCCACTGCCTCCAACACCCCTCCAGGACAGGAGAACACCCCCCAGCCCCGAGCCCATTCCTGCCCACACATCCACACGCACTGCCCCGCGCTCCTCCACACTGTCCTGCAGACCAAGATCCCCCGTCACCCTGCCCTGCCCACACCCTGCGTCCTGAAGTTGCGCACATCTTTGTCTACCCCGCTTCGGGTCCAGGCTCTTTCCTCACCCAGGAGAGAGGCCTGGAGCCCGCGGCTCAGCCGGCTCTGCTCTGACCCTGCGCGCCGGGACTCGGCACCCCACACTTACCTGTGCGGACTCCCGCTAGGGCGTGGGCAGCGGCGGGCGGCCGGGAGCTGGGGGCGCAGGAGAGCCTAGTGCCAGGCCCAGGTCCCTCGGCCCCCGCTGGGGCTCCGCGGCCGCGGCCGGTCGCATCCCGGTCATTCGGACCCCAGCAACCCGGGAGCGCCCTCCGAGCCGGGGGAGAGGCCCGGAAGCGCTCGCCCCCACCCCGCCCCGCCCCCGCCCCCGGCTTTGTTCGTTCTTCCAGGCCGCCGGGGCCGCGAGGCGCGCGAATGCTGCGCTCGGGGCGCGGTTGGCGCCCCGTTCCGGAGAAGCCGGAGCTCCCCCTCCGCGTGGGCCCGCGTGGGGCTGCGGGAAGCCGGGCGCGTCCGGCACTGAGCTGGGGTCGAGGCTTTGAGAGCCGGCCAAGTTGCCAGGCGAGAGGAGCAGCGACTGACAGGGGGCACCGCGAGGCGCGGGGAGAGCGGGGGCGCCATGGCGGAAGGCGGGCGCACCGGCGGCTCTTCAATGTCACCAGCGAAATGGGTTCCATATGTCCGGCCCGGCGGAGAAGGGAGGGGAAGGAAGAGAGAGTTCTGGGCAGGACGGCCCGGGAGGTGGGAAGGTGGGGGGTGCGCAACGGGGGAGCAGAGCAGGGGGCGGAGGGGATGGGGGGTTGGGGTGGTGAGAAGGGTTTGCAGGTTCCTATTCCGCTCGGGTTTCCTAAAGCTGCTTAGGCTGGTAGGAACTTTCTTCCCCCTTTTCCTTTTCTTTCCTGAAAGATGGGGGAGGGAGGAGGTTAGTGAGGGCTGTAGCAGTTAAGGCTGGGGGTGCAAGGGCTGGAAGCGAAAGGGACAGTCCCCAAGTGGTAGAAGATCTACTTCTCCCTGCCCCTGAAGAGGGGGAGCAGAGCCCACACCCCAGAGAAAGAAGAGAGGCCAAGGGAAGGCTCCCTGGGTCCAGGTGGAAGAAAGAGACCCCAACTTCCTCCCCTCGCCCAAGGTGGACTTGCTTTGGGACCTTCCAACCATTCAGTTAGCAACGTTGGTGGTGGCAGAGGGGATTGGGGTGCCCAAGACGTCTTGGCCATTTCCTGACACTTGACTTCCTACCGCTGCCACACACCTGCCTGTGCCCAGGCCTGCTCCAGCCGCAGCTACTTCTGGGATGGCCTCGCTGTAGGCACCTGCCTGGGGGGAAAGCCTGGAGTTTGGAGGAGCTTCCAGACTTGCAGCCCTTGCTCCTGGTGCCTGTCCCCCAGGGTTGGGCTGCGTGTTCTCAGTTCTCTCTCTCTCTCTCTCTCTCTCTCTCTCTCTCTCTCTCTCTCTCTCTCTCACACACACACACACACACACACACACACACACACACAACCTCCTTTCCTTCCTCCTTCCCTCCCTTCCCTTTCTAGCCATCTCTGCTCCCTGTCCCTCTCACAGTCTCTTTGTCTTCTACACTCTGCCTGTGTGTCTTAAGTTTGACCTGAGCCTTGTGAAGGACTAAGCAGTGTCTCCAGAAATCACTTCTGGGCTCACTTACTAGGTTACCTCTCTCCTTAGGACAACGCGGAGCTCTTGGCTTCAGGATACTTTCCTAGGAGTGGAGGAACCCCCTCTCTGTCATGGAATCATTCTCTTCTACAGAGAAACAGGCAAAACGAGTGGTTTCCTTTCCCCTTCCCTTCTCATTTAAGACTCTGTGTGTGTGTGTGTGTGTGTGTGTGTCCCCATCCAAGTTGTGGAGCTCTTTCCAGGACAGGCTTCCCTCTCTTCTGGACTATCTTTTGTCTCAGCTCTCCCGTTATCCTCTCCTCGGGCTCAGCCTTGACTTCCCATCTCAGAAAGGGATACTGGTGTTTATCTCCAGGGGCCTCTGTTTCCCTTCATCCTCGCTCCTCATCTTTCTGCCCAACTCCTCCGGTCATGAAAGCCCTGGCAGCCAGTTTCTTAGGCACAGGCTAGCACTATGAGTACACAGAGAAAGTGGACGCCAACAGAGCATGGGGAGAAGACAGAGTCAGCAGCTTTCCTGAAGCCCCTTCCATCAAATGCATTCCATCCCAGCCTCTGAATAGCACAAAAGCAAATGTGGAGTGTGTGTGTGTGTGTGTACACAAGCACATGCACGCGCGTGTGTAGAACTGGTAAGAGGGTCATTCATGGTTAGAGGAAATATATACATTAACAACAAAGTCTTTCAAACTTGCTGATTTGGGGGTAGGCCTACGTACCTGGATGGAGGGCATCAGGCCTCACAGATGGATTTATCTAGGGGCTGGCAACTAAAAGATAATGGTGGAGAAGGATGGTCTCCCTGCTTTTGTCTCCTGGGGATGTCTGTGTGCTCTTTGGGGAAAGGAAGGGGAGGGGGTATCCCCAGGGCCGAAGAGACAAAGACCTGAGGGGACTGAGAGAATGGAAAGGAAAAGAGGGGGGATCAGGCCTCCACGTCATGAGGAGGCAGCAGGGGAGTGCAGATGGAGGAGGGAGGAGGAGTTGGAAGCAGAGGGGTGGGGGTCCTAAGGGTTGACTCCCAGCTCTCCCCACTACCTATGGCCTGTCCCAAAGAGCAGATCCTTCAGCCCCCCCCCTTTTGTCCCCTACCCTCCAACAGGCTGAATTTAGAAGCTAATAAACATGACTATACCCTCTTCCTTCTCCTTCCAATCCCTCCTTTCCTCGGAAGAAATCCTCCCCCACTCTCTCAGGGAATCCAAGACTTTGACCTAAATTCTGGAGCACTCTTTAGGGGGGAACTCATCCTCTCAGGGACATGACACACACGCACCCCACTTCCCAGGTGAGCGAGGAGGAAATACTTGCCTCCCATACTGAGTGAGCTTGCAGGTCTCTCAAGGAGAGAGGCTGAAAGATTTGGAGCCCCTTATCCCTCAGGTCTGTTGCTGAGTCCCCCAGCCTTTCTCACCAACCCCCTCCACCACCCCCATGATCTCTAGTCCTGTCAAAGTTGCCTCTGAATCCAGTTTCTCACCAATTCCTTTTATCTAGGCCAAGTAATGCTCCCACCACCCCAGCCTGGGGCTTGGGCCTTCTCCTTCCCCCTATACCCATTTGAGCCCAAAATGGAATGCTTCACCCACCACCCACCCACACATTTGCCTGCTAGCAGAACAGGACCCAGCACCCACTTGGAGCAGAGTATGGGAGCCAGCTCCTGCATGCTGCCAGGAGTGGGGCCCAAGACCCCACTCCACATGGCTAATGCCATGAATAATTAACACCTGGGCTCAGGCAGGCTTCACACTCATTTTCCTGCTCAAAGGTTTATACTAACAGACAGAGTTAAATATCACAGATAATAGTGGCTATAAAGCCAATTGACTGGGCTCCAGCCAGAGATGGAGAAGTCAGCGGCCAGAACTACTCTTGGCAGAGGCTCCTGCCCTCAGCCCTTCATCCATCACAACTTTGGGGCACAGTGCAGAATATCCCCAGAAGCTACCTCTGGCTTTGCTCCTGACCAGCAGAGGGACTGAGACTTCCACTTGAGACCTAAAGAGAAAGTTACCAGTTCCCTTTCCCCGGATCTGCACCCCATTTGCTCCCTGTTAGGATGGGGGTTAAGAGGAGGAGCACACCCCCTGTCCTGGCACACTCACCAACTTTCTGGAACTACCTGATTCCTAGAACATTTTTCCTAGAAAAACTTAGAAAAGTTTTCACTGCTTTAGTCTCAAACACATCATCCCCCCACTGCTGAGGAAACTTTCTTTGTTTCAGGAGGTCGAAGGAAGGCTACTGGAGTGTGAATTCATTTCCTTGTTTTGTTAGCCAGGAAGGTGGGGAACCAAGGCTTACAGCTTCTCTCCCTGCCCTTCACCCTCTGTCTCCATTGTCTCCCCAACTTGGGCAGCTCCTTCTCTACTCTCAACACTGCCCTACACATAGTCCTGTAGATGAAGGTTTAATACTGTAAATTGCACTGTATTTATATAGCATATAGCTTTACTGGTAGAATCAAAACTAATTTAAAGCTAGAATTTAAAATACTGAACCCCCAGCCCCTCCAATTGCAGAGGACTTTGATTTGGTTGCCCCCAAGATAACAAAAATCTTCGCCTTCAACTCCAATAATTCCTTCCTCTGCCTCCACCTCTCTTGGCCCATCAAGGTCCTTCTGCCTACAGAGCTGGGATCTTTACCCCGGGTGGCCGGAGTCTGAGCAACCCAACTCCTGGAGGGGGAACCGCTGAAAAATGAGGCTCTGCCTGCAGCTGCAGGAATGTTGGCTCTATCAGGCTCGCAAATATAATTTTTATATTAGGTCGTGGTCTTTGACTGGGTTTATATGCCAATGAGGCATTTCTGGTTTACCAAATTTATACAAATCTCGCCTTAATTGATAATCACAGATGCTGTAATTTAAGACCTCCAGCTATACAGCTTTCATATTAACTGCTGATATATTACTGTAAATCGTCTGAAATAACCAACTCCTGGGAGCAGAGCAGAGAGGGAGGAAGTGCCTCTGAGAGCGACTCTCTCCCGGCCGCAGAAATAGCCCAGCTTTCACATCATTTTCCATGAGAAATGATTTATCGAAGACATGGCCATAAACAACACAACTCGCTCACAAACACACGCAGACGCTCTCGCACACACATACACACGCGCACAATGGCTGGCATGCTGGCCCGAGAAGCTGACACCCATATTGCTATAAATCAAGAAAAAGGTTGGAGGAGAGGGAGCGGGAGAGAGAGAGAAGAGGAATATTCCTAAAATCTCTATGCAATGCCTCAATGGGTATAAACACACAGAGCACCGTGTGAAGAGAAATGGCAGGAAATGAAGATGGCTATTTGTCACATTTTACGACAATAACATTAATAACAAACAATAAATTTACATGGACATATAAGACGCGGTAGGTAGTGAGAAATCCCTTTTACTTACAATACCCCAGCCCGCGGTGTGGCTCCGGCTGCGGGGCTGTTTTATTGCTGCCTCCCTCTCTTTTTCTCTCTCCCTCTCTCTCCCCCTCTCTCTTTTTTTTCTCGGGGTACAGGCTTGTTTTTCAAAGGACAGTTGAATTGCACGTCAGAAACAGGGAGACCGAGCCTGCGATTTTCCTGACGAATACATATCTATTCTGCAACCTCGGCATTAATTATTTAATGAATCACGTGACCAGGAGGGGGAAGGGGGTCTTTCGATTTCAGGCTCAAAGGACCACTATGACCTTCCCCTTCAGGAGGAGAAATTTTCCTGCAAAATAGGTCCCCCCCAACCCACCAATGGAACAGTAGTGAGTTCTCCTCTTCCCATACTCACATCTATACCTTCTGTATCCACAGCTCCCTAACACCCCCACACACACTTACCCACAGCCCACCTCTCCTCTCTCCCTTCTCCTCCTGCTTCTGCTTAGTTCATGAAGGTGCAGAAATAGTCTGCAGGGGCGTCTGGGGGGTGGGGGTGGGGTGGGCACCGAGCCCTTCTCCAAGCTTCCAATTTTTCTCTCTGCATCCTTTAAGATTAAGAATTCCCTCCAATTCCATTCTGTCCCTCACTCCTGGGGGATTTATTTTAGCAGGACCCACTTCCCCTCTTCCTAAATAGTCAACAACATTTCTAAAGGAAGCAGCTTCAAAAGGAACAGTCCCTATGTCTATGTTGTGCGTGTATAAAGCAGAGGGGGGGCGCGGCTTCTGGCTTTAATTCTCTTTTTTTATTTTTTGTGGACCTTCTGAAGGGGCGGAAAGGGACAGGGTGAAAAGATGACTCTGGAGCATCTAGAGTTGAGAGTAACCCCATAAGGGGGGGTTGTTCTGCCGTGTTATTACTATTATAGGAAACCAAATTCTTCTGACTGAATGGAATATGCTCTAGAGACAAAGACCTGGACTAAGAGTTCTACACAAAAGAAATGAACATTCAATCTCTTGCTACCTCTTTCACCCCCTGTTTCAAGTGCCCCCTTCCAGTGAAGACCGCTGGAGATCTCAGTGGGAGAGGAGGGGTAGAGAAGGGGAAAGAGGCTTTGAAGTTGGCCTGGCAGCCGGTCCCTCTTGCCCAGGTGTTAGTGCCCTGAGCTTCCAATCAGCACACAATGGAGCCTGATCAATGGGAAAAAGATGGGGATGGGGGTGCACATGAAAGGATTAAACCCCAGGGATAGGAGAAATCCATCCCCTAGGCCAAGAGAGAAACATAACCAGACTCCTTCACCCCAGACACAGAAACAAAACAAAACAAAACCCCAAATGCCCCAAACCTTCACACACAGCTTGGCCCCAGAAAGAGGAGACCAGTCACAAAGTGGAATGAGAGTCTTGGGTGACGGTGTGGATGGGGGTGCAAAGGGGAGCAGAAGAGACATTCCTGAAGAAGCCCCACGCCTCACATTCCCAGCCTTATCTTCAGCAGCTCTCTGGGCTGCAGGGCTGCAGGGCCACAGCTGTGGGGGTAGGCGGCACAGGAAGAACAAATGAAACTTGGGGCTCAAAGTGATTTATTTGGGGGGGGCTGAACCAAAAGCAATTCAATGGAGAGACGGTTCCGAACCCAGCTGCCACCCAGCATGGGTCTCTGTACTGCCCGGTCTGCGCTGGGTCAACAGGGCCTCCCCAGAATTCCAACCCCGACTGGGTGGGGGGCCCTGAGGGCCAGACTCTGTAGGGGGGTGGTAGGCTTTGATTGTCCAGATACAAAACACAGACTGGTATTGAATTCAGCCTGCTCCAGACAAGAGCCCGGCGCCCGGCTCCAGCGAGGGCAAAACCCCCGCAAGGTCCTGGTCACAAATCCACTAAAAATTGTCCCCCAAAGAAAAACACTCCTCTAAAAGTCTTGAAAGAAAAAAGAGGGGGTGGGAAGGGGGGAATAATGTGCCGTATGCTGAGGCATGGGAAAATGGGAAAACAACTGTCTCTAAAATGGAGAGATTGTTTTCAAGGACAAGAAAAAGAACAGTAAAATGACATGAAGGCACCGGGCAGGTTCTGTTAAAATGCCCACACTCCATTCGGATCCTGGGAATGTCGGTGTTCAAATAAACAAGCGCCGGAGCCCGAGCTGAGCGCTTTCTTGCTGCCGATAAAGCGAACGTTTATACAGTGAGAAAGGCGAGATTGATTTACGAATCTGAACGCGCCAGTTTTATGGCCGATCACAAATCCGTCAGCGCTCAACTCACGCTGGGAAACTTCCCAACTCCGTTTTCCAAGCAGACCCTCCTCCCGGCCACCGCTTCCCAGGGAGACCCACCACGGGGGCCTGGGGCTGCCTCCCGGCTCCAGCGGGGCTGGGCAGCTCCAGTCTGCCCTGAGGGTGCAAAGCAGGGAGGGCCCAGGAACCTCAAGGGAAGGGAGGTCAAAGATTAGGAAGACTTGGGGTGCACATCAAAAATGTAGGCGGTGAACCCGAGGGTCAGGAAAACTCCAGGTAACACTGAGCTCTGCAATGTTGAAGTCTGGGAGGAAGGGATAGGGGAGATCTCCCAGTGCCATCTGCATCTGTGGGGTTGAAACCCTTGCGTGAACCCCAGCCTTCCCTTTCCATTGTTTCCTTATTTTCCGTTGGCGGACCCCTAATCCTCACATCACAGAGAGAAGCTTACAAAGTCCCGGGTGACCAGGTATTTGACTCCCAGACCTACAGAGGTTCCACAACTGGTTATCGGTCCTTAATGAGAAATGGGTGCTGTGCCCCTAATATTTCCAGTCCAGGAACAGTCCAGTTCACCTTTCTGTTTGCTCCATTTCCTTCCCAAGGCCTCTAGCCCCTGCATTTATTATGCCACCCAGGGACAAAGGAGATGATATCAACCAACAACTAGTTATTTTTGCTTGAGACAGAGTCCCCAAGTTACAGGAGACCATTGACAAAATGCAAACCAACAGTCCACACACAGCCCAGCAAGGTTCTGTCTCTCTTCCTCTTAATCCGAAAGGAGTATTTCCTCTTCCCAGCTGGAGTCTGTCTGTCTGTCTCTCTTTGTCTCTTCCCCCTCCTAAGAGAATGGCTGCTGGTGTGGGCTTTTAAAAAACACATCAAGTAGAAATACAGACAGGACTCTGTATTGAGGATTCACTTTTTAGCAAATCCTCCACTTATCTCTGCAAATTAAAAGTTGCTGGAAACTTCAGTTAACGTGGCAGAACAGCCCCTGAGAGTGGTCAGTATAAAACACTGACCCTTCTCTCACCTCTCTTGTTTCTCTTGGTCTCTTAGTAGCTGGGATGGGGTTGGGGATTTGGGGAAGGGGGTGAAGAATGGTTACAGGGATAGCTTCCTGAACAAAGAAACTTCAGAGGCTGTGGATTTGGTTAAGAGACCTTAAGAGACATTAACTTCCAAGAGTGGACATGGAGGGAGCCCTCTCAGTCCTCAGGACCCAGGGTTTTGTTCCCCTAGTTCCCTGTGGACCCCTTATATAGCCTCCCTTTGCCTTTCTTCTTCAAATCCCACCAAGCCAAATAGGAAAGAAGAAAAGGATGATCTGAACATGGGGGAGAGGGGTGATGAAGCCTGGCCTAGGGAAGGAACTCTGCACAGAGAGACAGATCGTCACCCTCCACTCCTCCCCTGGCTGTACCCTGAGCTAAAGTATTTACTCTTCTTATCCCTGATGGTCTGTAGTAGGAAAATAATCCAAAAATTCCAAGAAACTAAAGAAGGGGTTGGGGGCTGGAGGGAGATGGAAAAGATGGGGCACACAACGGCCCAAGGACCCCTCCCTGCCGAGGTGACTTTCCCTCCCAGGCAGGAAGCAGGGGCCAGCACAATGTCCAGTCTCAGAGAGGTCAAGGGGCTTCCGAGGTCATTTTGTGGTTCTAATACTGAGCTAATCGCCTAGAAAACGTGGCCTCTCCATGAACTCTCTCTCTCTCTCTTTCTCTCTCAGCCAGCCTCCAGCCTCCAAATCCTCAGTGAGCCCCAAGGAAAAGGGGCCTACATATTCAGGCCTGGGGCAGAGCCTGCTGGCTCCCTGGCCACTAGAGGGAGGGGGGGGCGGAGAGCCCCCAAACCAAGAGAGCCAAAGGAAACCAAACCAAACCCTGAACCTCCAGGAAGAAGGGAGGGGGGAGTCAAAGAGAAAGATTCCGGTGCCAGAGAAGCTCGCCTGTGAGCAGGACAGTTTCCTGCTCCAGAGAGTTGCAAATATTTGTCCAGAATCGCAAGCTAGGCGCAAATATTAAAAAACAAAGACATCCACCTATATCCGGCTCCAGTGCTGGTGCATCCCACTATTCCTGGCGGCAGCAGTGACAGCTCACCCGCCAACAGACACCAGACACGTAGGACCCGAGGAGCCCCCAGTGTAGACCAGCAGAGTCGCGAAACAAACCAGCTCCTCAGTACCCCACCTTACAAATATGCACACACGCGGGTATTCCCCCAGCCGCCTGCATTTTCCAAAAGCGGAAAAGCACCTCTGGGCTGCCTCCCAGCCAACCTTCTCTGGGTTTTTTCAGAAGCCCTGACACCTCCGCCGCAAGCAGTTCAAACACTTTCCAGGTGTCGGCCCCTCTCTCTCTGACCCAAGCATCAGTCATCATAAAAGGCAGCAAACCTGACTAAGTGTCCACCATAAAAACCCGAGAAGACAGTTGAAAAAAGAAAAAGGAGGCGACAAAGTGTTTCTTCTTTGTAAAAAGAGCTTATAAAATGATCCCCCCCCACCACCAAAAATAAAGTCAGCTCGGGGGTGGGGGGGGTGCTCATTACCTTTGCGCCTCTCGCCTCCTCTCGCAGACGCCGAGGATCCCATTCATGGCGAACGGTGTCTTCCAAACTGAGAGAAAAAAGTTTTCAACTTTATGGTTCCAAATTTTTTCCCCCTCGCAGATCCGGGAGAGACGGCTAACACTTTTTTCCCCCAACAGCCGGTCTGCGGAGATTTGCTGTTGAATAATAACAAAGGAGAGAGGATACGTATTTAAAGAAAAGAAGTGATTAATGGTTTTCTGTATAATTCTCACATTTTTCTTAGCTCTTGTCTACACAGAATGGCTGTGAACTTTAAGCTCCATAGAAATCTTTTTTATTCTATTCATACCTTCCAACGAGCAGCTTTGATTTGGTTCTATAGAGACATTCCTGGGGGGGCATATGCTTTTTAAGAACTATTTTCCCCTCTACCAGGCCGCCACGTCCCCTGGCAGCTAAGCATCACACCGCGATTCGACCGAAACAAAGCGCCGGTCTCATCCTCCAAGTCCCGGGATTTTTTTATGAGTCTCCGGGCAGCATTTACCCGGCGGGTTAGCCGCCCTTGCCTGCTCCCGGACACCGGCCCGCGCGCCCCCTGGTCCTGCCCAGCCTCAAACTCCCCGCACTGCGGCGAACTGCAAACCAGAGCAATACCAAAGAAAGAATAATAAAACGTGGGTGGGGGGTTGGCTCTTTTTATTTTCTGAAGAAAGATGGGACCCCAAAAAAACGACTTTTAATTGCATATGCTCTCCAGAGCTTTTTGGAGAGGGGTGGCTGGACCCTGGACATCATCCGGGGCCCCCGCGGCCCAAGCTCCCAGACCTTAGAACTTCTCATTGGGTGCAGCACAAAAGCGACCCGAGCAGGACCATGCTGCTGAGGGTCATCTGCACCCCAGCCCCTTCCCCCACTCCATTCTAGGGGTGACTGGGACCTCAGAGACATAAAGCTATTTGGTCCCCAGTCATACCTTCGATACTTTCTATGAGAAAGAAAATGAAAATTAATACAGGAGCAGGGCTTCACAAAAGAGGCCATTTGTCTTCTTGATTATCTATTTGCTTGTCAGAGTTTGAGCTATGGCACCGGCTAGCTCCTTTGTAATATAAAAATACTCTGAAAACCTGCAAACACCCAGAAACATCTGTGCAAAAAATTAGACTCATTAAACCCTTAAACACCTCAGAGGAACACGATACCTTCTTAGGCAGGAGGAAAGAGGCCGGCCTCGCGGAATCCTCTCTCTCGAACTTTAATAAGCAAAGAGCCGTCTGTCTAGAAGGAGACAGCTTAACCGCATTTTATTTGCTTATGACAAATAAATCACAATATGAAAGGCTTTGCCGCACTTAAGCCTCTTGTGTCCTACAATGAAACATTTTCCCCCCATTAGGGATTGGAGTCAGCCCTCCCAGCCCTTTCAATCCATTTTTGGACTGGAAGGAAAAAAATTAAAAGGCCCAAACAGAACACACCCATCCCAAAAGGAAAACAAGCCAGCTATTACAAGTTGGAGTCCTCCGAGACAGAAATTCCCACCGGACCCTTTGGAAAAAATTCTTAACCACATGCACTGTGAGTGGGGTGCTTCAATCTACTGGGTGGCATTTGTCTGTATCTTCACATCAAGGTTTCAACAAAAACACGCCGTGCTGGTCACAAGAAACCAAACATTTATTTCTATTGTCACTCCATACAGGACACAAAGTTTCACGCCAACGAAGGGTTTCTAGACTCGGGCAGCCCCAGAACTAGGAAGGGGCCTGGTTTGGAATGTCAGAAAGAGAATAGGAGAGCAGACGTACATGACATAAACTTAATAATAATATAATAATAATAATAATAAAATAATCATCATCGATGCAACAATGACAAACTAGGGGGGAAGTCTCCCAAACGTGGTCTCCCACACTCGGGAGGGGCGCGACATTTTATTTCCTAGTTTCACATTCATTTGCAGTCTAGGAGAGAGGCCTCTGCTGCACCGCCCTAGGTGAGCCCGAGGGCCGTGCCTGGCTCTCGGCACTCTGCAGACCCCTCGCCCTGCCAGGAATGACTTGACCTTCCAGAGGAAGGCCCTTCTGGTCTCCAAGTCTCTCCTTTTTTTTTTCTTGGACTCAATTTACCTGCCTGCTCCTGTGTTACCAAGGCCGCCCCCCACCCCTCCACTTTCCCCCTTCCTGCTGCCCCCATCCCAGCCCTGGGTGGAAGAGGATGAGCAGTCAGTGTCCCCGTGAAAGGGCGCGAAGGGGGGAGGAAGGTTATGTGTGTGTTTGTTACCGTGGCCAAAACACTGCGCTATCTGGCAGTCAGAGGGTGCTTTCGCTGGGTGTCAGGAATGGGGGACAAAGAAAGAAAATCCAGGCTGTCTTCCAGCAGCGGCAGCAGCAGAGGCGGCGGCCGAGCCGAGCCTCATTTGTTAGCCGGGTGTCGAGGTAATGGTCGCCACGGAGGCCCGCGCTCTCCTCGGCAGAGTAAACAAGACAGATGGGCCTGGGCCTGGCGTGATTAAAGATGAAACGCGGATCCATCTTCGCCAAAGCTGAAAACGAGGAGTGCAGCCTCCTCCTATTTCTCTTTCTGTCTTTTTCTTCCTTCTTCTTCCTCTTCTTCTTCTTTTTTTTAAGGAAGAAAGCAAGAGACTTGAACCTTGCTTCTGGGGGGCCTCGCTCGGCTCCCTATTGTCATTTCTATAAATAAAGCTTCCCCTCCCCCTCCTCTGCGTTTATTCGTGTAAATAGATAAAATGGGGGGGGGGGCAGGTATGCTTTAGGGGGCCCGGGCCCCAGGGTCCCCTCCCGCATCTCTCCCCGGCTCCCGCCCCGCAACCCGCCCTCCCCGAGGTCCGTGGCTCCCGCGCCGCGCGGGGGGGGGCACTAGAGCGCGGGGGGGCCTCCGTTGGGCCGCCCGGGGGGCCCGCCGGCTGCGCCTGTGGTGCCACCGGAGCGGATCTTGGTGTTGGGCAACTTGTGGTCTTTTTTCCACTTCATGCGCCGGTTCTGGAACCAAATCTTGATCTGGCGCTCGGAGAGGCAGAGCGCGTGGGCGATCTCCACCCTCCGGCGCCGCGTCAGGTAGCGGTTGTAGTGAAATTCCTTCTCCAGCTCCAAGACCTGCTGGCGAGTGTAGGCGGTCCGAGAGCGCTTGGGCTCCCCGCCGGCGTAATTGGGGTTTACTGGACACACACAGAGAGAGGGAGAAAGAGAAAGTTTTATTGCCCCGAAAGGGAGGGGGAGAGCCCTTTCTTCCAGCAAACAGCGGCTCCCGCCCTCCTCTCCCCACCTCTTCTTCCTCCAGAGGGGGGTGGGGGGCGAAAGGGAAGGGAGCGGCCCCCAGGAGGAGAAAGAGGTCTCCGAGTTTTGGAGATTTGTTTTCCTGCTGTTGTTGTGGGTGTCTGGAGGGGGTGGGCATGGGAGCGAGTGGGAAATCTTTACGAGGTTTTAGGCGCTCCCCACACCCCGTGCACCCCTGGCTTAGGGCCGGGGGGGGGGTGAGAATGCGGGGTGAAAGAGGGAGGGGGCGTCCCCAAACCCTTCTTCTGTTAGTTCCACCCTCGCTGCTCAGATTCCAAGCAGTGCCTGCCTCCAGCAAAAACTTTTGCCCACTTGTCCAGCCGAAGAGTCCGATTAGAGGCAAGAAAGGGAAAAATAAATACTGGGAGTTGACTCAACTCTCCGCTTAAATACAGATGACCCCTCCCCCCGCCCCAGCGCCCCACCACCCCCCGGCCTTCCAACTTCACTGAGACGGCATCTCCCTGGCGAAAAAGTCGCTGGTGAGAATGGCAAAGAGGATGGTGAACCGACTTCAAAGGCGCGGGGCCCACCAGGCCATAAAAATTTATGGGGGATGTAATTATGTGGCTCTGAAAACAGGCGACCGTAAATCTCCGGCAATGGCGAGTTTATAGCGGGGACAATTGGCTTCTCCCAGCCCCCCCCCCCTCCAAGCCTGCGCGTCCCTGCAGTGTACAGCGCCGGGGTGGGAGGGGAAGGGCCCCACGCACTCACCCGTGCTCACGTGAACTTTGCGCATCCAGGGGTAGACGACGGGCTCTTTGCACGCGGAGTGGGACGGGTTGGGGTGCAGGGGGTTCTGGGCGCAGGGAGGCGGCGGGGGACTGCTGCTGACCGCCTCGCAGCGCTGGCCCGGCTCCGGGAGGAGGGCCCCGGAGGGCGGCGGCGCAGGAGCCCGAGGGGACAGCCTGGGCGGCGGCGGGGGCTGCGGGGGTGGCGGAGCGGGCGGCGGGGGTCCGGGGTCCCGGCAGGCCGCGTAGCGCTGCACGGTGCACGCCGCCCGCCGCCCGAAGCCCGCCTCCGGCTGGAAGCTGCTCTCTCGCCGCTGGCCGCCGGCGTAGTACCCTGGCGAGTGGTCGCTGGGTAGGTAATCGCTCTGTGAATATTCCTCGCACGGAGGGAACTTGGGGTCGACATAGTTTGAGTTGATCAAAAAAGAACTCATAGCCATTAATTTCTGGGAATTGCCCACAAAATATACTAAAATTTATTCCGACCCCTGACTCGTTTTCCTGTTTCCGAAAGCCCTCCTACTTACTGTCAAGTGAACAAAGTTAGGGGCCCACGTGATCCCCGGAGCCAATGGCCGCCCCGCCTGCGATTCCCGGATAAGGAAATCTGCTCACCCGGACCCTACTCCAGCCAAAGAGGCTTATTTCCCCTTCTTCTCTTCCCTCTCCCCACCCACCCAACACCAGGATTTACATAGGGCTCCTGCGGGGCGACCGCCTCCTCGCCCTGCGCTCCCCGGGATGAGCGAGAACCGCGCAGGTTGCCATCAGGGGGCCTGCTGGGGCGCCGAGCAGCGCGCGCAGTCCCTGGACCCCCCCCCTTAGAAGTTGGGGCTCCGGGTGTAGCTCCTCCAGTTCTTCCTCACCTCCACCCAGCACTCGCTGCCTCCCATAGGTCCCCAATATGCTCCCCACTGCCGGAGGGGGCCCAAGCCCCCTGAGTCTATGCAGGGACTTAAATGAGGGGTGACTGGGGTTCCATCCAGAGAGGGGAACCCACAGTGGGCTAAGGGGCGCTTAGCACCGTGCTCGGCTCGGCTGCCAACCAGGGAGGGGCTGAGAGAGGAGGCGTTGGGAACCAGCGGGGAGGGTGCGTGGAGGGACTTGTCAGAGATGAATGGAACCGCGGGCGGATCGATAGGAAATTCATGCACTAATTCGGGGAGACCTCGCCTTCCAAATCGCATTTAGCTGCGCTATTAGTTTGGCTGTGTCAGTCAGTCCGTCTGTTTCCCTCTCCTATTCTCTCCTCCCCTTACCCCACATAACCCACGCCAGGAGGAATGACTTGGTTCCCCCACCCTGAACGTGAGCAGTGGAGTAAACAACCTGCAACTTTTGAGAGCAAACTGAATAGCAATTTGCTAATCCCAGAACCACAGGAGCAATCCTAACCACCGAATCCAGACATTCTAATTGCAGCTAATGCCGCCTCCACAGCGAACAGGAATCTCACAGCCTTTCAATGCTGGGATAGGGACCCTAGAGGTGACCCCCACACTTATATTAACTCCCCTTGGTAATTATGTATTTCCAGGGCATCGTGTTTTGAACCCAAGCAGAAAGGCAACCTCAGCGTCCATTTGAAAAGTGAATTTCCTTCGCGTTGGCACAATTGAAGACAATAACCATTTTTTCTGGGATTTTCAGTAAAGCGTCCCTGAGCCCAGAATACAGAATAGATGGGCTTGAGGCAAGAGAATAAATTTAAAACATCATCAACATTAACCTCTTAAAAGACGTGAAAAGAGGACTAAGGCTCCTGGGGACAGGCATGGGAAGATTTCAGGTAAATGATTCCTTCATCTCTAACCAGTTGCGGGAGGAAAGAAAGAGGAAGAAAAATTCAAAAAAGGAAAGTCTTGGCGAGGTCATCATCGGATCATCCTCATTTAGGAAAAAAAAAATTTCTTCAGGGAAAAAAATGAGCGGAGTGTTTATGTCAACTACATATTCCCCTAGATACGAATTTGTGACCACAAAATTCCTTACACAAATTCGGATCTACAGGGTATATACAGAAGACAGACAGATCTTCTTGGCCCAGAAATTTTCCAGTTCTCCTACTTTCCGTGTGTTCTTCGTTTGGGGCGTGGTTTGAGTGGTTTGATTTTATTTCGTTTTGTTCTAGTTTTGAACTCTGAGAGCAGGAAAAATCACTGCGGGTCCATTGTTGGAATCACAAGGTTTTCAACTCTCTTGCAATAGCGAGAAATAGAAGCAGCCGGTCCGCAGAAGGACGCGAACCTCGCGGCCGCCGCGCAACTCTCGGCGGCGCATGAATTATGAGATGTAAACATTAGCTAAGCACAAAAGGAGGAAGGGTCATCCCGAGGCTGCCGCGAAGTCAGAATCAGGCCCTTCTGGGTGCCCTCTCGCCCCTCCCCTCCCCCCAGGACTTTTTTTTTTTTTTTAAGAAAAACAAAACCCCAATCGACTTCCCCATGCCCCTCGCAGCCTTTAGTTTGTGATCAAACGAATATCTAGATATTTTCCTAGGCGCCTCTCGGCAAAGGGAGGAGGGAAAAACTGCTGGGTGTGAAGGAGGGTGTCATAAAAGTCCTTTTGGAAAAATTCAATGGTAAAAAGAGAAAGAACCAGCTGTAAAGAAAATGCTGGGAGACCAAGCAGATGGGGCTCCCGGATATTTAATGATGGGCAATTCTATTTACAACCTGAGAAAAAGATCAAAGGCATTTCATTTCCGAATGAAGGGCGAGGAGGAACCATAAAAGGTGCAGCCAGATGATGTTCTGCCCCTTCCCAACCTCCCTTGCCTCCTGGGGCCAGAAAAAGGGGATAATTCCCAAATTTTGGGTGAAACCCCAAATTCACCTCTTCAGCCTCAGGCAGGTTTTCTCTGCCTGTATTTGCTGACTTGGCCACCTGCTAGGGCTGCTGGCAGGGAGGCCAAAATGGGATCTGGGGAACCTGAGAATCCGTCACTGTTGAATTTATTTAACTGGTACACTGGGCTGGAGGGAAGTGATACCAAGATTATGACGCTGATGACCTTCACAGGGTGAGGGAAAGTGTGCACAGAAGACGCTACTTTCACACCCACGCCCCTCCAGCTATGTCCCTAGGTCTGAGAAACGCTTGCACCCCCACTGAGCAAACCAGAATAATACCAATTTCATTAACAAATACAGAAATAAAGCAACCCTCTAACCACCACACTCCAGAGTTCTCTGCCCACTCTAGCCAAGGGACCCTTACAGGTGGGTAGGAGGAGAGCACCCACCTGCGAGCAATTAGGTCCAAGAGACCCTCTGACTCTCTATCCCAAACCTAGATTGCCAAGGTTGGCCTTGGGAAATCAGCCTGATTTCTAACACCAGCAATCTCTTAGCCAGGTTGAGCTCACATATTTGAAAACACACATGCACGCGCACGCGCGCAGACACACACACACACACACACACACACACGGTTATATGAATGCCAACCGTTACCTTTGCCAAGAGAAGGTCCAATAGGTAGGCTCAGACCCCCATCTGTATACCAGAGAAACCGAAGTCTAGCCCTGGGCCCACAGACAAAGTGCCTGGGTAAGACCCCCCCCCAGCCCCCCCAGCCATAAGCAGCTTCCGTTCCAAGTTTTGTCACAGGCCACTTAGGAGCCCCAGGACCCATTCCAACTGGTCAGGCCCCCTCCCCCACCCCATACCTCCAGGTCCTTCTCAACTTGCCCTGCTCTCCAAACCCGTCCAACTCGTCGGTTTCGAAATTTGGGGAGGGCATCTGGGCCTGTCTGCTGCTCTACACTTCACAAGGAATGCGGCCCAGGTGCCCGGAGCACCCCAGAGAAGGACGGGAGGCAGAGTCACTGCAGGGCTGGGAATGGCTGATCCTGGGCACTGGGCGCGGAGACTTTCTCCTCTGCGCGCTGGAAGCCGCCACCTGCCCATCCTAAGGAGGCGCACTCCCCCCACCCCAGCCGGGTCCAGCCGCGATGGGTGGAGGCAGAGTTTATCAGTGACTCCCAAGACGAGTTTCGCCAAAGCTGGAGGCTGCCTTCCCCTCGCCCCACACAACCCAGAACACTAACATCAGTGCGCGCAATAATAACATAAAGAAGAGCTGGGGCTCCGCGCGCCTTCGGAGCCACGGCCCCTGCGCCCCGGGTCGTTTGGCAGCTCTCTGGCCGGCGCCTCCGGGCAGCCACAGGTTGCTCGCGTGACCCCTCACGGCTCACCCCTCCCCCGAACCCGAGCCAGCCCACGCGGAATCTTCTACCGTTAGTCGGCGGGCGAGGGGGCAGAGCCAGGGAGGGAAAGCGAAGGGCCGAGCAGCAGCCCCCAGCCGGCTCGCGCACCGCGGCAGCCGCGCGGAGAGTGGAAGGCCCGGAGGGAGCGGGCAGGGTACTCACCGGGCGGCTCCCGCGCCCTCCCGCCGCCGGCCCGCCCGCACGCCCGCTCGGCCACCGAGGAGCTCCTCTTGTCCATTATTGTGTGGCCGGAAAACCGAACCGCGGCGGCGGGCAGAGGCGCTCCGGGCCCCCTTTGGAGGCCGGAACAAGACTTTTTTTTTTGGTGTGTTTTTGTTTTTGAAGCGCAAGTTTTCGTATTAATCTCATACTTTGGCAGTCTTTGTTAAACAGCTAGGCGCGTCACGAGGCTCTCAAACATTTTAATAATTTTTAGACGCCGTGACCTGCGGTTCACCCCTCTTCGGGCCTCCCCCACGAGCAGGCAGTTACTATAATACGCTCGCGCAGTTCGCTCGGTCATATTGAATTTTGCGCAGGTCATTACTTGGGAGAAAAATGACAGAGCAGGAATTTGATTCAGCTCATCCTCTCCAGCTCGACTTTTTGCCAGAACCCTCTCCTCCCTTCACCCAACCCCCACACCCAAAAAGTCCCATTCGGATAGGACTCTATGGGCCCCGCCCCCGCTTTGATATTCCATCATGCCTATATTTTTGTCAGCTGTGGCTCCTGGGGCAAAGAAGAAGTTAGGATTCCGTGGGGTTCCTTCTGTGGTCTGTTCTGAAGGAGGCTGGCACCTGGAGGAGTAGAAATGTGGCCTTGGGGACCTGGGTCCCAAGCAGGCCTGTGCCAAAGGACCCCTCCTGCCTTTCCCCCAAATGACTGCAGTGGCAGGGTCTGTAGCCAGACCCCACTGCACACTCCACCTATTTTGTCCCCTCTTCCAGTGCCAGAGACATCCATTTTGGCCAAAACTTTGGTGGTGCCAGAACCCCAGGAATGACCCTTTCATCTCTCAGGCTGAGGTTTGGTCCATAGACCAGCATGTTTGGGGAGGACAGCGGGAACCTGCACAGAAAGGCAGGACTGCCTGGTCAAAGCTGGAGACTTGGCTTTAACTCTCTCTAAAAACTAACCAATAACCTCCTTCCCTCCCCCAAAAAAATTAAGCCAATTCTCATCTTTGCAGTAACTCCTTTGACTACCAACATACCACTATAAGGAGGTTCAGGAACTAAACAAATAGGTGCTACAGTTAAGAACTTTCATTTGGTTTGTCCCTTCAGAATTAATATCCTTAGGACTGGATTGTCAACACATTTTCCCCTTTCTCCAGCCTCTATGGGAACCACAGGGGTAGGTCAGGTGATTCACTTGCCATCCAGTTCAGGTCTGGGGGAGTGTTGGCAGGGTGCTATACCCCCAGGGAGGGGTGGTCCAGAGAGGACATCCCTAGGTACCCAGCTTGAATGAGTGGCAGAGGACTCTCCGTTCCCACCTTGAGTCCTCTCTAGACCAGGATCTCGGGCTTCTGTGCCAGTTATCACACACAGCGGTACATTTACCAACATGCTATCCTAGCAAGGAGGAAGAAGAGATGGCTAAGGGGAAACAGGAGGTGAGAAGGATTTTCCAGTTCTGGTTTTGACCTCTAACACCTCTGGACCTGAGGAATTGCTCCCTGTCCTGACTCCCCAGAGAAACTTGCCTGCACACCTCCACTGGTTTAATAATAAAAAAAAAATTGGGGGTCAAATTGATTTGAATTTGACATTAAACCGTTGTCTCTTCTGGCCCTATCTCATAAAGCATCTTTATAAGAATGCTCAGGTTATCTCAGTTCTGGCAGGACAGACACCCACAGCGCACCTCCTACATTAAATGCTTGGAAGAGAAAATGATGATATCTCCTACTGCAACAAACAGTCATTTAAATACCAAAAATAGGCATATGCCCTGGTGTTATAATTATAGAGCCTCTCTAAGCATTTTAGTTATGAACTAAACTTAATGCAAAGATTCAAGGTTCATTTCAGGTCGCCTGTTTCAACTCCAGTTTAAGAGATCTCTGTGAGGCCATTCAGTATTTTTCCTTCTCATTTCGCCTCCCTCCTCCAAATTGGAAGAGGGATTCTGGTTGAACATACAAGTGGAGGTTTGGGAGAGAGCGAGAAAATTAACAAGCTAAACTTCTTTCAATATCCAAGTTCTTAAACCTAAGCAATTTGGAAAGAGGGGTGGAAATTTAGTCCTGGCCATGCTTATGAATTCCAACTGCCTGAACCCAGCAAGGAGAAGAGGGGATGAAACCCTGAAGAACCAGCTGTCCTGGGGGTGGGGGGAGGAGTTTGGGGAACCAACTATTTGGCCCCTTTGGGGGTAGCAGGGTGGGGCTGCTGGTGAGAATCAGGCCTTCACCTTGGAAGTCTGTTTGGCCCCATGTCCAGCAAGGATGTGTGTGTAATTGGATTTTTAAAATGTGTGCGGCTGGGTAGGTTTTAATTAAATTTTATATGGTGACTCAAAGATTATCTTTGGGAGAGAAAATTACGCAGAGGAGTCACCGGGCCTGGAGACCTCTCTTTTATGCAGTTCCCCACTCGTTTTTTTGTTTTGGAGGTTTGGCAGGGAGCTTTGAAAAAGGGTTTCTTCCTCCCTCAGTTTCTCCTTCCCAAGATATCTGCCTCTTCTCCTCCCCAGCCCACCCGTCTTCCTTACCTCAAGCATCTTTGCTGGTGCTCTCTCTTCACACACAGCCCCCTCCTCTCTCACCCCGCCCCCGCCGCTAGATGCCTCGGCGACTCACGCACGCTGTAAACTTTTGACCCTCCAACTTTGCGACCCCTCGGGCAGTAACACTGGCCTCACCGCCCAGGGTCTCATTCTGCTGCACTGGCTGCAGAAACCCCAGCGTAAAACGTTTTGCCTACCCCTCCCCCCTCTCCACCAGCACCAGGGCCTTAGACTTGGGGAAGCGATTTTTTGATTGTCAAATAACTCCTTGGAAGAAAGGCACCAGGTGGATCCCATTCCCGCATTTTCACCGGCACCCCTTGTTGGGATGCCTGCGAGCGCTTTTCACAACCCGCCCCTGTTCCCTAGAGGGGGTGGCATCGCAGGGCCAGGGGACCTATGGGAGTGGTACAATGGGCTGACCTGGAGAAGGGTGTTTCTGGGGTGAAGAGTAGAGAGCGCCTGAGTAAGTGTTCCTTGGAAGCGAGGGGGCCAGTCCCCACGGGCTGGAGGGAGTGCTCCCTGTCCAGGCAAAGCGTGCCCAGCTGGCCCAGGGCCACCTTGCGCCGCCGCTCGCTGGCGCCTTGGAGGCCCCAGCCTGGCTGTGAACTTGGTCTAAGGCGGACTCTACTGGCAGCTCGAGGACGTTACAGCTTCTGCCTCTCCGCCGGCGCAGCTGCAACCCTGGCGACCTGCGTTCTTTCGGTTTCCCTGAAGCCAAATATGGCCCCCCAGGCCCCCACCTCTCACCAGAGAGGGATTCCTTCTTCCTTCCCTAGGGGCTCTTGGGGGTCAGAAAACAGAAAAGAGAGCGCGAGTTAAGAGGGACACAGAGAGAAAGAGAGAATGGAAACCACAGGCCAAAGCTGCCATATACAGGAGTGATCCTCGATGGTGCCTTCCAGCCTAAAGAGCCTGTGCTCCCACGCTGGGGCTCCCCTCCACGGGCCCCCTAAATGCTTCTCTCCAGGTTGGATGGCCTCCCTCTTACGCGGCCTGGGTCGGCTCGTCTCGTGGCTAGGTTTATGTTGCTGCGGCCTGCAAGGTACCTCTCCTTCCCGGGGCGCTCTCGGCCTTACCCCCGGGGCTCCGCGGTCAGGGATGCAGCCACCAAAGCCCGCGCCGCGCCCGGAGGCCGCAGTGGACGCCGCCGCGGTGTGGGCTCCGCCGGGAGGCACCGCAGAGCCGCCAGCCCGAGGCCGAGCCTGGATCCCATTCCAGGGAGAAGAGAGGGATGCTGTGCAAAGTGCAGGTCCCTCTCCGTGAAGAAATGTAGTGAGAAGAGACGGAACAGAGACCCTTGAGTCATAGAGAAAAGGGAGTGGGCGAGGGTAAAACTTGGGAAGGCGGTGACATTCGGGGTCTGTCAGGTTTCTAATTACCCTAAATCCAAATTCCCTCCCAAAGTCCCCCCACTTCGTCTGGGAGCCCACAGTCCGGTTCCTGGTAAATTCTCCAAAAGAAAGAACGAAAAATCGTCCTAAACCTGTAGGCATGGCCCTGCCCGGGCAGCCGCGGAGGTGCCGGCTGTGTGGCCGGCGGCGGGTAATGTATGCGGGGCGGCTCCGAGCCCCATGTAGGCCGGCGCTGCAGCCCCGTCTGCTGACCTCTGCGTGATCCCGGACTCTATGAATTATTGATGAGATATGAGCGCTGATTTCCCCTTTCAGGATGCAAACTCCATTATATTGTTAAAATGGCGATTTAATCGTTGAGAATAGCTTTGGTGTGGGTTTTTTCCCCCAACTCATTTGCGCCTCCTTCCTTTTCATTTAACTCTCTTAATTAAATCCTTTAACAGATTTTAATCACTTTTTGGAGGGAGGGGTAGGAGAGCAGGGGGAAGGACATCGCTACCACCAACAACAAACACTAAAACAAAACAAGCCCAAATCCATAAAAATCTTCCACCTTGGGAAAGTTGAAATAAAGGTGGGAAGGAGGTGTGAACCCTTCAGAAAGGTCCTTCTGGGAACTCCAGCCAGAGGATCCCTCCAGCGGAGGGCTTGGGGAAAACTAAGTGACAAGGCAGAGCCTGGCCTGGGAGGTGTTCAGTTCCACTGCCCAGGAGACTGTGCAAGGAGTCCAACAGTGGTGAATTTACCCTTGCAGAGGAGTGGAGGAACTTCAAAATGGGGGCAGCCCTCTGATTGTGGTGGGGAGGGACTCTCCAACCTGAGTCCCAGGGCACTTAGGGAGAAAGGTCCATTCTCTTTAAGGGGCCCCCATTTCTTCCCTTCTCCCCCCCAAAAAAACTCAATTTCCAGGCGTAGTGTCTGTATTAATTAATATGAATGTGTAACAGCACTGCAGCAATCAATAGATCCTGCTGTGGGCAGATCCCAGCCTCCAAATCAAATTACTTTGAAAAACTCCAAAAATGGAAAGGGTGACTGGTGGGCTCTCCCCTAACAGAGGGAAGGGCTTCTTGCTTGCCCTGTCCTCCTTGGCTGGCAGGGTTGGTCTCCAAGCTGGAAGCCCAGATAGGCCAGAGCCCTCTCTGCCATCCGAGAAAGGCTGAGTTTGGTAGGTTGTGCTGAGTGACATCTTCTCCCTTGTTCCGAATCCTGCCTTCTGCCCCAGCATCCCGACCTCAGGATAAAGGAGAGGAGCAAGACCAAGAGAGGAGCTTCCTCTGGAATCCTGCCCCCACTTGCCCACCAGCCCTCAATGAATAGGTTCTCTTAGCTAGGGAAGGGTTAAGTGTCCCTGCTGCAGTTATAGAGAGGAAGCCAGTGAAATATGGGCGCTCGGAACTCCCGGCCCTGCTGGTTTTCCTGTTTACACTTCTTTATACTTCCTCCCACCCGGTGGCCACGGAGAAACAAAACAAAAAAATAACCAAATAAAACAAAACCCCAAAAATCAAATTGTCCGCTGAGTGGTGGTCAGATTGGCCTCTGAAGGGGGAAAGTGTGCAGCTTTAATCTCTGGCTACTGCTTCCTGCGCCCTGCCCCAGATTGAGTGTGCACTGTGGCTGGTATAAGGATCCAGGCAGAAGGCACCAGCCTGTAGCTCAGAGGCCCAGATCCAGCCAGGGAGGTGAAGTGAGTGGCAGAGAAGGTGGAGAAGAACCCTGGAGAGAAGCAGCTTTCCCCAAGACAGTCCTGGCAAGGCCAGAGGAAAGGGTGTGGGTCTGGGGCACAGGAGAGAGCTCCTTGTACCAGAAAAATGCTTATCACCTCTCATCTGCCCCCCAATGAATCCTTCTTGGGGTTCAGGAGAGAAGATTTCCCAAAGAACCTGAAGTGGGGAAGAGGAAAGCCCCACTAGGGCGTGTTCTTTATGATCCGCTTAGAGCTGGAGGAAATCCTCCGAGGGTTTTGACCTCCGAGGGGCGGAAGTGGGCACCCCCGCCCAGGGATGCTGTTCCCATTCCGGAAAATCTGTCCAGATATACCCAGCAGATGTCCCTGGGCCACCCGCCCCACACATTCTTTATCAGAGTTTAGAGAAGATGAGAGGGGGCAAAAAAAATCTTCAAGGGCAGACTTGGTGGTCTGGGGTTTCTGAGAGAGGGAGGCCAGGGGCACAATAGGACCAGGGTTTCCTGGAGGCCCCAGGTTGGAGTCTATCCCTGCTGCATTCTTCTCCCGCAACACATCCAACTTATCTGCACTGGCCAGAGTGGAAGCCTGAGGAAGCTATGCCACCAAAATGTATTAGTATTTTTAATTGTGCTGGGGATCCTTTGGGAGCTGATCAGAGTCTCCCCATGAATATCAGTGCCCCATCCATTCTTAGATGTGTCTCCACACCAGGGTGAAGACCCCAAACTCTCTATCCTCTCCTCTCAAAGCCTGTAAAGGGTTTCCCATAAGTCAGGCCTGGGCAGGGACTGGAGTGCACAGGGGACAAGATAGCTGCTGCAGGAAAAGAACAGAGGTCCTTTCCTGGGAAGTGGGGGGATCTTGTGACCCTTTCCTTGTCCCAGAGATTAGAAACCCCTAAGGTGCCCGCATGTTCAGTCCCAGGGACCATCCACGGGAATTGATAAGCTGAATCAGGAGATGGCAGACTGGAGAAATCAGGAGTGCCAACGTGGTTAAACTCCTGGGTCTTAAAATTAGGAGATTGATTTGGAGGGATGAAGGCTCTGACTTTTAGAAGAAAGGTTACTTATTCTTAGAAAATAACAACCTGCGGGGGTCAAACAATGAAATCCCTCTAATGTGTGGCACCACAAAACAAAGGATATTTTACAGGTACAGTGAGAAGAGAGCAGGGAAGGAAAGAAAAAAGAGAGCACCTTTCCAATTCTCCCTCCCAGCTCCTGTGTCCAGTTTTTCCTCTGGACAATTGTGGGGGTCTGTGTTCTTGCGTAAGTTTTGTTTATGGATTTCCAGGGATCCTCTAAGCAAGGAAGAGGCTGTCCCCTTCCCCATACTCCTGGCCAGGAATTAGGTTTTGGATTTGAGGGGATTGCCCCCCTCTGCCCATTCCCCATTCTGATCTCAGGACCCTTCTTAGAACCAAGCAGAAGGGATGACTTGGGGCCAATAGGCTGAAGTTGGGTGCAAAAGTGATTCGCTCCCCATCTTAGATAACCCTGATGAGGCTATGGAGAACCAGAAGGACCCCCTTTTAGTGGGGTTCAAAGAGCTGAAAGCCAGAAAGTGCCCCAGTGCAAGGCAGCCCACAGCCGCTGCCTTAACAATCCCCCCTGCTTTTTCTCAGCTCAGATGTATCCAGATAAAAGTGCCCAGCGGCGCGCCCCCACACACCCCTGACAAATGAATGTCATAAAGTTCCTCTCCTGGGGGTGGGGAGATGTCTGTCTGAAGATATCCAGCAGCGAAGTGGCCCCCACAAGAGGCCCTTCTTTCAGCAATACGTATTCCCCTTCTAGCCCCCTAAATTTCCAAGGGCACTGAAGGAACCCACACAACCGCCTTTCCCCACAAATGTCCAGACACTCCTGCAAATAAAAACCAGGCACTCCGACGGCTGAGGCCTTATCCAACTGAGCGCCCCACTTCAGGTCACCCAGATTGTCAGAACTTGGTGCAAAAAGGAGACTAAATTTCCCCCCTCTTATCACCCTACAGCCCTGCTGGGGGCAAGATTTCCTTCCCCAGTTCCAAGCTCCAAAATTACAAGGGAAAAAGCGAAAGCTGGAAGCGACTTACTGCGGAGTGCTGGGCCTGGGCTGCCGCCACCGCCTTCTGGGCTGAGAGAGCGCTCACCTACCTCTGCCCCCTTCCCCACCACAGCGAGCAGTTAAAGTGTCACTTAACATTCTGGAGAATGTGAAATATACCGCGCGGTGTCAACTCCCCAAAACCATAAAACTAACTTTATGGACCTCACGTGACTTTCTCGAGCCAGTGAGGGGTATCTGTCTGACTTCTCGGCGATTTTTACGATCTAACTTCGAGATAAAACCCCTATCCATTTGACATCTAAATGTCATAGCGACTTTTGGGATAGTTTGCTATGGACAAAGGGGGACAAAGTCAAGGGGTGAGGGGGAAGGAGGGCCCAGTAGAGCCTCCACGACCCTCGGCTGCCTCCTCACCAGCTTCCCCTCCCCCCAAGTCCTGTTAAGAAGTTGGGCCAAGCTGGAAGGGATTGACCGGGTAAGTGTCCAGACATGACTCTTGCGCTCAGGGTGGAGGCTGACTTGGATGGAGGAGGACTGGGCCCTGGCCCTGGGCCAGCCTGACTGCAGGGGGAACCCGGGGGTCTTCCAGGAGGGACCCCAACTCCTAATCAAGAGGGAAGGTCAGTTGGGCCCCTGGAGAGAGGGAACCCTTGATAAATGTAGAGAAGGCTGAGGGGAGAGAAAACCTTTGAAATTGAGGTGATTCTTTTTTTTTTTTCCTTTTTGGACTCAGTGGATGACAGGACTGAATTGGGATTTGGAGCAGGGGACATGGGGCTGGGCAGGCCTGTATCACTCCCAAAAGGCCAGGAGTCTCCTTGCTCAGGATTTGGGCCCAAAGTACTTTTCTTGAAGAGGCTTCCATAAGCTTTCTGGCCAGTTGATAGAAGGCCAGGATGGAGTCCAGCTCAGCCTTCCCCTTGTCCCAGCCCCACTTGGGGTTTCTGGGCCTCTCAGTTCCTCAGGTATGGAATAGAAGCTTGTCCCCTGGCCCAAGCACTGCTGGCCAAGCCAGGGATGGACCTAGGTGGCTGAGAGGGACTGATGGTGAGCATCTTGCCTCCCTTTCCCTGTACCAGATCTATCAGGAATGGTCTAGGGTGTGCCCGGTGATGGGAGAGGCAGGCCCTCAGAGAAAAGACAAGTGGAAGGGCGGTAGAATAGGGGAAACATTTATTTGACTTCAAGGAAAGCTACAAACAAATACCAAAAGCGAATCACTGAGACAGGCCCGGCAAAGACAGATTTCACACACAGCACAGCATCCACTCGCTCACCACAAATGGTCTTGGAAGCGAAATGGGTAGGGGGAGGGGGTGGGTCTGACCCAGACTATCCCCATATTTACAAGCTTTGTTTGGGCCCTCCACGCCAGACCCATGGATTCACAGAGAAATACACAGACATTTTACACTGAGGATTATTTTTGTTTCCGGATACTCCCAGACCAGGCCTTGTGGGGCCTACCTAGGCGGCAGGAACTTAAATCTCACTATTTTCCTTCCCTCTTCTCAACATCACCCCTTTGGTCCTCCCTGGCCTCTTCCCACCCCAGGACCAAGCCACCGAGAGACTTGGACCTGGGGTGTGGGGCGGGAGGAGGGTGGAAAGAGACACAGTCATCGACTCCATCTTTGAGGCCAGCTCAGCTGGGCCCCCGGTGCTACGCACGACCCCACCTCAGCTGCTGCCCCTTAGAGAAGTTTCAAGCTGAAACTCAAGACACAGCGATCATCCTTTATAAATAAGTTAGAAGAACATTGATGGGGAAGGGGAAGTTCACATTAAACATGCGAGTTTCTTTTTTTCTTTTCTTTTCCCGTGGGGAAGGAGGGCAACCACAGACACCATCATTCAGAAACACTGGTGGATTTGGGGCGAGCGGAGGGGCGCATGGAGGGGGAAATAATAATTATCATATTATTATTAACAATAATAACAAGATTAACCAGTCCAAGAGAGAGGGAGCCACAGGAAGACCTAAGACCAAACGAAAAAACGTAACACAAGGCCGGGGTGAGGCAGGCTCGTGGGACCCGGTCCCCAGCGGGCGGCGGCAGCGCGGGGAGGCTGGAGGGGCCGGGACTGGGGGCGGGAGGGGCTCTCGGGCCGCCCAGGGCTCCTCCCGGCGGGCTCAGGGCTGGAAGGCGCTGCCGGCTGTCGCCAGGCTCATACTTTTCAGTTTGTTGTCTTTCTTCCACTTCATGCGCCGGTTCTGGAACCAGATCTTGATCTGGCGCTCGGACAGGCAGAGCGCGTGGGCGATCTCGATGCGCCGCCGCCGGGTCAGGTAGCGGTTGAAGTGGAACTCCTTCTCCAGCTCCAGGGTCTGGTAGCGGGTGTAGGCGGTCCGGGCCCTTTTCCCATCCGGCCCCGTCATATCTGGAGCAGACAGAGCAGCGCCCCAGGCAACGTTATTCCGGTTAAGGGAGGGGGCCCTGGGTGGGAGGGGGCGTGGAGCAGGACCCAGGCGTCCCCGGCACCCCGCTCGCCGCAGCGCCCATCCTCCCCACTCCAGATGCCCTCGTCGGAGCGCCCTTCCCGCCCCCCATCTCCTGCAGCCCCCACTTCTGCCGGCAGCGAGGGCGCCCGGCTTTGTCTCTTGCTCCCTCCGTGAGCCTCACCCTTTGCTGGGCTCAGGCGGCCGCTCGCCCCGGGAGGGAGGGGAGCGCCTGCACTTTTGCCCTGGAAAGCCCGTTTTCCTGCTCGCCCCTCCCTCGCTAGCGGCTGTCTCAGATTTTCGGGGGGTTAGCAGGACCCTTCCCCACATGACAGAAACCCCATCCTGCACCCTAAAGCTAGCACAGCTGAGAGAATAAAACCCAAACCGAACATAGGAACAAATTATGAAAAATACTCCTCTCCACCCCCCAGCTAAAGAGCACGTTGGCTCTGTCCCCCAGTAGTGAGACCCCGCTTCGTGACTTCTGCCCCTCTGGAAAAAAATAAATCTATATTTGAGGAAAAGCCAAGCTCGCCTGCCCCCCCCAGCCCCCCAAACGCAGAGAAGGAAAGCCGAGAAGACAAAAAAGAGAGCGAGAATTACCATGGCTGATGTGCAGCTTCCTCATCCAGGGGAATATTTGCGGAGTCTGCCCCTCGGGCGCGGCTGTGGAGGTGGCCATGGGCTCTGGCTGCGCCCGAGCTAGACTCGGGCTGCTTAGCTGGCTCGCCGCTTCCTCAGGCTCCGAGGACGCGCTGGCCTCGTCTATTTCGGTGAAATTGGCGCTGGAGCTGGCCGGGGTCGCCTGGTCGGAGGGGGACGAAGCAGAGGGTTTGGCGCCGTGGCTGTCGCCGTTGGTGCAGGGCAGGGACTCGGGCGAGGACAGGGAGCAGCTCGACGCCGCTTGCCTGAAGCGGGGCTCCTGGGCGGGCGCGGGGAAGGCGCGCGAGCTCTCGCCCACCGCCCCAAAGTGGCTGGAGGAGGCCGAGGAGCGGTTGACGCTGAGGTCCATCCCATTGTAATTGTAGCCGTAAGAGCCGGTGTGCATGGCAGCGGGATCCCTGTAAGAGCCGCTCAGAGAGCTGCCACTGCCATAATTTAGCAACTGATAGTCCGGGCCATTTGGATAACGCCCCGAGAAGGAGTTTACAAAGTACGAGCTCATTTGGGTGATTTTGGAGGGCTTGATTTGTGGATCGTGGTCGTTATAACCCTGTGCTTCACGATTTATGATGTATTAATGAATTATAGCGATGCACTGTACTTCGTTTTGCTATGTATGCGGCCAAATATGGGGGGGGGTTGGAAGGGGGATGGGGGGGCGTTAGGGAATCACGTGCTTTTGTTGACCAGTCGTAAATTCTCGCTGATGACCTCAAGAGGTAATTCATGCTCTATGGTTACAAATAATGACGATCCGAGAATCGTTAGGGCCGATTCAATGCGAGCCTCCGAGAGAGGGGGAAAACGGGAGAAGGGGGAGAAACGGGAGAAGGTTGGCGGCGGCCTCTGAGCAGAGCGCGCCACCTTCCGGCGATCGGCGGGAGCGCGGGCCACAGACCGCCATGGCGGCGACCGCTGCCTCCCTGCTGGCTCCCTGCAACCGCCCTGGGAGAGAGAAACCTGGCCTAGGCTCATCCGTCGGGTTGAGTCTTTTAAGGGAGGGATGCAACTGAACCTTTCCTCGCTTTCGTAGACGTGGCGTTAGTGTCTCTATTTGTGTCCTCCTTGCACTTATCATCATCATCATTATTGTTATTTTAACTCTGGTAGATGATCAAAGATTGAGTTGCTTTTCCCTTACCCAGGTTTAGCAAATCTCCAACTTGGGGGTGGAACTGGGGGCAGGGGATGGTTGGAAGATGTGTGTGAAAAGCAATTATTGCAGTGGGTTTCCCGGTAGCTTGGCCTGGCCTGCTTCCTGACCCCGTTGCAGTGACTTGTCCATAGCTTACGGGCTTAGCCGAAAGGGCTGGGCAAGGGTTGGAAGGAGAAGCTTTCACTTCTCCTGGGCCCCTTAGAAATTTGGACCCCTCTTCCTGACCTCCTCCCTATCCTTAGGCAGGTCCAGGAAATGACAGAGCAAGACAAGGACCTCAGAGGAGGAGCTCCGGGCCTAGTTGCCAGGGGGAAAAAACGCTGGAGACTGATTCTGAGAGTTTAGATCAAGGCAGAACCCTTTCCCGCCTCCTCACCAGACCCTGCTATTGCACTGAGAGGCCCCACTCGAGGCCCCTCACTGGCATTCGGGGTAGTTTTAGAATGTGCCCAGCCCTGGGAAGGGGTTCCAAGGACCAGCGGCGCCTTGCTGAGCACGCTGGGCGGCCGGAGTTCGCTGCAGCTGGGCCCCTCTGCCAGGCAGCTATTTTCTTTAAAAATAAAAAAGGAGAGAGAGGGAGGAGGAAGCAAACAGTGTCCGCAGATTGCCGCCTGGGTGGGGGTGGGGAGAGAATGGGTCGGTTTTGGTTGAGGGGATGAGACCAAACCGCTTATCACCTGGCCTCCTGGCCTGAGGTCTCCAAGGAGCAGGGGAAAGTGGTGCCCTTTCGCTGGCGCCTACCGGTGGTTTCATATTCCCCTGCTCCTCGCTGAGCTCTTGAGGCAGGAAGGGGCGCCCGGAGCCTTCACTTGCGGGTGGAGAGACACCGGTAGCCCGATTTAGTCTCCAGAGCCACAGGCCCCAAGCCGATGGCCCAGGACGGCGGAGATCGGGCCATGTGGGCAGGCCCACGGCCAGGGGCATCCCCGAACGTGAGGCCAGAAAAGCGCTGCTGAGGCACGAGACCCGCCTGGCTTAGTCTCCGCAGAGGCTCCGGTTAGGGGGGTCTCGGTGGTGTCCCTCGTGCCACGGACAAACGAGGATAAGCTAGAGAATGGAGGGGAACGGCCCCTTTCTTTCCCCCCAAGTCTGCCCCGGGAGAGGCCGTTGGCAGCCTCAGCACCGGCGAGGCGCGCCCGCTGGAGCCCGGGAGGGAGGCTCCAGCCTTTCATCTCAACTGTAACTTCCGAGTCGTGTCGGGCCCGCTGGGGCCGAGCTGGGCTCCAGCTTTTGCTGCGGAGTTTCCGGCACCGGGAAGACAGGGTGGGGGTGTGGGGCAGGAGAGGCGGGGGAGGAGCGGAGGTGAGTGAGCGGCGAGTTTTTACGTCTTTATTATTATTATCATCATCATTATTAATAATATTAATATTATTACCGAAGTATTTCACGTCCAGAGCTAAGACAAGACTACAAACACAACACATAGAAAATTAATAAAATAGAACTTTGTTTTCTTCTGAGGCTCCTCTTCTTACTTCTAGGTAGTATGTGCTCCTTCCAGTGGCTTTAGGGAGGGGTGGGAGAGAGGTCTGGGGACCAGGGAGTCTTCGAGGCCCCGCTGAGGGGCCTGCGAATCTACCATTGAACCGTGCACGAGGGACATGGACGGAATGAGACGCGACACGGACAAGAGCATTTTGCTCTGCTTCCAGGAAACATCGAGTGAGTCCAGTCCTCAGTTCTCACCGTGGAGCCTGATCGGGCTGAGGCGGGTTCATCCTCCGCGGAGACGGAGGGGGCGCGGGGGTGTCGGGTGGGTTCGGGCGGCGCGGCCTCTAAGCACCCGGCAAGAGCTCTGCGGGCGGGGGCGTCCCGGAGAGGGCTGGGCGCCGCCTGTCATGCGCTGGCGAGCAGGCCCCGGCTTCCCCCGCCCGCAGAGCCTTCTTGGGGCTCTCTGCAGACCTCGTCTCCCCACCGGCCTCGGCCTTCGCGTCCCCCCGCCCCCCTCCAGCGCCTTCACTCCGCTGGTTTTTCTTCCTCCTCCTCAGCACTGAGCTGAGACGCACTGAGCAGTTTGCTCTCCTTTTTCCACTTCATGCGCCGGTTCTGGAACCAGATCTTTATCTGCCGCTCGGTCAGGCACAGGGCGTGCGCGATCTCGATGCGCCGCCGCCGTGTCAGGTAGCGGTTGTAGTGGAACTCCTTCTCCAGCTCCAGCGTCTGGTAGCGGGTGTAGGTCTGGCGGCCTCGGCGGCCGCTGGGCCCAAAGGAAGAACCTGTTAGCAGAGAGGAGATGCTGAGGTCTGGGGTCAACGGGGCTGGAGACCCCCTCCCCCGCTCGACCCTCAAACCTGGCAGATTCTAGCTTGTCCCGGGATGCCCTCCACATGCCGCGGTCCCTGCCCCCCTGCCTCACCCCTCCAGCGCCCCCTCCAGATTCCCTCCGGTCTCCGAGGCCTGCCTGCGTCTCGGGTCTAGACTCCTGGTGGGGGATGGGAAGGGCAGTTTAAAATCCCACCTGAGCCCAGGAGGAAGGGCCGGGGCAGTCCTGGCCAGGTGTGTCTCTTCCTGGCCGCACGCATCCTCTCCTTCCATCTATCTAGCTCCCCCACTAGCCTGTGATAGATTCCGGTCCTTAATCCGTAATGACGTGGATCGATCCATAGTGGGCATTAACGGCTCCTCACTTTCTTGTCCCGCTAATGGACATCAATTTGGGACTTAAGGCCGACAAATAATCCAACCTGAGACCCAGGCGCCTGCTTCACCCCCCCCCCAACTTCTCTCTCAGTCTGTTCCCCCTGAATCTCCCTCCCTCCTCTAACTACCACCCCTTTCCTGGTGCCTCATCCTTCCCAGCCTCCCCCACCCCTAGGGAAACCCAGTCCGGGACAGACTCAACTCTCCCTCGCCAGCGTCACGCCGCCCCCTTCCCATGACGCACTCGGTTTTTAATGGAACAGTCTTTGGGTGGGGGACGCGACCAGGGCTGGGGGCGCAAGGGAAAGCAAAGCCAGCGACTGTGGTCCCTGCCCCCTTCCCTGCCCGGGACTCCCAGCCCTGGCCAGACGCTCCGGGAGAGCCCACTGGCTCCCCCGGCTCAGAGTGCAGCTGGGACTTTGCAAACTTTGCAACTCCTGCGGGCGAGAGGACAGAGCAGAAGACCCGGGGCAGGCGGCCCATCTTCCCCCCGTCTCCCAGCCGAGAGGCCCACCCAGCACCCTGTGGGAGAAGGGCGCTGCGGGGGCGGGGGGGTGGAGGGAGCCTCGCTAGTTGTTTCCCGGGGGCGGGGGCGCGCGGGGGTCGCGGCGACCGCGGGGAGCCTCACTCACTGTTGCACGAATTCATCCGCTGCATCCACGGGTACACCGGGGTGGAGCACTTCTGCTCCTCCGTCTCTCCGAACGCGCTCTTGTCCTGCGCGCAGTCCGACTTCCGCGGCTCGGGGTGGAACGGGGGCGGCTCGTCGGCGCCCGAGAGCGCGCAGGCCGACTCCTTCTCGCGGTAGAAGGCCGGCGCCGGCCCGTAGTCGCAGGGCGCCGCTCGGCCGTAGCCGCCGCCCGCCGGCGGGTAATAGGAGGAAGCGGCAAAGCCCTTGTCCTGGCCCGGCCCGGGCCCATAGGGCGCGGGGTAGTGCCTCAGGGGGTCCGCATAGCCCGACGAGTAGAGCGGTAGCTGGCCCAGGAAGGACTCCTGCCCGCTGGCCAGAGTGACGGGGAAGGTGGAGTTCACGAAATAGGAACTCATTGGGAGGGAGGCGCGCACGGCCGCTGCAGCTCCGCCGGGTTTATGATTTGTTGTGTTTTATAGTCCGAGCGCCGCGCCTATTAGTAGTATATCTGAGATTGGGTTTTAGCTGAGGGGGGATGGCGAGGTGCCAGTGAGGGCCAGAAGGAAATACAACCATCTGATCCAACACTGACCAATGGCAGAGGCAGGAATTGTCAAATAGCACCCAGGAGGAGCGCAGCCCGCACGAGGGACTCGCGCACAAACCTATCAACCTTTTTTTTTTCCCTCCTTCTCCTTCTCCTTTCTCTCTCTCTTTCCCCAACAACACAACGCGTCCCGTTCCACCTACGTAGGATCTGCGAAAGAGGCGTCTGTGCTTTGAGGGAGGAGGGAGCATTTGGATTGAGACCACCCCATCCCCCAGTGATTAAATAAATATATCCCTCCCCTTCCACGCAGGATAGGAAAAAGTTAATTGTGTTTTCAGAAAAGTTAACCCCTGCGTGGCTTGAACCCCATCCCTTCCAGGGGAGGGTGGTTTAGCGTTCCGAGTCTCCAGTCGCAATCTCCTTCGTTAAGAGAGCAGAAAGGAGAAGGTTGGTTGCTACGGTTTTGTGTTGGTGAAAGGCCAGAAGGGTTCTCCGCTAATAGACATCGTTTTAAGAAAGAAGCGACGGAGAAGAAAACAGTCTCCTTCCCAGGTTTTGAAAACCTTTTCTCCTGTTTCTCAGACGTACTCTGTCTTCCCCAACCCTAGTTTACTATTCCTGCTTCTTTGCAGCTCTTATGCTCACAGGGCCAGGCCAGAGCCTGCTGTCCAGAGGACCCAGAAGCTAGAAGGAAGGAAGGTCTGAGCCCAAGCTTCTCCCTTGGCTCTGCGGCTAGGCTGGGAGTTTCTTGGAAAGCTGTGGCTGCCTATGCCTGCCCAAGACATCCTTCTGGTTCTACCACGCACCCCTATGGGGAGGGGTAAGAGGATCCCCTCCTCAGCTAGGATTGTCGGATCCCTGTCCTGCCTGCCATCCCCACTCTACTCCCACCTCCTACCCCTAAAGACGTGAATGTGGTAGGCTACAGATTCTTGGGAATCAAGGGTGTTGTTTCCTAAGTCTGAATACAGGGGGAAACATTCTTCCTCCTCCAAACTGGGGTCCTCAAACCCTCCTATATTTGAGTCAATCAGAGACTCCCAAGAAGAGAGAGGTTCTTGCTCCTTCTCCAGGTCTCTCCAGAACCTGGTCATTCTTTTCAAAAGTAGTTACATCCCAATACTTGATTTTGGTTTAGTTTTATCAGCAGGGCGAGGTGTTTGGGTTCTCCTGGGGCTCAGCAGGCAGCTTACAACTGCCAGCCCCATTCCCTCTCCAGATGCTCACAAGCCTTCTGCCTGTATCCGAGCTTGTCTCACGCTTGTATCCGCAGCTTTCCTGCCACACACGCTTAGGTGTGTGTGAGGCTCTGCTTCTCCGACCTGCGTTCTCTCTTTTTCTCATCTGAGGAGAATGAGCATTGGCTGGAAGACTGGGCCCAATGTGTTTTCAAGATTCTAACATGCACCCTTCACCAGGAAGCAAGAGTGACCACTTCTGGATCTGGGGCCAGGAATGGGCCAGGGTATAGGACAAAGTCAGACGATGACAGGGCCAGGCTGACCCTCCTCACCTTGTCTTTGGGCTCCTTTCAGTGGGCCAGCACTGCCTACTGGCAATGGCACGGGATACAAGAAAATGGTAGAGCTCTGAGGCTGGTGACCACAGGTGGATCTTTAGTGGGTTACAAAGCAGCCTACAAGGCTCTCTGAACTCACAGGGACAACTTCTAGGCTGTGCCTTTATGGCCAAGTGGCAACCCCTGGATGTCCACCAACCTCTTCCTAGCCAGACTGTGTGGGGTGGGGGGTTAACATCGGTTTGAGCCTCCTAATGATGGACTCATAAGTGCTGCCTTCTAGCAGGGCCTGGGCCCACTTTCAGAGAGGAATGGGAAATACTTGGGCAGAAGGAGTAAGGTGGGGAGACTGCCTGTGTATACATCCCTACTCCCTGTCTCTGAGGCTGGGCCTCAGCTTTCCCTGCCTTCTCCCTAGCCAGAATGTCCCTCTCACAGGACTAGGTGTGGGTTTTCCTGTGGAGTCTTGCTGTGCTGAGAGAGGGAGTCTTCCCCTGTGAAGGATGCACAAAAAAATAGCTCCCTTATCCTTACAATCGAAGCCCCCAAATTAACCTCACCTCTGCAGGTTGCCTGTGGTGAGATGGAGCCGCAAAGGCAGGGCCTGGGCGCCTGGAGTAGGCATGAAAGGAAATAGCGCCTCATCGCTCTTATCTAAGCCCAGAGGTATTTATGAGCGTTTATTCGTCTGATCCGTTTGTTTGGGAGAAAGAGCAGGCGGGCAGGGCCAGGCCAGAGGCCGCCTGGTTTCTGGAGCCAGATCTCTATGAATCTGTCTGTAGTTCTGTCCACCTCAGTCTGTCTCCAAGGGGGAATATGTAAATACACAGGGGGCACAGCCTTCTGTGGGTTTGGGGTGTCTCTCTTTGCCTCAGCGAGGAAGTATGTGCATAGAGAGATGGATATATATGTGCACCAAGTCTTGAGTACACAACAGAAAGGTTGTACAGAAACCCCACAGGCAGGATTTATAATTGTAATTTTCTTTGCTGGGAGTCTCTGGTCCCGTGAACACACACATTCCAGCTCGCAGGGATGTGTCTAAGTTGTATTCAGCTCAGGAGTAAAATCCTCCTGTACCGGTAACCTCAGAGAGGGGTATTTGCCTGTGTGTAGGGGGGGTGGGGAGAGAAGATTAAGACATTGTCCAGGCTTCCCATCTCTTCTCAGCTACAAAACTCCCCTCACTCCCAGCTTTTTGGACGGTGAGCACCTTCCTCTCCCCCACTCTCAATTCTGGCTGGACTGGGGCAATTAAAACATGTCAACCCAATCCTTCCCCTGGACTCTGATTATCTGGGGTTGGGGAACATAAATGCCCTCAGAGGGAGAAGTGTAGCTGCTCCTAAACGTTTGAGAGCTATTAAGTTGGGATGTAGCCTTAAAATCAGCCTGTCCAAAGCGGGCTACAAAGACCTTATTTCCATTATGCAAATTAACGGCATGGTCTCAGATCTTGGGGGGTGGGTGGAGTGGGCAGTAGGGCTTGTTCCTCCTGTTCCCTACCCCCAGGTCTGTAGTACCCTAAGAGCCCTGAAGTGTTTTAACTCTCCGTACCGGTCGCCTTTCACTCCCTACCTGTCCTTTGGACAGCCTACAGAAAAAATTTCCGAGGGCCCCAAGACTTTCTGAGTGCGCTTCCACTGGTGGCCCTGGGCTGGGCTTTCTAGATGCCAAGAGTCATTCTCCCTGCCCATTAACTGAAAGGGCTGCTCCTGCCCCCCAGACTCAAGAGGCTCAGAGGCATGGGGGGCTGTCGCCGCCTTTGCCCCCAGCCCCACCCAGGTCTCAACCTCGGCAGCTCCTCCAGCTCTGGGCCAGATCCCAATAACACCTCTGCCTGCCTGGCACCACAGGCAATTTCCTGGAGCCCCCGCCCGAAAACCGGGGCCACAGCACCTTGAAAGGAGCAACCAGAGCTTCCTCCTGAGGCTTGAAAGCCCGAGCTAATCAGTAACCCATGAGACAGGGGCCAATATTCAAAGGAGGCAGCAGAGGCGCATTACCCCCACCCCTTGGCCACCCCCTTCTGCGAAAGCGTCGGGTTAAGCGGGTGTGTAAGGGGGTCGAGCAGCAACGGAAATTACAATGGTTTGTCTCCTTAATTATTGATCCCCACTTCCACTCCCAATTTCTTCCCAAAGCATATTTACGTCGATTTCGCTTGAAACGATAGGAAATGGGGGAGGGACCCACACTCACTTGCAGACACCAACAGTTTCCCGAAAATTCGGCTCAATTCCTTCACCACGGACACACCGCCCACGGAACTGGCAAGACCCAGCAGCCACCCGGGAGAACACAGACCCGGTTTGTCTTTTGACAACCGAGTGGAACTGCTGGGGCCAGCTCCCCTCGGGCTCACCGCCTCCATTGGCCGAAAAGAAAACCAAATAAACCTTCCACAGCCTTGGCCTCGGATCTCCCCGGCGGCCCGGGCGATCCACTCGCGCGCCTGGGGGTGGGGAGGCTCGAGACTCTGGTGCCCCGACCCTCGGTCCAGGGCCCCCTGCCCGCGGGATGCAGTATCAGTCCTGGTTAAATATGCCCGGAAAAAGCCGCTCCCCCGGCCAGCCCCCGGGTTTGGGGCCGGGATGGGCGCACGAGGAAGAGGTGACTCTTGTTCTCTAATCCACAAGCAGACGGGTGGGAACCACGATCCAGAGGAAAGCGACAGTCTGGACTCGACGTGCCCGAACCCCGCCGAGCCCGAGCGGCCGGGCTGCGAGCGGCGCGCACGGTTCCGGCCGCGTCCCTGGGCAGGCGGCGCCGAGGGCGCATGTCTCGGAACGGACGGTAGATGGCAGCAAACCGCATAATTTGGGTCAGAGCAAACTGTCTGAGGGAATGATTTATACCCCTCCAAGACTCCAGGAGAGAAAGCTCTCTCGTCTGGGTGTGTTTGGGGAATTTTTCCTTTGAGAATCGGCTCTTACGGGTCGTGGGTGCTGGCCGAGAACGGCTCTCGCTATGGCCCTGAACCCCCACCTCCACCAGCCCTGGCCTGCTTGGGAGAAAATCTACCTGTGCTTGGGGGGGGAGGGTGGAGGCGCGGGGAGGGCCTCCAGCGCCACAAGTGGCTGCGCCCCGGTCTTTCCAACTCAGCACTGAGAGAGCCAATATTCCCCCACATCCTTGCCCCAGATCCAGCAACCAGACTCTGGGCAGCCAGAGAGACCCAAGGTTGAACGCTCCCCATCTGGTCTTTTAAAAAAGAAAACCAAGCACTTATTCGTGCAAAGCAAAGGAAATCAATCTCCCATACCCTCCGCACCCAAAGTCGCTTATCTATTGGTTCCAAGCTTCCCCAGAAGCCCTCCACTTTATTTTAAGTCCTCACCTAGGGCTTGCACCCTCTTCCACTACCCCTCCCACCCCCACCCCCACCAGCTACTTTAAGAATCAGCCTCCTGTCCAGCGATTCTTCTCCCTCCCTCAGGGGGCCTGGCTGTGGAATGAAATCAGGCGCCGAGGGAGGGACAGGACTAGCTGTCTGAGCTCAGCACCAAGCAGCTTTCCAGTCCCGACAGCTTCAGGTCCCCTAGTTGGGGTTTCTTTTTATTTGCTTCTATTTTTCTGTTTTTGTTTCTGTTTACAAGCCTAAAACAACCACACACTAAACAGCCTCTTCATATCCACCACATCTGGATCCAGGAAAGTTTGAAACATTTCTGCATCAGACACACACATGGCAATTTTCTCCTCCACCAAAACCCACACTCATACCAATAAAACACAGATAATAGAATCGATATTGCACAGAAATCAACACACGGTCACCTACCGCATTAAAACCACAAAATTGTCTCCCTGCAGAGCGAGGCTCCCTCCTGCGGGAGTGGTGAGAGACCTGGGCTTCTCAGGCAGGCTTCCTGGGGGGCCTCCCTGGGTTTGGGTGCCTCCACCTACAACCCTTTCATTTCAGAAATGTCTCCGAAGGGAGCTAATGAGCATTTCTCTGTGAATTGTTCTTTCTGTTCTCTCTAGCCGCCTCCTCGCCCTTTGCTGGCCTCTGCGGAGATTCCAGGCCCTCCAGAGACCAGGACGTCCCTCGGCGCCACCGCCCCTCTGCCAGGGCCGCCGGGAAACCGCCCTTGAGCCGCCGACACCCGCACCCGGGCAAGACAACTGCGCCGGGGCAAATGGGGGAGGCCAGGGCCGGGGCGGGATGGTTGGAGGGGGAGGGGGTATAAACCCATAGAGGCCGCGGCGACCCGCGGCTGAGAGCACCCTGAAGCCCAGACACCCCCATCCTTTCTTTCTCGGCCCCTTCCTTGAGCCTCGTCCTCGCATCTTAAAGGGGCGAGGTGGAGCTCGCTTCCGTGGCCCCTTTCCGTTCCCCCTCCTGTCTTCCCGGCCCTGGCTCCCCCTCCAGGAAGCAGCCACCCCTTTCTCGGTCACTGAATTTCCTGGGAAGCCTCTCCCTGCAGCGCCCAGAGGTGGGGTTCAGCCCCTTCTTGGAGGGGGGAGGAGGGAGACAAACCCAAGCCCCACCCCCTACAAAATCGATGCAAAAGAATCAAAAGAATTGTAGAATCTCTCTTACCTTTGCAGACCTTGGGAAATTTTCCCTCCGGATGGAAGAGGGTGGGGGACGAAAAGGGGGGGTAGCGTTCGGGTTCTTCTTCATCTTCCAGATAATATTGTCCCAACCTGAGAGCCGTCGCCTCCCCTTCTCTGACTTGGGAGAGAGGGTGTTTTGCTTTTCGGATATTTGCATAGAAAATGGAGTAAGTTCTGGCTTTGAAAAATGGTATCAGCCTGCGGTTCTGGGCAGATTGTCCATTTACCCTCCATGATGACTAAAATCCCAGGTCAGCAAGCAAATTAACTTAGAAATTAAAATTATTTTTGGTTTTCCCTTTTGTGTAATCCCCACCCCTTCTCTCTCTCTCTCTCTCTCTCTCTCTCTCTCTCTCTCTCTCTCTCTCTCTGCTTTCCTCTCCACCTTGATCTTCCTCTCTCTCTTTTGCTTTATCGAGCTGATACTGAAGTATAAAAATATCAAGAGGCTGGAGCCCTGAAGGACGACAGTGCTCCGACCTAGGTGTGGTGTCCAAAAGAATGCTGCATTATAACCACCAGGGAAATGATAAAAAGTTCATGTTCACGATCGCCCGGCCACATGACCGGCGCCGGCCAATCGCTGGATTCAACCACTCATAAACTTCTATCACAAAGTTGTAAATTTTCATAAAACAACAAGGAATTTATTGCATTTCTTCATGGCTGCTCCACCAGCAACCCTTTTCTCAGTCGCCATCTTCTTTTCTTCTCCTTCTCTCTTTTTGGGGAAATCCTAACCTGAGAAGAGATCAGATTTAGGGTGCAGGGAATGAGGCGGAGGAGCCACAAGGGTTCAGCTGGGTATGAGGTTCTTTTTGGAACCTCCTGGATTCTCAAAGGAGCTCGCCCTTCTTCTAGTAAAAACTCACCCCAAATTCTCCACACTGGGGCTGTTCTAAAGCAATTTTGGGGTGAGTCAGAAGCAGTAGCTGATGTCCACATTTGCCAATAGCATCAGGGCAAAATGAAAGCTTCAGTGCCCCCCTCGCCCCCTCCGAATGCCCCTGCACCCCTAGCCCTGTAGATGATGGAACTCCCACCTGTGAAGCTTGTAGCATTGCAGGTGTGGGGGGCCCAGATCCCCTAGAACCTAGCTTTTGCCCAAGGAGGAAAGGTGTCCCGGATGCAGGCTGTGTCGGACAGTCTAGCAACCGGATTCTCGCCTCTGCTCCCCAGAAATTGGAGAGTCCAGCGGGATCCCGGTCTCCCCCGCTCACATGCGGCTAAGTCCGGGGTCCCTATAGCAGCTCCGCGGCCGATCTCCAGGGGTTTCTGCGGTCATTGACTGGGGAAAACTAGAGGTTTAGGGGGCTTTTAGTTACAAATTCGAATTAAACAAATTTTTCTAAATCACATTTCATTCCAGCCCGCTTCTCCCTTCCTGTCTGGAGCCCTCTCTTTCTCTCTCTCTCTCTCTCTCTCTCTCTTTTTTTTTTTACGTTTTAAATAATCCGGAGTTCATGATCGAATAATTACTAAAAATCAGCTCAGCAGTTAGATGTCACCCCCTTCGTTTTGGTCATTCAATCGGGGGTGTTTTGGAGCAAAAACAAGCAACAAAATCCGCCCCGTATTTCCCAGGTCTCCTGAAAAACCCCCGTATTTTGAATTCAGCCCCTGGAACCCAAATGTATGAAACGAAATAACCTCCCCAACAATGTTTTTCTTTTTTCTCTCTTTCTCGGGACTGGGGAGAAGATTCCAGTTTCCCCGCAGTGCGAAGAGCCGGCGGAAAGGCGCGGAGGGAGCCAGCGGAGACTCGCTCGCGGGCAGCCCCGAGCCGCCGGGCGCGGCCGCCCTAACCCGGTAAACTCGCCGCTCGGACTCTCGCTCGTGGGGCGCCTCTCTCTCCCCAAATATTAAACTTTTTCTTGGCTCTCTGTATTAAGTTAGAATCAGGTGAACTAAAATAAATGAAAGTAAAATAAATTAAAATTAAATAACCGAATAGCTCTGGAGGAAAATATTTGTCAAGTGAGCGGAAGGCCAGGCGCGCCCTCGCTGGAGGCCTCTCTATGGCGGCCCCGGCGGCCTCTGCGCGCCGCTGGCCCCTGCCCAGCACCACAGGCATCGGCAGTGGATTTGGGTGGTCGCTTTCCCTTTCCTTGCATTCTTCCTTCCTGCGGCCTAACCTGGCTTTTTAGATGTCTGCTCTGTGTTTGTTCCCCAGCGGCAGCTCCGCCCGAAAGGCAGCAGCCTGGTTTGAAGGCCTAGATGAAGAAGAATTTGTGGAACTGTGGGGATTTTGTTTTGTTTTGTTTTGTTTTGTTTTGTTTTGTGAATGTGTGTTGACTGAGCATGGAGGCTCATGGATGTATGCACTGGGGGCAAATGTGAGTCTGTGTGTTTACAAGGCAATGTGTGAATGTACATTGGTATGTATAAATGTGTCTGTGAGTGAGTGTGAATGTGTGTTTACTTGTGAGTGTGTGTGAACGCAAATGCCAGTGTTCTGGATGTGGGGAGGAGATGTGTGAATGCCTGTGTGTTTATTTGTGAATATGTGTGTTTATTGGTAACTGCTGTGACGGTGTGTATATTTGTATACTGTCAGTCTGTAAATGTGTAGGGTTGTGTGCATTTGTGTATGTCTATGTGTGTAAGGGCATGTAAAGGGAATATGTGTGATCTTGGGGTTCATTAGTTTGCAGCCCCCCAGAGCAAGAGGCACCAGGGAAAAACAGCAGACCCTAGCACAGAAAAAAATAATAATAATAATGGGCCAGAATTTGGAGCAAAGGGTTCCGTGATGCATGACTAACCCCGATCCCCTTCAAGCCTTAGACACAGAAAATAGGGCAAGTGTTTATTTTTAATCGCTTTATTGTTTTATTTATATTCATCCTTCAGATACACATAGAATGAAAAGAGGACCTCAGGGGCTGGTGGGAGCAGGATCATTGGGCAGTCCAGGTGCATAGAGGGGACAGGAGCTAGTGGGAGGGTCCTGGGGGCTCCTTAAGGCCCCTTCAGTGCTGCTACTGGGAAGGAAGGGCTGGGCAGGGTGGGGAACCACACTTAGTTAGTCCAGAACCACAGACCACAAGACAGGGCATCAAAGGAGGCTTACAAAACAGCAAGATTTTACAAAGACCTTACAATAGCAACATAGAAAAGGGAAGCAGATTCCAGAAAGCTACAGCACAGGTAGATGATGTCCTTCCCATATTGTACAAAAACAAACCCGACGGACTTTGCTCTAGGTAGTATTTTATTTTATTGTTTTTTTCAGTGTCAAGAAACCAAAAGTTCACCTTTCTGCTTAAAAAAAGTTAACTGCTTTCCATTAAATATCCCCCCCTCCCTTTAATCTGAGTTTCCTGGTTCAGTTCCCAGAACTGGGTTTCTTCTTCTCTCCCTCTTTTGTCTCTCTCCCTCCGCCCTTTCTGTCTCTCACTCTTCCTCGTCCTCCTCGGCTTCGGCCTTGTCCTGGCCGGTGGCTCCCGCGCCCGTGGTCTTGTTTTCTTTTTTCCACTTCATGCGCCGGTTCTGGAACCAGATCTTGATTTGTCTCTCGGTGAGGCAGAGCGCGTGCGCGATCTCGATGCGCCGCCGCCGGGTCAGGTAGCGGTTGTAGTGGAACTCCTTCTCCAGCTCCAGCGTCTGGTAGCGGGTGTAGGTCTGGCGGCCTCGCTTGCGGTCCGTTCCTGAGCAAAGTATTTAGAGGAGAAAAATCAGTGCGTGCGGAAAAACGCCAGCGTGCCTGCCTCCCTCCTTAGACCCTGTGTAGTGCTGGGATGGGTGGTTGGGAAGAACCCATTTTCCCACTAAACAAAACTCTTACTTTTTCTGCCCCGTGCCTAGGCCTGCCCTCTTCCATCAGTGCGCAGACAGGTCCCGGGCCTTCTGAGGCAACCGCTTCCATCTTGTCTCCAGGAAACCTTTGGGTCTGGGACTTCTAAACCTAAGCTCTAACCTGCTGACCCTTGAAGCCCCTCTCCCCGCCCCCCACTTCCAGGGATGAAGCAGGAATAATCTTCCCTGACTCTTGGGAGGAATCAGACACCCCAAGATTCCCCTCACAGAGGCTGACTCTGATGGTCTGGGGTGGGAGGACAATGGACACTGTGCACAGGACTCTGGAGTGGGACTCCAAGCCTGGCCTGAGGGCATTTCCCGCCCGCCCCCACCTCAAAAAAAAAGAAAAGGAGACAAAGGAGCTTTACAGGTCCAGTACCCAACAGCCCCCCACAAGGAGCCCCCCAGGAGCCAATTGCAGAAGGAGGATGAGGTGAGAATTTGCAGGTTTCCTTGGAGTTGAGTACACCAGTGAGCAGCTGCCCTCTGATGACTGTTTTCCAGCGAGTGAGAGGTTCACACAGGGTCAGACTGGCCTGTCTGCCCACCTGCCCAGCCCGCGGAGTGACACTCAGCAATCACTGGGCCTCTGCGGAGGCACAGGGGGAGAGGATGACAGCAGCCTGCTCAGGGGTGGAATGTGATGTGTTTGAGCTGTGGGACTGGGTGGCAGAAGAGAGCTCCCCAGATGAGGCCCAGAGGCTTGGGGGAGGATTGTGCAGGAGGAGGTGCTGGTGCCAGTACTGCTGGGAAGAAGACAGGAGGGAGGAGGGCTGGGGCCCTAATTTCAAGCCAGATGAAAGCCAAGTTGAAATGTTTATGAGTAGAAAAATTTGGGCTTTGATAAATCAACTGGAAAGGCAGTTGAATTATGGAGCAGGCAATGGGAACTGTAACCACCAATACGGATGGTGTAAGTGCTGGGCCCCAACCAGAGCGGGGTCCGGAGCCTCTGTCCACAAGTCTTGCACCTTCTAGGTTTGGGGTTGGCCCTTGAGTCCAGGGCAGCATTAAGGAGGCTGACTGGGCAGGCTTGGCAGAAGATCCCACTGGAGTCCCAGGTCTCAGGGCTCCTGCAGCAGCTGGCCCAGTGGCCTATACTCTCTAACTCTTGATTGGGCTACAGAGAGTTTTAGTCCCTCTCCCAAGAGGACATTCGCCTTTCTGGAATGATACCTGTAAACTTATGGACCAGTACTCCCAGGAAGGTGCCCTCTTAGGAAGGTTGCCTGAAGAAGGCAGTTGTACCTCCCAAGAGGCCTCTGCCCTGGGGGCGGGGGTCAGGAGCCCCATCTTTCTTGGCCTTAGCCCCCCCTCTCTCCACCTGCCTCTGGCTCTGTGTCCCTTGCTGGATTTTCATCTTCCCTGGTACCCCCTCCTCCACCAGGGCCTCTAGAGCCCACCTCTAATTGTCCAGAAGGGAATAATAGGGGAGCAGGGTTGGCTGGAAGGAAGGGGGAGGGGAGAGTTACTCCGCGCTGCAGGCCCCCTCCCCTAGACCTTCTCCAAGCAAGGGCTGGGGGACACACCCAGAGCTAAGATCCCCGGCGGAGAAGGGAGGGGAAAGACCCTAATGGCTATTCTCTGCAAACCCCAGCCTTCCTCCGCAAGACAAACGGCCTCATCTCCAGTCCGTGCCGGCGCGGCTGATAAATATTTAAAGCTAAAAGGCCGGGAGGAAGGGCTGGGGGTGGACTGGGGGCTCGGAGCGCCTAGGCGTCGGCAGCGAGAGCTCCGCCAGGGAAGCAGAGCAAGTCTGAGAGCACAAGCAGAAATGGAGGGGGGCCGAGGGGGTGCCGCGTCCCCAGGGCCGACCTCCTGCCGGCAGCACTCTGGACGCGGAAAGGGACACTTGGCCAGGGAGGGGGCGCCTCCTGGGGAGCGTGGCCGGCCGCGGCGGCCCCGGACGGCCCGGTGCGCGGCATTACCTGAGCTTCGCATCCAGGGGTAGATCCGGAAGTTACTCTCGGCCGCCAGGTCCGAGTCCCTCTGCTCCTTGGCGCCCGCCGCCTTGGCGGAGTCGCCGGGACACACCCCGGAGAGGTTCTGCTCAAAGGGCGCGCAGTGCATGTTGAAGGAACTCGGCTCGAGTCCGTAGCCGGCCGCGTAGACGCCGGCCGCACTCTGGCCCGCCATGCCCCCCCCGCCGGGGTACAAGCCCTGCATCGAGGCGGCGAAGGAAGCCCCGGAGCCAGCTCCATAGCCCGGGCGCTGGGGGTTGGAAGCAAACGCGCAAGAAGTTTGTTCGGGGAAGGCTCCGGTAGCGAACACCGAACTTGCGGCTGGATATTTAGAAAATAAAGCATTCGCATAATACAATGAACTCATAATTTGGCCGGATGATTTGTAGGCAGGGACGTTTTAGTGTCGGTTTTACGAGATTCCTTGATATATTACAGAATTAGAGTCCAGATTTACACCAAAAAGGACCCCCTTTTTCCTCTGCAGACCACGTGACCCCCTCCCACGTGACGGCCCCTCGGCCAATGACCGGGCAGCCTCCCCACGGCTCCCGGTAATGTGGAAAAAATTGTGTGGCGTTGGATTTATAAAATATGATCAATAATGAATGGGAAAGCCAAGCTCTGTGGATTGGGGCCGGGGGCGCAAGGGTCGCTGTCGACCCCCGTGGGCGAGAGGCAGCTTGCAGGCGAGGTTCGGGGAGGAAAAGATTGAGCAGAAGAGAAAATAAATAATCTCTGAGCGAACCGTATTGTCGCCCCCCACTCTCCGGCCCAGCCCGCTCCCCAGCAAGGAGCCAATGCAGGGCTTGTTCGCGGGTGGGTGGGTGGGTGCGGGCAGGCCGGGGCTGTATGAGCCCGGACCCGAGCCTTCTGGCTAGGCCTTGGGGGGACTTGGCGTGGTTCTCCCAAGGTGAGGAACTGGGTGACCCTGGGCTCGCGGCCGTGTCTGCAGCGCCCCGGGCACACGGGGAGGGGTGGCGCGAGGCTTCGGGGCTCTCCTGGAGGCGCGGGATCCAGCCCACGGGGGGCTCTGCAGGCTGCAGCTTTGGGTGTCTTTGAAAAGAGGTTTGAAAATAAAAAAAAGGAAGGCAGCGGGGTGGGTGGGAAGGGAAAGGAAGGGTGGCCAGGGTGTTCTGCTCTCCTGTTCCGGGAGGCGGATGCCTCGGCCGAGCCCGGCCGCCCGAGCTGCAGAGGGGGCGACGGAAGGAAGGAAGGCGGCGAGCCGCGACCTCGGCGCTGTGTGGAGGTGGCCAGGCCCGAGAGCAGCGGCAGGGACGCGCACTTCCCCTCTCCCCCAGCGCCCGCCCCGCCCCGCGCCCACCGGAGTCCGGGAAAAAGAAAAATATCAGCCGGTTCAGCAGCCCCGCGCGCTCCCCTCACCCGCCCCCACGCCAGCTCCTCCCACCCGCGAGCGGCGCGCGGAGACAAAGGGGGAGGTCGCGGGGAACCAGCCACCCGCCCGGGCGCCCCTCTCCAGCGTGGCCTGCCAGCCGGGGTCTCGGGGGCCGGCCGGCTCCCAGCGCGAGGGGAGGGGGCTGCTCCCCGCTCCCCTCCCTCGTCCCCGTCTCCTCCAATCACGCGCGGCCGCCTCCCTCACCCCCTGCGCCCCTGGGCCCCGGGACTCGCACCACCTGCCTCCAGCCCCCGCCCCTCCTCCCCGCGGCCTGGCCTGGAGGGCGCAGGAGCCCAGGGACCGGCTCCCCCCAGCTCTGCGAGGCCCCGGGAGCAAATGAGGAGCGCGGACCAGGCCCGTCTCGGGTTCTCGCTTGTAAACTTTATTGTAACTCTTCCGCCCTTTTCAGGCGCAGACAACAGAACAAAGTATAGAGGAACAACAAAATATATAATTAGCCCTCCCTCCCCCCAATAAAGCAATTCACGGATACAGGATACATTCTCTTCACAGTAAACCTAAGAACACTTTTAACAATTGCCCACAGCGCGCATGCTAACTAAAGTAACCTCTTTTGAGAAACACTTAAGACGAAATTGTCAAACCAAAGGGGGGGGGGGGTTGGGAGGAAGAGAGAAGCAAGAGAGAAAGCCAGCGAGCTGGGGAGGGGGTGCAGCGGGGAGAGAGGGGTTGGGAGGGGGAAATGAGGACAGAGAGAGAGAGAGAGAGAGAGAGAGAGAGAGAGAGAGAGAGAGAGACCGGGAGACAGAAAGAATTACGGCGTGAATAGGCAGTTTCATGTTGTTGGGAGAACTTAGCAGAAATCGGTACCTCGGTCATTACAAAGAAGCACGTTCAAAGGAAAGAGACCATTGCACAAGGAGGCTTTTTACACGGGGTGGGAGTGGGGGGCGGGGCTCAGCCGGGCCGCGGCCGCTCACCCTCGCGGGGCGAAGGAGTCCTCGCTCCCGATGCTTTCCCCCCCAGCCCCCCGAGAAGGGACGAGACCCACGGTAGCTCACACACAGCAGCTATTACGAGATACTACCACTAGCGGGACCGGCGCGGCGGGGGACGCGGCGGCGGGAGGCCCGGCTCGAGCCCCGCTCGCGGGGCCGGGGCTCTCCCGGGCGGGCGGGCGGGCGGGCGGGCGCGGGCGGGCGGGGGCGGGCGGCGGCGGCCGGTGCGGGCCCGGCGGGCGCGGGCGGCCGCGGCCCTGGCAGTCCCAGCTGGAGCCTACTTCTTGTCGCCTTTCTGCGCGTCCGCCTCGTCCGCCGCCTCCGGGGCGCGTTCCAGCTTCTGCTTCTCCAGCTCCTCCTGCTCGCATTTGCTGCTGGGGAACTTGTCTTTGTTGTTCTCTTTTTTCCACTTCATCCTCCGGTTCTGGAACCAGATTTTGACCTGTCTCTCTGTCAGTCCCAGGGCATGCGATACCTCGATCCGCCGCTTGCGAGTCAGATAGGGATTAAATAGGAACTCTTTCTCCAGCTCCAGGGTCTGGTAGCGGCTGTAGGTCTGTCGGCCTCGCCTGCGTCCGGCGGCTGCTGGGAAGGGTGGAAAGGGCCAGACAGAGGGGAGGGGAGCGTGGGGGAGGGGCGGAGATGGAGAAGGGAGCAAGATTCGTGAGCCGGCCGGGGACACCGGGGTGATGAGGGCAGGGGAACTTCTGCCCCGCGCGGGAGGGGGCCGCTGGCAGGCCTCGGTGTGGGGGGAGACGTGAGGGGGGGGATCGGATACCACAGACTCTAAGGGAGTCAGAAAGGGGAAGCCCCCTCCCCTGGTGACCAGCCCTGGAGAGTTGGCCGGGGGGTGCTTCACATCTATTAAAAGTGCCATAAACTTTAGGAGGAAGGATGTGGAGAAGGGGAAGCAGCAAGAATACAAAAAAGCTGGATGGGGACGAATGGACCCACCTTGCAAAACCCCCCAGAGCCTCTGCCCCAGAAGAAAAGTTTCTCCAGGGCAATTAAACTATAAAGCAATTGAGAAGTGCAAAAGTTGAGCGCCCCCACTCCCACCACCCGCTCTCCATTACCCCCCATAAAACAGTAAAAGGGAGGGGGAGAAGAAAAATAAGGCAGGGTGAGGGGTTTATGGGTTCAGGAAATGTCGCTTAGCGACCCCCCTCCAAGGGAAATAAACAAGAAAGGGTGAAAAAAAGAAAGAAGAAGCGAGGAAGGAGGAAGGCAGGAGGAAGGAAGGAGGAAGCAGGAAGGAAGCAGGAAGGAAGAGGCGATCTGGACGCAGCCGGCACGTCTTGCAGGAGCTGCAGGGCGCGAGCCCGGCCTGCCCGGCCCCCGCCCGGCCCTGGGCCCTCGGCGCTCCCTCCCGCCCGCGCGGCCCGGCCCGGCGCGAGCTCACCTTGCGGGCGCATCCAGGGGAACAGCTGCGTGGGCGACGGGCTTTGCTCGGAGCCCTCGGCCTCCTCGCCCAGGCCGCTGGCGGCCGCGAGCTTGCAGTCGGCGTACTGCACCAGGTCTGGGTCCTGCGCGCCGAACAGGCTCTGCCGCTGCAGCGGGTCGTAGCCGTAGAAGTTGCCCGGGTCCCCGTGGCACGCCACGGCGCACGGGTTCTGCTGGTAGGGCGCCGTGGACAGCGACGACGGCCCGTGGTAGAACTCCTGGATTTGCGACGGGTGCTGGAAGCTGCCGCCGCTGCTGGGACCGTACACCACGGTGGGTCGGCCGCCCAGGTCCTGGGCGAAGCCGCAGTCATAATAATTGGGGCGCAGGGACTCCCCGGTTTTGTATTTGGAGAACAGTGAGTTGACGAAATAAGAGCTCATTTTATTGAATTTTGAGGCGGCGGCGGCGTCGGCGGCTGTAGTTGGGGGCTGTTGGGGAGGGGGTGGGGAGGGGGAGAGGGAGGGAGAGAGAGAAAAAAACGCGGATTCGCCGGCTCCTAGTCACCCTCGCCAGGAAAGGAGCGGGCAAGGGAGGAGGGGGGGGGGTGAAGAAAAGAAAGAAAAGGCGAAGAAGCTCTCGAAGCCACCACACTTTTTGTGATTTCCAGGAATAGGAAGGGACAGCGAAGCCTCCAAAAGTCTACGCCTGCATGGCAGCCGCGGCGCGCGCGCCCTGCCCCCCACCCCCCACCCCCCAAACAAAAATATACCGCCACTTAAAGAGGTCCTCGCTTTACATTTCGAAGAAGGGATGCCAGTTCATAAACAGTTTTCGGTGATTTACTTCCCTGCAAATGAGTTGTTTCATATTTTGCACTGTCTTTTCATGATCATTTGCATCCATTAGAGACCCCGCATCCTATTGGCTTCTCCGTACTCCTCCCGGACAGAACGCAGAGCGAGGGTGAGAGCGAGCGAGAGCGAGCGAGAGAGAGAGCGAGCGAGCGAGCGAGCGCCAGGGAGTGAGGAGAGAGTGGGAAAAAAAAAAAAAAAAAAGGAGGGGAAGGAAAAAAAAAAAAAAACACCCAGGGAGAGAGGGGGGGGGAGAGGGAAGGGGGTGTGAGAGAGAATGAATACGGATTAAATCTGTTTAACTACCTACATTAATGAGATATCTCTCGCCTCCCAACAAATCAAATACCTTCGCAGACCACCCCCAAAGACGGATGTGGGGGAGTCACGGAAAAGAACACGCACACACACATACACAACGCGCCAGGCGTAGGCACGCTGTTAATTTCGCGATTTTAACGAGGCAGTTGGAGTCTTTTTAAATGTCAGGGTCGCTTCGGAAAAATGTAAAAGAACACGGTTTAATTGCGCCGAGTTTTAAAAGGTCCTATAAATGTAATTGGTATTTTAATACAAGTTATCAAATCATACAGCTTGCTCTCCTAAACATATTTTCAAACAAACGAGGTAGTCATATTTAAAGCTTTAATGATCAATTTCCTTATTATTGATAAAGGTTTAACTATCGTGTGGAGGGAATTGGCTGGGTAACCGGCCCCCAAAAAAACGGCTGTAAACTCTTTAACAAACTATAAAATGCAATAAAGCCGGAGTCTGTTGTTGTTTATGCCGCAGCGCATAAAAGCTGTTAGCATTTTACGAGTTCTTTCCTCTACAGCTATAAAACTGCAGCTTCGATCGCCCCCGCCGCCCGACTGCAGCACGGTGGGGGTGACGAAGCTGAAATGAGAACGATTATGGGTTTTTTCGGCGCAAACGGTGATTTTTTTCTGAGATTTTCTCCTTCAGCTGTAGCAAGCACCTGCCCCCACCTCTCTCTGGAGCCCCTACACCACTGTCTCCCTGCCCCACCCAGGCCCCTCACCAACTTTCACATATTAAGCAAACAAGCAAGGATTTTCTTCAGGGTCCAGGAGGGTATGAGGGGAAACCAGGAGGGCAGGAGAAACTTCTGGTTAATGGGCAGTGATGAAGCACACAGCAAAGTTACTTGCAACCGCCGAGTTGCAGCTCTGCAGACCTCAGTGGGCCTGGGGGCTGCTGTGAGGAAGGGGTCTCCACTAGGCACTGGGGCCCAGTCTGTGGCTTTGGGGGGCCAACTTTGCATGAGGGGAGAGGTTCTGATGCCACCATCATTAACACCCAGTGAGCTACCTCACTCCTGCACCCAGGCCTTGGGATTCAGTGGCCAAACCCAACTGGCCCCCAACCTTCCCAAAACAATCCCCCCCACCTTCTGAACCACCCTTAGGTGAGAGGGTGCCGCCCAACCCATCAGCACATCAGAGGGAGGGAAGAGGAGCGGAGGCTGCCTCTGGGCACCTTGGTGGCTGGCCTTGGTGCTCTTTGTCCTGTGCCTTCCTTTGCCCTTGGCAGTGGCTGCAAAGTGTGTTTGTGGGGGATGGGGGTGGGCATCTTTTAGTCTTCATTGTCCTTTGTCACCTCCTAAACTGACCTTGGGGTGGGGGGGGATTTGGATGCAGCAAGGCCACTGAGTCACCCATCTTCTCTCCCTTTGGGGAGCCTCCACTTAAACCTGGCTCTCCTTCCAGACCCGAGGGCCTGGGGCCTGAAACACAGGGTGCAGGGAGAGGTGCTGGAGCTGCTGTCTTCCACCCCTGCCTCTCCCCGGGCTCTCCACCCCAGCAACCACAGTGGGCAGGCTTTAGAAGGCCTCAGTGTGACCATCAGAACCCAGGGCCTCCTGAAGCAAATCATTGGCCAAGGAAAGTAAAGAAGGAAGAGAAAGAGAAAAATATTTCTAGCAACAAAGGTGGGGGGGCAGGTTTAACAAATATGGTCAATCCATTGATTATTCAGGGGACAGTGGTCTGCTCTGGAGGGGCACTTTTGGCTGATTTCACTCCCCCGGCCATTGTAAAAAATTAAACCATCAAAAGGGAAGTTACCAGTGGGGTCACTTGGTCCTTCAAAAGTGAATCCGGAGAATGGGAGAGGGGCTGACAGAGGGAGAGAGAGAAAGAAGAAAAGGGAAGAACGGAGCAGGGTCCTGGATTCTCAGCGCCAGGCTGAGGGGGCGGTGAGGCCGCCGCCGGCAGAGTTAAGTTGTTGCGGAGCGAACATTTTTATCAAGTGCGGGGGATTTTATGGTCATGATTTGAGGACTCACCGGTGAGGTAGAAATTCAATGGCTTGTTCTAAATCATCCCTACACCGCGCCAGAAATTCTTGATGGAAGGAAAATGTTTCTATTATAAGAAAAAACAAGAAAGAGCGGGGAGATAATTTATAAACACCCAACGGAGGGCAGATTTATTAGAGAAACTCAAGTTGAGGAGAAACTCCGCTTGCTTCTTTGCACCCGGTCCTGGAGGAAGAGAGGAGAGGCTGCAGTGGGGCTAATTTTAAGGAGGGGGGAAATCTATTTGTCATGCAGGTTTGTGGGGATAGGGACCCCGATCGGGCTGGGCCGGGAGGAGAGTGGAAATTTGAAATCCAAGGGACCGCGGGCAGAGAACACGCGGGTCTTAGAACGAAAAATGCCCTGACCTCCAGCTGCTAAATTACGAAAGAATCTGTGTCCCCCGCCCCATCGTGGGACCCGGCCGAGGCGCAGGGCGCTGCAGCTCTCACCTGGAAGCCACTGGAGGCAGAGACCACCGCGCGCCCGCTTCCTGTTGCCTGCCGGCTCCCACTTGCACCCAGGAAACGTGCTTTTTAATTTGGGGGGCCACCCAACCTAGGGCGTGCAGAACCCCCCGACGAAAACCGCGCCTCTCCGCACCTTGCCGTTCTGGAGAGCCCCGGCCCGGCACCCGGACGCCCGGCGCGCGCCCAGCCCAGCCCCAGACGCGTACAAAGGCTCTGGAGCCTCGGTCTGTGCGGAGTCACCCCGCTGCCTTGGGGTACCTCCGAATTCCCACAAAAGCCACAGTTCCACTTCCCCCAAATTATGCCCAACCCACCCCGGCTGGCTCACCCGGCTCCCTCTCCTGCCGGTCCGGCAGGTTCGGGGCAGCTTCGCCTCCATGCGACCTTCTCCCGCCCGCTCGCCCGACTCACCTGACCTGCTCACCCCGATCCACAGACTTCCCTCTCTTTCCCCTCCCCGGAAAAACTCATGCCCCCCAACCAAACCTCCCCTCTTATTTGGCTCTATTATTCCTATTCTTATTCTTATTTCCCGTTTTCGTGCATTTGTTGCCCTCACCAAACACAGAAACTGGGTGAGAAGCCTTGAGCCCTCCTGGGGAGATTCAGAAAATTTTCCATTTGAGGGGAGGGGGCCCACTCTAGTATATCTGAAATCTATAAGGTGGAGAGAAAGGCCATAACGAAGCCTAAATTTTTATTACGCTCACATTATTCATGACTTTTGGTAGCGCTCAGGCCGTGGATTCCGGGCCGCCTAAGGTGAGACCCGCAGCCGGCCGCGCTCCAGCCGCCGCGCCGGGGATTCTCGCGTGGAGCACGGCTGCCATCTACCGGCCGCCCCGAGAATCGGCGCGCGCCCGCCCCGCCGCGTCCTGCAGGAGCAGCCGCCAGGCGACCAGGGGGCGAAACTTTCCTTATTAGCAGAAAAAAAGGAGAGCGAGGGAAAAAGACATCGGACATGGGGAAATCGTTCATGAAATTGTGCAGATAAGCTGCAAAAACCACAGGGCGAGGGGGTGAAGAGGAAAAATAAGTCACAAGCTTTTTTTCTCTCCTACTTACACGGGTCTCCCCCCATCTCAGCCTCTAATTTCTGGCGGAGACCGACCGAGCAAAGCGCCTTTATGGTCCGTAGAGGGGGGGGCTGAGCACTTTTCAAACCCAACACGATTGTCTCAAATTCTGAAGAGAAACAATCGGGCTTTTTTTTTGGGGGGGGTGGCGAGGATGAGAGGGTGGGATGGGACTGTAAAAAGGATCAAGAGGCTGCCCGCGCCCAGACGTCTGGCCCCGCCGGACCTGTGTGTGTGTGTGTGAGTGTGTGTGTGTGTGCGCGCGCGCGTGTGTGCAGGGGGCTCCTCGTGTATGACGCCCGGTTCTGGAGGGGGGTGTGAGGAACAAAGACAAGCGTCCGAATCGCGTTCTCTGAAGCATATGTGACAACAAAGTGTTGTCTTTCCTCCTCCCGTCCCTCTTCTGCCCTCTTTGCCCCCTGGGGGCCCAGGAAACCCCAGGTCCCCAGTCCAGGAGGTGGGTGAGGGTGGGGGCCCCGGAGTCCGGCCCACCCATTGGCCCCGCGGTGCCCGGAGTCCAGGCCCAGCTGCGGCTCTCCAGCTCCGGAAAGTTTCCCCTCACTGTTTGCTTTGCTGCTGTTTAGTTTCTTAACCTTCAGAAATTTATACGCTATAAACTTTTATAGCGGTCATATTCTTTTATGGCTGCGCACACGGCATTGAATTCCTCTCCTGGCTTCTCCGTCTCGCACTCTCGCGGTCTCCCTCTCTGAATCGCTCTCTCTTTTATGACAACAGATTTCCCCATCTCCGGCTTCCGAGCCTCCGCATCTTCGCCTTTGTTTGTCTTTAAAGAAGCCACCCCGGGCTCCGCACCCAGACGCCGCCCGCCCGAGGCTTGTCCCGGCGACCTCGCCCCGGCCCGCCGCGCGCCTGCCGGTGCCAGCCTCGCTCGGTGCGGTTCCTGGCGGAATCTGGCCTTCTGGGCTCCCTCCTGGAGGCGGCTGGCTGCAGGGAGACCGGGCTGGGGAGGGCGTCTGGTCTACACGAGCTCTCAGGCCAGATCCATTCTGTACCCCCATGGACCCTCCTCGGAGGATGCGGGTCCCGGGCCCTGCCATACCCAGGAGCTGCGCGTTCTTCTGCCTCCTGCTCCCCCTGCGATTAGTGCAAGCCGGCGTTCGCTGGAGAGGGGTAGGCTGGGCCTTTTCGCTGCCAGGCTCCTTTCTCTCGGGTCAAGCTTTGTCCCCACCTCTACTCCACCCCTTGGGGTCTCCGCGGGCTGCCGGGCGCCGCGAGGGCCGGGTGGGAGGCGCGGGCGGGAGGCCGGTGCTCCGGCGCTGCCCGGCACAGGCGAATCCCAACGCCCGACGAGAAAGAAGGCCCCGCCGACGCCGAGAACCGCCGTCTCCGAAGAGGCTCGGGTGGGGACGCCACGAGTAGAGAGGTGCCTCTGGAAACTGGATTTAGTTCTGGGGTCAGATGGGGAAAGGATTGGTTTTGCTTTTGTTTTTTGTTTTGTTTTTGTTTTTTCCTCCTGAGATGTCTCTGTTCCACACTCAGAGCCGCCCCCCTCCAGGCCTCCAGCCCTGCCAAATTCAATCAGCCTCACAGCAAAGCTGCTTCCCTGGGGCTCAAATCCGAGTTTCCAACTCCAGGTAGGGACTGAGAACCCTAAGGGGGTTACTCCTTTTGAGTGGAAGAAAGGAGAGCAATGACCTTCCCCAGGTCTCTGAGCAGACACTCACCCTGCTGCAGGGAAGAGCAGGAGGGGTCACTGCCTTTCTTGCTGACATATTTATTGTAAGCTGGCCAAGCCAAAGCGAGGTGCTCAGGGATGAGAGGGCCACCCCAGAAGCGTCCTGCCCCTCTGGCTCTGGAGTTGGTGGGGAGGTCTCCAGTGCAACTTTGTTTGGAGGAAGAGCTCAGTGCTCCCTGCAGGTCCAGCCCCTCTCTAACCTGCTCATCTTTCCTTTCCTTTCCTTCCCCTCCAAGTCCACCTTGCCCAGAGGGAAGACTGGCTGGGTTTAAGCCACGGTCTTGGGATCTGGAGTCTCAACCCACTGCCCAGCTCCCCCTCCCCCCTCCACCAGGCTGCCCTGCAAGAGCTCAGGAAACCTCTTGGGCACAGGAGTCTCTCTTCTTTCCACGCTGCCCTCGTGGACCTAGGCTCTGTACCTCTGGCCAGGTGAGGAGAACCAACACAGAAGAAGACACAAGGAGAAATTTATTTTCTAGATTGATATATATTTTTTGTTCTTTTTCTTGTTTTTTTTCTTCCAAAACAAACAATCAACTCTAGACCCCGGTCCCTCCCCCTCCCACCCACAACCCACCCATATAAGCCACAACTGAAACAGGCGAGATAATCACCCCCAAAGAAATCACAAAACACAGCACAATTTCACAACAGCCACCAACAAAGCAAGAAAGTTCTACTGGGATGCCCCCTTGCAGGGTCAGGAGAAGCAGGAGCAAGAGTCCATGGAACTGAAGGGGATTGGAAGGGGGTCAGCGGGGAGAAGGGAAGCAGAGGGTGAACTTCAGTCACATGATTGAGGTGCAATTCGCCTCTTCCTTTGCACGCGGGACTGTTCCCCAGAAGCTTGCGCACAGCCGCCCCGCAGATCACTGTCCAGGCCTGAGTCGTGGGAGGCACAGCTTGGCGCTGGTCTCGCTTTGCCCTGGGGAGGGCAGTGGCTGAGAGTGGGGCCTCTCTGCCTGGGTCTGGAGTTGGGTAGGGTAAGGAGACTGCGCCCAGCTCTGAGCACTGGAGCCTCTGCTCCTCCCTGTCCTCAACAACTTACCCAGGAAGGGAGCTAGGTATCGATTCACAATAAATTCTCAATTGGACTCTCCTGACCTGGCTTTCCAGCCGCTGGTGGGGTTGAGCTAGTAGGGGATGGGGGGGGAGGGGTTTTTCTACAAGGGGTGACTTGACTCGCTGGTGCAAGGTGGGTTTGGCCGAACAGAGTAAAATTAAGAGCTGGGGGGCTGCGGAAGAATGCAGGGCCCAGGCAGAGCAAGAGAAGCTACAGTCTCTGTCAAGCTGGGCACAGATGGACCGAGGACGACCTTGTCAAAGCTTACGACCCACAATTTGACCTCCTTTTGTTGGAAGGAGAGGAAAACAACATGCAGAATTAAACATTTCCTGCAACAAAGTGTGTGTGTGTAGAATAATTTCATGAGACCACTGCTGCCTTTCCTTGCTCTTTCTAGCCCACCAACTTGGGGGCTGAGTGTACCCCTTCCGTCTTTGGGCCCCTGCTGGGGTACAGATGAGGATTCTCTGAGGATGGTATGATGATACTGAGCCCTCCTCGGGACTGCAGCACCTCATTTAGGAATGTGTCTCTAGACATCTTGGGATGTATTTGTGTCAGGACTAAAACCTGGGCTTGCCTGATGGTCTGGGCTGTTCTGCCAGATTTGGGGCACAGTTATCCGCATTTGAAGTGTCACTTCATTGAAGTGTTGGCTGTGAGTCTCTCCCCTATTATTACTGTGGACTCCAGGTTTTATGTATGCAGGTGTCTCTGTGCAGGGGTGTCCCTGGTTGACTTTGGGACTGATGCAGAGAGGGAGCAGTCAGGCTGGGAGTGGGGAGCTGGGGCTTCGCAGAAAAATTAGGGGAGTTGCTAAGGGCTCAACTAGGTTCTCTCTTTCTTGTGGCCCATCGCCTTCTTAGGAAACAACTACTGCTACATTCTAAATCAACAAAACTTCCTCCTGAGGCCCAGGGAGAAGAAAGGACAGGTAAGGAAGGGCAAAGGAGAGGAGAGAGATGCAGAAAAGGACATTGAAGAGAAAGGCTCCCTTCCCCATTCACTTGAATATATCCCAGACAGCTCTGGCTCTGCAGCCATCACTTATAAATAAGAGTGAGATGGGGAAGGGGTGGAGGGGCTGAGGATAACCTTCACTCCTTGCCCTGTTCCTTATTCATTTTCTTCATTTTCATCCGCCGGTTCTGAAACCAAATTTTGACTTGTCTCTCACTCAGATTGAGGAGTCTGGCCACTTCGTGCCTACGGTCCCTGGTGAGGTACATATTGAACAGAAACTCCTTCTCTAGCTCCAGCGTCTGGTATTTGGTGTAGGGACAGCGCTTTTTCCGGGAAGAGCGAGCGTGCAGCCAGTTGGCGGAGGGATTGGCTGAAAGAGAAGCAGCGATAGAATCAAAGAAGGGAAGGGGAGAAGAAGGGCCCCAGTGTTCTCCTTCCAAGAGGGCACACCCCTGCGCTCCACTCCCCATCTTGCATGGCAGAAAAAAGGCACTTGGGTCTTCAAGTTCCCAGAAAGAAGACCAGAGAGGGCCAGTAGTTGCTCCAGACACCTCCAGGTGAGAGGTTGTTTGGACAAGATGGAACCAAATATGCGCCCAGGGCTCCCAGCACATCCCAAGCTTGCCTGCCTCAGGTTCTCTCTAACCTTCTTCACTTGGGTGCTAACTGGCCCAGCCACCACCAGCGCTGCCACCAGGCTAGAGGTGTCTGACCTGAAGGGCTGGGAGGTGGGCTGGGAGAGAGCAGCTTCCCTTCAGCCCCAGCCAAGCGACCTCCTGGCCTCCAGTCCAGTCTGAGAGCACCCTGCCTTGCTCACAAGCTTGCATCTCTTGGCCACATGCAGCAGGCCTGTGTGTCCACGTTGATATCATGCGCCACACACCGAAATTATGGGTCCGCACTTAGAGTCACAAGCATCCAGTACACTCCAATTCACATGCAACCCTATTGCAACCATTTATCAACTCCAGCCTGTGGACAAGGGAGCGCCAGGGGCTCACAGATAACTTATGGTTGCAATCTCGCCTTTTCCGCTGCTGTTCAGCTCACAGTTTGGTTAAAGCAAGTTCAGGGAGACTGGGAAGCAAGATTACTCCAGTCCCAAGGTGGGGAGCCCTGGATGACATGGGGGTAACAGCAAGCTCTTCACAGAACACCTAACTCCAATGGCCTCCATGTGAGAAGGACAGAGGAAGGGGTAATTGAGTGGAAGGAGGGGGAGAAAGAAAAATACACACAGGCTTCTTTTCTGCTTACCCTCTCTCGCTCCTTACTCTGGAACTCAGAAAAGTTGCCAAATAAAGCAGAACCAATTGAAAATAACAGCCACCCTCTGCTAGACTTCTCCCAAAATGAAAAGCATTGAATATTAAAAAAAAAATATCTGGTTCATCCTACACTAAGTACCGTGTCTTACCAATTTGCAGCGCTATTTCCTTAATGTGATTGCCTGGGAGGGGACCCGTAGCCACATTAAATATGAAAGAGGGAAAAAACTGTTAATAATTGATCCTAGCCAAGTCACTGTCTGCAATAATGGGCTTTCCAGGCAGTTTGGGGTTTGGGGGTGAGGGGTCTGTCTGGGTGTGAACAGGGAGGGTTTGGGGAGAGCGTGTGTAACCCAAAGGGCCAGTCCTGTGATTCAGACTGGCAGGTTGGGGGTGGTGGGAGCCGGCTGGGACCTGAGGGGAGCGGGGCAGCGCTCCACCCCTGGCAAGCAAGGGCGTGCCAACTGGTCCGAGGACTTGTCTCGGCCAGCCTGCTGGCTGGGGTTTTGTTTGGGGTTCAGGGGTCCCCAACCAATTTGCCCTTCTCAACCTTCAAAACACGGAAAAACCGAGACTCCCCCCACCCACCTCTCACCCCCCGGGGAGCAGCACCTCCTGGAAATTAGCCAGACTTGGCGGGGGGCGCTTTTGCAGGAGTGGGAGGTGGTGAGAAACCAAGCGCCGGGAAGGGTAAAGTTCTCCGCCTCTCTGCAAGTCTCTCCCCCCACCCTCGCTCTCCCCAGGGTCCCTTCGGGATCTCTCCCCTGCACTCCGGCGGTCAGCCCCGAAGTTGGGCAGCGATTCCCCGACTCCCCGCGAGGCGGACAACTCTGGCTAGCGCTCGGGAGCCGGCGGAGAGCCGCCGGGGCCGCAGGGAAAGCAAGCCGCCGCGCCGAACCGGGCTGCCAGCGAGGGGCGGGGGCGGCCGGAGGGAAGGCTGCCGGGGAGGGGCCGGCGCCTCCCGGGAGGGGGCTCCGTCCGCGGGTCCCGGGCTTCCCCGCCCCTCCCGGCGGCGGCCGAGGACCCGGAGCGGCTCCTGCGCGAGGTCTGCTAGGAACAATCCTCCGCCAAGCTGTTGCATCGCAAATAAAATCCTAATGAGCCCCCTCCCACCTCCCCCTGGCCGGCGTTTACGGTCTGCGCGTGGCGCGGGGAGGCTGCCAGCCGCCCGGCCCCCGCAGCCCCGGGTGCCCGGCCCTTGGCCGCGCCAGGCTTTCCGCCTCTCGGGCTGCCGGCCTCGGCCCGGCCCGCTCCTCTCTCCGCCGCTCCCGCCCGCCGCTCTCGGGCTGCCGGCCCCGGGCCTGCGGGAGAGTGGGGGAAGGGAGCCCCGGGGCGCGGCGAGCGCGCCCCACTTCCCTCCAGGGCTGGGGAGCGCCGCGGCGGCGCAGCTCCAGCGGCCTCAGTCTCCCCTTCTGGGACCCTCGGCCTCCTTCCGCCCTGGCTCCCTCTCCCCTCCGCCCCCGCTCGGCCCCCGGCCCCGCCGCGGTTTCCCTTCACATTGTCCGCAGTTTATTGCCTCTCCCCTCCCCCTCGCCTGGCCTTCGGCCTGGGTATTTCCTCACTTTTTATAACTTACTTTGATCCGGCCTCTCTTTGTCCTCGCTTCCTTCGCAAATTTTATTGTCCCCGTAGCCGGGTCTTTGATTAGACAGGACGGCCTCCCTGCCCGCCGAAGTTTCCAAACTGTACTCGGGCGTGCCCTGTTTGAGCAGCTCCCCAGGCGCGCCCAGCAGCGGCTCCGCCTTCACCGCCGCCTGGCCCTGCCCCGGGGCAGCTTCGCCGCGCGGCGCCGGCTCCAGCCAGGTGCGGAGGTACCTGCTCTCGGCCGGCGGGACGCCCTGGGGCTGGATGTAGGGGTGGTAGACGGAAGGCAGGCTCCCGGACGCGTGCGGGCTGAGCGGCGCCCAGGACGCGCCGAACACCGGCGCCTTGGGCTGGAAGCTGCACGAGGGGAACTCCAGGTGCTCCGCGTGGCCCGGCTGCCGGGGGCTCGCGTACTGGCCGGAAGGAAACTTGGCTGGAGGCGCGTCCTCACTCTCGTGACTTATGATCGAGTCGACATAATAGCTGCTAAGCGTCCCAGAAATGGACATTCTCAGACATTATCCGGGCGCTCGCAGGGGGAAGGGAAGCGCTCGCGCGGCGGCGCCCAAGCAGGGAGAGGTGGCACCCAGACCGGTGTGAGGGCTTTCGGACGCGACCCCCCCAGCCCCCCACCCTCCCACCCCCACCCCCTGCTCAACTTCTCAGCCAACAAAGTACAGTGGAGCAGCCCGGCTCAGCGCTCCTTGCAAAATGATTGGTCAAAGTTTTTCCGACTGCCTGATAAAGCGTCAGCTCGGACATAAATCAATCGGGCGAGGGGGCTGCGCTCTCGCTGTCATCCGTCCGCACCGCATTCCATATCGAGGATGGATTGTTTTATGCTGATGCAATGTGCTATCACGTCAGGGCTCCGGCGGCCACGTAACCTCAGCCGGAGCTGCCGGCCGCCCACCCGCTCCCCCCCCACCCCTTTTTGCAGTGGGGGGGGCGAGTCCTCGACATGGGGCGGCAGGGCGGAGGAGAGGCGGAGGAAAGCAGCGGGCTGCCTCGAGAGGGACGCAGGCTGTGGAGCCCTCTCCCCAGGCGGGTCAGGAAGGGAGAGAGGCAGAGCAGGGTCGAGGGAGAGAGCCCCAGCGTGGGGAGCACCCACAGAGACCCCACCACGTAATTAAAGAGGAAGGGGTCCTGTCACCCCCACCCCCAAACACACCTGCACTCCCCCGGGTAGGCCCTGTTTCCTCTTCTCTGTCCCTTGACACAAGATGTTTATTAAACAGCGCCGCAGCAATTCACTGGAGATGGAGGGGGGGCAGCTGGGGCTTTATAGGACGCAATCGGCTTCAGAGGGGGCTCTCTGTGCCTATTTCTGGAGGTTTACAGGCCTGGGAGCTTCTCCTGACCCCCTCAGGAGCTGAGGGGGGAGATGAGGGAATGAAAGGGAGTGATTGTCCAAGGATCCTGTCCTAAAATTAGAACCTGCGTGAGGTTAAAAGGATTCATAAGGCCTTGGAAACTTGAGCCTCTGAAAGAGTTTAATACAACTAGCAAAGGTCCTTTAAATTTCTGGGGCTTCTCAGGCCCTGGCCTGAGAGAAGTACTGGGGGGGGGGGGGGGACAGAGTCTTTTCTTCACTATATAACAACCCAGGCCCTTAAAATTGCCTAGATGGAGGCGCTGAATGTGAGAAATGGTTAAGGGAGCTTCCCCAAGGTCTCAGCAGAGCAGAGGTGTGGAAAGAAGCACAGAGTTATCGCCCCTTCCTCCCATTGAGGAAAACGCCAAGTCAGAGCCTTCCCTTCCACTCAGGCAGCCTCCCCACACTCGGCATTGCAGCTTAGAGAGATTCCCAAATACCCAGAGTTGGGCACCAGCAGATACAGCATGAGCCCCTGGGGTCAGTCTCCCGCCCTCCCATGGCCTTCCCTCCTGCGGACTCACTAGCTCGCTGGAGCTTCCAAATAGCCGGTTTTATTGGTATCTACTCAGGCGGCCCAGCACTGGGACTCCCCGGGGCCCACCGGCTGGCTTCCTGGCTCGTCTCCCAGCCTTTTCCCTCCAGCTTCTGCCCAGGGTGCAGCCGCTTCCTCTGGTGTGGGGCGCATAGGGAGGCTGGGCCCAGGGCAGAACTCACTCTCCTCTGGCTGCATTTAGGGGAAGGGTAGGGCAGATTTTTCTTGGCATCCCCCTACCCCCACCCCCAGGCCCCTATAAAATAAGCTGCCCCCAGCCCATCCTTTTCACAAATGCACAGCCATCCTAATGTGAGGTTTTATCTTTTTGGCCACGTACCCCTCTTCCATGCAGGAAGCTGCGGATCACCTCCGCAGACGCACACACACACTCCTGCCCGCTTTTCTTTCCAAATGAAGCCATCTCGTGTCATTACATGTGAAATACGAGGGCGAAGCGCCATATTTCTTCACATTATGGCGATTTTAAAATGATTTTTTAAAGATCAATGCCGCCACCCAGCCGGCCCCCTCCCTCCGCACCCCAGCTCTCCGAGGGCAACAGCCCGGCAGATCCGGAACCAAACAGCGTGAAGACCTGCTTTTTTCCAGGGGACCCAAGTGCGGAAACAAATATCTGATGCAAATTCTGCTAAGTAGCAGTTGGTCGCTCGGGAAAGTCGAGGGAGCTCCCCTGACTCACCAGCAAGAAAGCTGGGCGCGGAGTGAATGAATCACAGTTAAGGCAAAGCACCTGTTCTCGATTTGCCAGACGTATGGAGTCTGCTGTCGGCTTTACCTGTAATAAATATATTCTCCAGGAAAAAAAAAAAAAACCACAAACCACTCCTCTCCTGCCATAAATAATGGCATTATGAAGCACGGCGGGCTAAGTATATGACTTTCTCTAGTATATAAATTAGGGCCAAAAAGGACATGTGGACTGGGGGCTGGGACTTTTTTTATTTATGGAAAAGTCACAGCGCTGGGCTGTTCTTAACACCCAGGCTGCAACAGCCCTCTGGGTCTCATTCTTAAGATCTTGGCTATGCCTGCTGCCTCTCTATTTGCAAAAAGAAAGTCAAAAGGGTCACTTAGTTTAGGGAAGATGAGTAAGAAGAACATTTGGGCTCATGGCTTGAATCCTAAAAGACGAAGTGCCCCAGTACACAGGGTTCAGGTTTGCGAGATGCTGTCTGGGGAGTTGCTCTGAACCCCTGCGGAGCCTGGGAGCCTGGATGTTGAGTCAGGAGGACACTCAGGCCTCTTTTCTGAGACCAGAGCTTACCCTTTGCTCACAAAGAGGTTGGAGAGTGGGAACAATTTCAAATGAAAGATTTGGGAGTTCTCAAACTCCTCAGGAGAGGGGATTCTGGAGGGGAAAGAATGAACTAGCCCCCCAAGGCCTGGAGTCTGTACTGTCTGTACCCCAACTATTTCCTTCCAAGTGGGGATGCAGATGTACCATCCAATGGGTCCCACCCCAACCAGGCTTTCTAGAAAACTTTGCTCTCCAAATTGGAGCTCAATGCCAGCTCAAGTAAATGATTAAAGAGTCAGTCGGTGGACAGGGAACCCCTTGTGTGGGTGCTCTGAAGACCTTTGGAATCCCCCCAACCTTCTTTTCCAGAAAATGGTACCCACCATGGGGGGGTAAATAATATTGGGCCCTTGGGGTCTAGATTCTAAAAGTGCTATCTAATAGAGGGGTTGCTTCTAATAGTGGGGGTCAGTTTTGTCCTTACAGCAAAACTTCTCCCCTCCCCACCCCCAGTCCTAAAGAGAAAGAAGGAAAACCCTGCCTTCTATCAAAGCCTCTTGCCATTCCCTACACAGAGCCGATGCTGAACACAGCTGAGGCCAGTAGCTGATGGCTCAGGGAAGGGCTGGCAGGGAATAACTGCAGTCCCTGGGCCACCCTGGGGCCCAGAGCAGAGGCGGAGAGAGCAGAGGCCAACTCTGGCCACGACTGGCCACTAGGTAAGTACCTACATTTAGGGGCGGATTTTGGAAGGGTCACTGAATAAGAAGAGGAGAGAGAAAATCTAAACAGGGGGAAGGAAAGGAAAGAGAGGAGGAAAAGTTATGAAAAACAATAGTATTGTTTTTAATTAATAAGCTAAGTCGACATGTATGCATGCTGTGTCAGTATAGAAGTGTGTATTCTGCGTGATATTTTAAACCAATATTTTTTATAGGGAACTTAGGGTGTAGATGTTCTGTGCTCTATGCTGTGTAAAGATCATGTAATAAACACATCTACTCAACTATAATGTTGGATGTGCTTGGGTGTTCATATATTAGATCTAATGGTGCATAGGTTGATGCCTGTACAACCACTGTGAGTGGTGTGGATTTATTATTCTGCTCATAGAAAAAGATCTATGAGCCAAAAACTTGTGTGCACATTTTTATAACCGCCACACACCTATGGAAAGGGCCCAAAACTTGAGCGTTGGTGTGCCTGAATTGTGGCTATAAAATGTGAACGGATTTGGGCCTCCCGGGTGGTGCAAGGGGTTAAGCGCCATGCTATGAAGCAATCCGCAGCCTCTGCAGCACAAGTTCACAAGTTCGATCCCCAGCCGGCCAGGGAGAAACCCACATGGCGAGGCAGACCTGGCCTCACTTGCCCGCTGCTCCCCTCAGCAGTGTTTTTGGTCCCTCTGTCTGTTCTGCTCCCCGCTTTCTCTCTGGTGAATCCTCTCGCCGCTCCCCAACATCTCTGGCCTGTACCCCAGTTCTTGTATGCATAAATAAATAAATCTTTAAAAAAATATATGAACGGATTTGGAAACTTCACTTGAAAATCTGTTTGTTGATTTGATAGTCAAGAAAAATATGTATCGTTTCCTCAAACACATGTGACTTAGATCTGAATTCTCTTACCACTTCTAAAATTTTTCTCTGGGGGGCAAAGGAAATGCCTCAAACTGACCTAGGGGAGGCTATGAAATTTTGTGACTTTTTTAATCCGACTGTGAAACCCTTTACTGTGGATCTTGCCCCCAACCGCGGGGACAGTGTGCATCAGTGTGATGCTTATTTCATGGTAGAAGGGGTGCAGGGATGAAGGCACTGTGACTTGGGGAACACATGTGTCCCTGTGTGAATCTGACCAGTAGATCGAGGTGAGTTACCCAATGAGCCTTCAGGTAACCCTGGAGATCAGACAAAAGCACTGCTGTGTACAACGAAATTATATAAGTGCCCAAGCCTATGTCCCCAAGCCCCGGGAGATATCTCTTCTGACTCAGGGCCAGAGTCCAGACCCACTCAGGGAGAGAATGAAGTGTGGGGACATTTGTTCTAGGGGGAAGAAATCAAGGTCCCCAGAACCTTCACCCTTTATATAAAACAACTTCAGAAAAAGATCATATCGAATGTGCACACATGGATTCAAACTTCTGAGCTTCTACACCCTTCACATGGAGATTTTAATTGTAAAGTAACGAAATCTTCTGCCAACCACCACCCCCCCAGGATGTCAGAGGTGAAAGGAAGGACTGAGAGGTCAGCAGCCCAAGCACCCCTTGGAAGTCTTCTTACCAATTCTCAGCCATCAGGGCTATGGAAGGCAGTGGGGGAGGCTCACTCTTTGGGAGGGGGCATCCCGGAGGCCAAACGGGGTGGGCGGTGGGCGGCAGGCTGGGCGGAAAGGAGCTGAGCAGGTAGAAGGTTATTACGGAATTGCTTCCATAAAACCTGTGGCTGTTGTAAAACTCTCTGCTTTCCAAAGACTTTATTTCCTCCTTTCTCTCTAACATCCCCCCTTTTTTCTTTTTACAGCACTGTTCCTGGGAGGGGGTGATCAAGAAACACCAGGGATAGAAGACAGTCAGGCTCTCAGAGACCGGGGCAGGTTTGCCCAAGGCCCAGGAGAAGGAAGGTAAGGACAGGACACTCCAGACCAGCTTTACCCAGACAGGAGGGCAAAATGTCAAGGGACAGCGATACTAGCCTTTGCCCACCCGGACTAGGGCTTGAAGGCTACAACCCCCTTTCAGGAGCAGGTTTCCCCAGGGCCCCTCCACCCTAGCAGAGGCCTCCCCCCATTTCCAAGTCAGCTTGGCGCCGGACCCCATCCGGTCTGGGGCCTCTTTCCTGGGCCCCATTTCACATTTCCTCTGCCTCAAGCAGAGGGAAAAGTTTGGGAACAAAAGTTAGCTTATGCTTTGGATGGTCCCCCTCCTTCCGCCAGTGATTCTAGTTATTCCTTTCCTGGGCAGAAAGCCAGCTGCCTGGGGAGGGCTGGGGTCAAAGAGGGTATCATAGCTTTGCCCTGCCCCACCCCCTGCTCCATCTCCTGTCACTCCATCAGTCTGGGCTCAATTGCCCAACAGCTTGGGCTCCCCAGTAGCCTGCAAATTCAGGCCCCTCTCCCAGGGAGTGGCCCTCAGCACCTAATGGAAACCCAAGCCCAGCCCAAGGGCCCACGGGGAAGACTTGGCCACTTTGTGGGGAAGGAGCCAGGGGAAAGATTGGAAGGAGCACTTTTTCTGAGCCACTTCTGTCCCACTAGAAGACCCTAGGAAAGACGTGGGGGTGCTCTAGGCTGAGGCTGCAAGGGATTCTGACATTTCCCTTTAAGAATGGAACATACTGAGCTCTCTTCAAAGACCAGAAGTTTCCTGTTAAGGTGAAGCCCTGTTCCCCAAAGGGTTGTAAAGACCCCAAGGACCGCCTGTGTCTCTTGAAGTTGAGTACTTGCCATGTTGGAGAGACTTTCTTTGGAAGTGTGACAGGAGCCCAAGACCTCAAGGCAGGAAGCTTGAAGCTGCAACCAGCATCCTTGGACTCTGTAGAACAGCCCAACAAAATCCTTTGGAGAGTGGAATGGTATTACGCCACCCACCCCTTCCTTCCAAACACACACTTAAAAAATATGAGTGGTAAGACACTCCAGATCCTTCCAGACCTCTTCTCTGGGGAACATCCTTGCTGCTCTTGGATGAGGACCCTCAAACTTCTTCATCACCCCTCACCAGTACTGACTCCAATTCATTACCTCCTCCCCACCCCTCCAGCTAAGCGGAGGACCAGTGCCTGCTGTGAATCGGGTGGTTTAATGTTGTTGTGTTCAGAAATCTGGGCTCAGCAACATGAAACTCCCCGATTCACTCAGCAGAGTCATGCACGCTGCAGGTCAAGGGCTGGCCCGCAGGTGTGCCCAGACTCCTACCTGGCTGCCTAACTTCATCTTCTTCTGATTCTTCCCCAACAAAAGTCAGTTGCTAGAGAAAAACAACACATCCAAAGAAGTGGAGACAGGACTCCAGGGAAAACCATTTTGGACTTGGACCTGGTCCTGGCAATTAGATTCCAGGAGTTTTTGCTCTCTTTCAGGAGCCCTGGATGGAGAAGACCCTAGGCCGGGCCCCACACCTGGCCAGGACCTCCCCGATACACCTGTTTCAACAGCTGGAGACTTCCACAGAGAAAAGATTTCTCAACTTCAAACTGCCTTCAAGGTGTGTCTGTACTGCCCGCCACGTGCACCCCGCCACCCAGCGTGGCCCCGGGAGGCCACATCCTCAAGCCCCACGCCAAGTCCCTGCTTTGAGACTGGCCTAGACACAGGAGAGTGCAGAAGAGTGCTGAGAAAGTGTCTGAGTCCGAAAAGCAGAGTGTGAGAAAGTGTCAGGAGACCAGGGCGCACAAAGGACAAGGCTGGGAGGGAAAGCGGTGGGACCTGGACAGTCGCTGTGAAGTCAGGCTGTCAGAAAACCGCGGCCGGCCCCACTGCGGCGCTGACGGTCCCAGGAAAGAATCCATTCCCCCATGAACGCGGGAGGGTCACAGGCGCAGATGACAAATTTGCCTCTTCCTTCCTGATCAGTCCGGGTCCTTGGCTCTCCCACAACCACGGCCCCCCACGGCCATAGTTACCCCTCCCCTCCGGACACCCGCTCCCTGGCAGGGGTGCGCGCACACAACCCGCAAAGGCCGGCCGCCGGGCGCCAGGCGGGGGCCGAAGGCAACGGACTTACCTGGGCGCGGCGGCGACGCGCGGGCGGAGCTGCCGTCGGAAGGTGCGGGGCGCGCGGTCTGGCGCTGTCCCCCGACTCCCGCCCGCCCTCGCCCGGAGGCGAGTGTCCGAGGGGCCACGTGTCCGGCGGGGAAGTCCGAAGGAGCAAAGGAGTCTGCCTGGCCGCCCGCTCCCCCTCCCGGGTATAAATCTTGGGGACCGGAAATACAATAAAACTTCACCGTGTTGATGAACTTCAAACGGTTTACATCCCCTCCTGTCCTGAAAAGAAAGACGGCCGGGGGCGGATTAAAAGGAAAGGGAAACAAATTTACGAGCCAGGCCGCAGAAACACCCGCCTCGGCCCCTTTCTTGTGCCGGCGCAGACTTTGTCCGCGTGGAGAGAAGCAGCCTCTGCCCCCGGGACTGCGCCTCGGCGGTGGCGTCCCCGCCGCCGGGCGCGCTCTCCTCTCGCGCGCGTCTCAGAGGAGTCGCCCGCTGACCCGCCGCGCCGCAGCCGCTGGCCTCGCGGCCCGGATTGGAAGCCGCCGCCTAAGCTGAACATCCCCGAGCCCCGCGCACATCCACGCGCTCGGCTCCCGCGGCCCGGCCGAGGCTCCCAGCTCTTCGCCAAAGCAGCGCTGGGCGCGCAGGTCCTTCCTGGCTCACAGCCCAGCGCTGCCAGCCACGCCCTGCGGCCTCCACCCTTTGCAACTATCCGTTGAAAGCGGGTTTTTTCCTCTTTTTTCCGTCTCTAGCAACCAGATCTTTGCCTTGCCCCGCCCGTTTATGGCCAGGTTCTTGCGAGAAGGGGAGAGGGTGTCAGGAGGCCTGAGGGGGCTGAGCGGGGCAGGGACTCCAGAGGAGAGGCCAGGGGCCGGTCTGGGCGGAGGGGAAGGGCGGCCAGCGCTGCGTGTGCCCAAACTGACTTTCACTGAGCTCTGCCACCGGCTCCTCCCCAACTCCTAAAAAGTCTCCAAAGCAAATAAAGGCAACTGCTCCCCATGCCTCCACTACCCTATCCATGGTTGTTTCCACTCTGGAACATTTGATTGTTTACAAAACTTTGTAGAATCCGGGTTTGCTAAGTTGCTTATTAGACCACTGTGAACCAAAATAGAAAATCCACATTGGGCTCCAAAAAATACCGCCCATAAATACCAAGAATTCAGATCTAAGAGGCACTGGAGAGCTAAGCTTTGATCTCTCCACCTGAGGCAGGGTCAGGTACAGAACTGTGGTCCAGCTGCAGGCCTAGGTGGGGATTTAGGGCACTGAGGTGACCTTCCTCTCTCAGAAACCCGCAGGCTTGGCGCTGTGTGACCCAACCCCTGCCTCCCCTTTCCAATAAAAGGTGCTGAAGTATTTTTAAACGGATAAAAATTGAATTAAAAAATTTGAGAAGATATAAAATAGGAGGATACAGTTCCTGAATTTTCTGAAAATTGTTTCCACCCAGGGAAAACATTAGACTGTGGTCTACACTTTCTGGTTTTCTGCACAGCTGACTGCTGCAGGCAGTCCTGTTCTGTCCCAGCTAGTGGGAGTGGGGTGCCCTCTGGCCCCTTCCACGCACCAATAAAGAGGAAGGGGAGAGCTCCTGAACAGCTGGAGGACAGGAAGTAGCTTATTTAGATCCCAATGCTTATATTCCAGGATGTGCCTGGGAGGCCGCTCCAGCTGCCCTCCTTGTGCCCCAGCTCCCTCATTCACCATGCTATATTTTTTATTTTAAATACCATGATGGCAGCCACTGGCAGTTACCTCCTCTAGTGGGATTTGCCTCTGGGAGCTGTTAGTGAGGGGCAGAGGGCATGGAAGAGGGGCCTGCAGCTTCCAACCATTCAGGGGCAGGTAGTTGCGCCACCTCTCCATCCGCTGCTGACTGGGGTATCCATGGCTCCCTGGGCCAGGGAAAGGGAACAGAACCATTCTAGAGTCTTTGAATCTGGAAAAGCCACAGCCTTAAAATGACGTATGTGTGCACACACGTTTTGCATACATTTTTCAGGGGCTTTGTGGCGTCCCCCAACCCTCACCTCTAGAACTCAGGCATGGATTCCAGTTTCAAAACTAAAACTCTCTCCACAGAGCTGAAAGACACCCCCAAACCCATCCCCATTGAAGCCAGCCTTCTCATTCCCAGGTCTCCTGGTCCCAAAGGATGTCAGCTTTCAGATGCCTAGCACACTCACCCACCAACAGGGACGCTGGTGCCGAGAAGCGCCCTACTCCATATCACTCACTCACTACTTGAGCCGATGATCAGATGATCGCTACCTTCTAAAGGCCATTTAGGCAATGTTGCTTTTCACCCTCAAACGTTTCCCAAATACTTTCCCTAAAGCAAGTCAATCTCCAAATTATTCAGAAAATTGAAAACGTAGATGCAAGATTTAGGGGCAAATTTTCCCTACTCCCTTCCCTCCTTGAGCAGAGTTATAGCATAAGTGGAAGGGGCTGGACAATTTGGATGTTGAGAGGAGACCGCCGCGTAGACACAGATGCGGAGCACAGGATCCTCAAAGAAACCGAAATTGAGAATCCCCCACCCCCACCCCCACCCCCTTCCAAGTAGCAAGAGTCACAAGAGTAAATATTTCTGGTCCTCCCTAGCCTGTTTCTCTTCCTGGGGTTTATTGGGGGGGAGGGGGACAGGGTCCCGGAGAAGTCAGAGGTGCCAGAAACCGCGATCCTGAGACCTAAGCTGGATTTTTTGTTTTTGTTCTCAATTTCTAGCCAGCACTGGGAAGGCAACTCTGGTCGCGGGCGGGTGAGACCGAGGCAGCGGCCGACCTCTAGGCGGCGCCCTGGAGTTGAGTCCGCGCCGACGAGATCCTCAGGCAGCTGTGTCGCGCTCCGGGTGAAGGGGCCGGTTGCTGCAGACGCCCTGGGCTTGGCCTGGAGCTGGCCGCCGGCGCGTCGCCTTTGGCGCCCTCTGCCAAGCAAGAGAAACACGATTAAAAAAGTGAGGGCTGGGAAAAGAAAGATAGCTAATCATGGCTCTATCTGATCCCCGCCCCCTACCCCCAGCCCATACTCTAAAGGAGCCTTCTATGCACACCCCAAATATCCTTCGATCGCCCTAGAAGCCAGCTCAAGGGCAGCGCCAGCATCTTTAAACCCCTCTCCCAACTTGCAAAGAAGATTTTGAGGCCTGAAGAAATTCAGTGGCTAGTAACTAATTACAGTGGTTAGTAACTATTATAAGTAGTGAAGCAGGGCTGAAGATGGGTCCTCTACTCGGAATGGAATGAAATGAAATGAAATGTTCTTACCCCACATTATGACAACCCCAGCAAAATGTCGTTCCTGAAAAGCAAATTTCATTTCCAGAAAGGCAGCTTTGGGATCTTGTCTGTGCTGGAATATTTAGGTGTTTCTGTATTTAAGATTTGGGGGAGCAGATGAAGGAACAGGAGCTGGTTGCCAAGACAAGTCAGCTCCCCAGCACACAGCCAGCTCCCAGCTCATAACCTCCCTGTTTTGGTGTGATCTTGGGTGTGCCTTGGGCCCTCCAACTGAAAAGCACTTACTGAAAGGGTCTGAATACTGGGTAGAAGAGATCCTGAAGACTAAGAAGTGTCAGACACACAACTGTTCCATAAACTCCAAAGAAAGGGGCAGTTTGGGGAGGCAGTCCTTGGCTCATGGGGCCTGTGGAGTCATAGGATGGGATAGAAACTTGCATCAGGACTAGCCCCTCTGAGCCTGAGCTCAGAGATATCCAGAATCTGTGGAGAAACTGGCACCTCTTCTCTCCCCTTCCTCTCTCCCCAAGATGCCATTTTACACTGCAGATGTTTCTCCAGAGTTATTGCCAGTACAGAGGCCCGGATAGTAGTGGACAATGGAGAAGAAAATAAGAGGGGTGGGTGGGGTCAAAGGGGCGGGTCTAAAAGGGTATAGGAGTACCAGGCCTATGGTGAGGCCGAATACCTTGCAGGGCCTGCCCTAGTCTGCGGCTCCTGACGACGTGCCTAGCCCAGCCCGCAGGGGTTTTCCCGGATGCCTAATTACCCAGCGCACATCTGGAGCAGCTGCGCCCTGCACGGCCTCAGGCACATTATTCGGCTCTAAACCTTATTTTCATTCCCGAGGCTGAGTCATAAAAGACTTTGGAGGCAGGATAAAGTCGGGTCTGTGTGTGTCAGCATTCCTGTGTGTGCGTGCGCGCGTGTGCGTGTATCTGCGCGTCTGGGTGGCGTCTGTGCGTCTCGCTGAGATTGCCCGATTGATTCGCAAGAGTTGGAGGGAGGATGGAGCAACATCAGGCGAATTCACTGCGAACATACTGTCGGCCTCATTATCTGCCCATTTCAAGGGAGAGCATTTGGGGCTCGGAATTAGCCAGTTAATTGTATCACTTCTTTGTTCACTTTAGGGCAGAAGAAACTGTCTGCTTTCTATTAAAACATTCTATATTTCAGAAACTTTGCTTTAAGATCTTTTGTCAATTTTCTTTATTTCCATGCGCATTATACCACTTGAGCATTTAGATCTGCCAGTAGCACATCAACACACACACACACACACACACTCATGCAGAAAAAGTAACTTAGTTTTTGCATCTGCAAAATCTGGATGTCTTAACTCTGAAGGTTGTTGTAAGGATTAATGTAAAATAGTCTAGGGTTTATTTAGCACAGTGTCTAGAGAACAGGGAACATTTAGTAAATGGTAACTATTAATAACAAGGAGGGGAAGGAGAAAAGAGTTGAAGGAGGGCTGAAGGGGAAGAAGGAAGCCTGCTTTGTTCTCAGAGACCAGTCTAGATTGGAGGGTGTGGTTCTCAGCTATCTATGTGTAATATATTCTTTTGACTTAGAGCAATGTCCATAAAAGTGAGGCCCCTTGAACCCCTTAGCCTGTGACTACCCCTTCAATAAGAAACAGAGGATTGGGGCAATTATCTGGCTCATTTCAGGTTCAAACTCCCTTTAACCTGAAGTATCTGGACCTGGTAGGGGATAGGTCTGTGGAGGATGGTTAATTTGCATTTGGTTTTTCAGTGACACTTTCCCTTTTGTGGGAATGTGCGAGGTCCTGCCTTAGCAAATGGGTAGGAAAGAAGCAGGGGACCCCAGCAAGTTGGAATTAAAACAGAACATCCTGAGAAAATGCTTGAAAAAGCAGGTCTTGCTTATTGGCTGGGTAGCCAGGCTGTCTTGGAGCTCTCCATGCACTAGCCTGAGACTCCCCCACAAGTCAAAGACCTTTGCTGACTGAGAATTTTCATTCCATTCAACTAACATATTCTCAATGCTTACTGTGTGCCCAGCACTGGACCTAGCTTTGAGGTTCCAGCAGGAGTTGTGCCCCACCAGCTGGAAGTGCTGACTTGTGCATACAATGAGGTTGCTGCTTCCAGAAATAAGTCTAGGGACCCAGGAGGGGAAGGACTCCCGCTGAGCAAGAACTTCTGGCCAATGGCAGCATTGCCTTTTCAGGGCCAAAGTCCTGGTGCAGGGGCGGAGCCAGAGGGTCTGAGGGCACCCCCTCCCATTGTCTGTCTGAAAGAGGCCAACTCCACGGTGGGGACCGTCTTTTGGGGGGAGGGGTGGGCATAAGTGAGTCAGGAGACGCGGAGAGATGACTAGAGGCTCCTGACCCTCAGTCGGAAGTTCCCGAGAATACCAATTAGCTTTCTTTAATTAGTAAAGTAGAGAGAAAATGGGCATATATTTCTTCTGCTCTGATTAAAAGTATTTAGGTCAGGTGTTCACAGCCAGGATTATTCAGTTTAAGCTGTCCCAAGCAGAAAATATTTTATTTTTTTCTTTTTATTTTCAGGCAGGGGTCTGAATTCTATTAGTCAACCTTCTTGTTCAAGCCCAGAACTGCTGGGGCTGGTAGGTGGTGGTTGTGCCAGTTCAGAGAGGGGCAAGCAGGACCCAGTTCGGGACTTTCTGGCCCCAAGTTATATTTGTTTGAGATGTGCAGGCTCTTGAGAACCAGTCAAGAGGGGATTGGTTTGGAGTGGGTATGTGTTGCGGGAGAGAGTAAAATATGCCAGGTAATTTCCAGTTCCTCTGTTTTGTCTGAACATAGTCCTAGAAAGAAATATGTTCACTTCCCAGATCCCAAAGAAATTTTACTTTTCTTCTTTGAGATCTAGATTGGCAATTCATGGGAGTAAGAAGAAAGCCAGAAAGTCTTCACTGGACTGGAGAGGTCTAAACAAATCTGGGCCTCCCCTGGTGGTGCAGCGGTTGAGCGCTGGGCTGTGAGGTTACCTGAAGCCTCTGCAATGCAGGTTTGTTCCCCAGCCGCCTGGGAGGGTCCCACCAAAAAAAAAAAAAAAAAGTCTAAACAAATCTTAGTATGTGAGGCTGGGTAAAAGTGGGGCAGGGGCAGCCTTGTCAGGAGTCACTTGCTGTTTGGCACCCACAAACAAGATGACAAAAATATTTTGGGAGCAAATCTCTCCTCTTTTAGTCTGGTATCCCTCAGCTCTAATCTTGTCTAAGTTTTCAGCCCCAAGAAGAGTTGGGGTCACTGATGAATCAAATAGGTAGATTAATAAGGGACCTCACAGAATATTCTATTGCCTGCTCTGAATTTCCTTAAACAGAGAGGCTTCCCTTCCCAGGAAACGGTTCCAGTGAACAGTTTTTTATTCCCTGAGAGGTTGCTCAAGCCCAACTTCCTTCCAGCAGCTGGTCTCACTGCTGGGCAGTTCAAGATCAACTTTCTCCAGCAAATCTCCCACTTTCTCCAGCCCTTTGATCCCTAGGAGGGGAGAAAAGACAGACTTGCACTGAGTCCCCAGATGCTGATCCAGTAGAGGTGGGGGGAGGAACACTGATGCAGGAGCATTTTTAAAGGTATAGGTTGACTTGGGAAACACAGAGTTATCAGCCACAGGGAAGAGGGAGAAATGAAGTATTAACCTACACAACCATATTAACTGACCCACTCAGCATTTTCCAGACACCAACTTCTTTGATCAATCCAAGTAAGAGTCCTTAGTTTGGGGTTCCAGGGGTCTGAGGTTATGGAATTTGGTGAGTACTGCAAACGTGCATTATCCACCCCACCCCCAGATGGAACTGATCACTTTCATCAGATGTTTGAGGTTTCAATGAACAACCCCCCAAATGTCAAGAAACTTTCTCCACCAAATACGAATAGCACAAATGTGATACAGAAGGAGGCAGTGAAACAGGCAAGGGTATCTGATAAATTAAAAGAGATCAAATAATTGTGTGTATCACAATGTGGGGAGGAGGATAAATCATCTGTGTTTTCCTGAAACAACAGGCACCAGCTCACAGGTGCTGAGGACCCTGGGGCGGAGACGAGGCAGCCCACACAGCCCAACCCTGCACCCTTGCCCGTGTAGGGGAGTGTGCAAAGCCTCTGTATCTAATCAAAACCTAATCAAAACCATTCAGGAGTTTTTCTCCACTTGGGCTTGGATCTTCTGTAATTTGGCACCTGTCTCAACTTGTCCATAGAAAGAGAATCTAGGGGCCTCCCTGGTGGTGCAAGGGGTTAAACACAGCACTATGAAGCAATCCGCAGCCTCTCCAGTATTAGTTCTATCCCTGGCTGGCCAGGGAGCAACCCACATGGTGCAGCAGACCTCTCCTGCCTCACCCGCTGCTCCCCTCAGCAGTGTGTTTCAGTCAGTCTGCCTGTTCTGTTCCCCACTCTGTCTCTGGGGATTCCTCTCACCCTCCACCCCGCACCTCTGGCCTGTACCCCAGCTCTTGTATGAATGAATAAATAAATCTTTAAAAAAGAGAGAGAGAATAAAAGATTTCAGGATCAGTTTTACTCCTCACAAATACGGGCGCTTGGGGGAAAGAGTGGGGACAGAGATATAGATCGAGAAACCTCCAGTTCCCCCAGCTCCAGTCAGGCCGCAGGTGGTGCGGTGCCTGGGACCAGAGCCAAGTTAAGTCCCCGCCGCTCTCCGTGACCTTAGAGTTCTCTTGGACCCGGGTTTGGAGCGGGAAAGGCAGTGAGAGCCAGCTGGACGGGCAGACAAAGCAGACGCCAAGAAAGGGGGCCCCTAAGGTAGCCAGAGAGAAGGTGGAGTAAAATAAAGGGCGAAGGGAAGCCGCCAGGCAGGAGGCGGGATCTGGAGTGGCCGGGCAGGTGGGGCGGCCCTGACCCGCGTGCTGAGAAGGCCCCAGAGCGGCCCGAGAGGCCGGCGCGTCTCCTTTCCGGCCCTTCCCGGGAAGGTTAACGACCGAGTCAGCGCCCCCTCATTCCAAACAGCCCATTTATAAGTCCTGAATCTCCTTCATGCTCGCAGAGGAGCCGGCTAGGGAGGATGGAGGAGTCCGGGCGCCAGGAACGTGGGGGGCGGAGGGCGGGGGTGATGGTCGCTGGATCGTTCCTCAGTTGTGCGAAGGAAGCGCGCACCCGGCAGGAGAAATCCAGACCCGGGGATGGGGTGGCAGGTGGTGCTGGCGCCGGCCACCTGAGGGGATGAGGGGCAGTCTACCCCGAGACCAGAAACTAGGGCGCCCACCCCTCAGTGCAGGGCAGCGTGAAGATGTCCACCCGGGCCTCCCAGCCCCCCCAGATCCCGCGCGAGGCAAGGCCCAGGGTCAGTGTTACCGCTGCTCGGCTCTGATCGCTGGACAGATCCCCCCCTCCATGGCGCCCCCATCTCCTCCCATCCCTGGCAGCAGAAGTTGTGAGTCTCTAAGCCCCCTGGCGATGCAGCGACCCAGAAGGCACCTGCGTGATGCTGACCTCTCTCCGCCTCTTTATTGACGCGGCCCTATGTCTCCGCCGAGTTTGAAATCTTCCTTTCTAATTAATCCCTCTTCTAGGCGCCTCCGAAGGGACTAGGCTCTCCCAGGCTTCCAGATCCCACCCCCGCTGCGGCGCCAACTTGGGCTGGGCTCGGGCGGGTGGGGCAGGCGGCGCGCTGAGTCCCCAGGTGCCGCCACCCTCCTCCCGGTGCCAGTGGTGCGGCTCCGGCGCGGCTGCCTCCCAGCCTGGCGCGCTTTCGGCCCTTCTGCCTGCAGCCGGGAGGCAGTCGCTGACCTAGCCCGCGGCTTGCGCAGAGATCTTCATTCTGCGCCCAGCCTGGAGGCCTACGGGAGGGTCCCCAGCGGAGCACCGCGGGGTGCCTGCCGTCGGGTCCGCGGGTGCTCGCTCAGCGCAAGGAAACCTTTGCCCACAGTCTCAAGCGCTTCCTGAGCTGGTGGCAGAGTGGCGCGGCTGTCTCAAACGCTTCCCCGTGGCTTCTCGACCACCTAATTCCCAGGCGACCTGGTCCTACTCCCACGAACCTCAGAGCAGGAATGTCAGCACCTGGAGAAGCAGCTTTGCCTCTGATCCATCTCGGAGCGCAGAGGCCCTGGTGCTGGGCCAAACAGTGATCAGACCGAGGAGGAGGTAAGAGGCTTAGCGAGTAGAAATGTGGACCCTCTCTCTTTTGTTTTAAAGGATGGCACCTCTGGATATTGACTTCTCTCTTCGGGAAAGAAGATCCGGCATTCTGACCAGTGTCGGGCATTCTTGCAAATCTGGGCCACCCCACCAGCCAGGCCATGGTGTAAGGAGGAACTTTTCTGAATGGCGGAAGCTGGGGGATTATTTTTCTCATTCTTATCAATTAATACCCAGGGAATTTCTGTCTAAGTTCTCCCTCCAGTCCATCCCTGTAGTACTTCAAAGCCAGGGCTGAGAAGGAGGCAACCGACAGGGTCTAAATTGGGTGAGGGGATGCGGCGCTTTCATTCAGCACCTTCCTGGGAAAGAAACTTGCAAGCCTGAAATAGAGTGGCTTTCACCATTAGCTTTAGACAATGGTGGGCAGAATAGAAAGCATACTGATGCCACCAGGATGCATTCCCAGGTAAAGGGCCACCATAAGCACTCATTTTTTTTTTTGGGGGGGGGGGAGAAAGTGGAGACCTACATTAGCAACCGTATGAGTCTCAATATTTTCCAGAAACAAACTCTTCTGATCAGTCCACATAGTTCTTAACCTGATGTCCAAAGAGTCTGAAATCCTTAGAAAGTGTGGGTTGTCATGTCGTTAATAAGAAAGCCCTACACTTGGGGTCAAAATAAGGGGGTTGTAATTGTAAGGGGAATATAAAAATAAAAATTTAAATAATAATTAAAAAAAATAAGAAAGCCCTACTTACATTCTCTTGGAAGAAGCTCTGAGAGAGAAGATGCATTAGTCAGAGGGGACATGGGAAAAGAAAGGGCCTCAAATCCTGCTCTCTAGCTCACTAGACCCTGGGCTCTGCACCCCAAGATCTGAAACCTCAAGTTGACCCCATGCACACATTATCAAATTGAAGAGTGGAAAAATGCAAATAGTTGAGGGGACAGATTTTGTCCACTGCTTTCAGGATGAATCTGGATGCCTGAGCAGATTACAAATCTAGATTTATCTCCCAGGTTGTTTCCTACTCCCACCCCCATCAGCTATTCCTGAATTTTGGCCCAGAGTAGGCTCTGGGGTCCATGGGACAGCCAGACAGGAGAGGAACCTCCAGGCCCCTGACCTCACCTCCCAATGGTGATCTCTCGCACCCTTGGTGATCTCGGCAGTCTGTCCTGCCAGCAGGGGCCAGTCCTGCCCTTGCCATGGTTTTGGTTGCAGGCCTTGCCCCAGCCCGCTCAGCCCTGAGGATTTGATTCCCTGCGAACCAGGCCTACTGGTCAAACTGCTCCCTCCGTGTCAAAAAGCTCCCTCCATGTCCATTCTCCTGAATAGCCACAGCAATTTCTCCTAACTTTTGCTTCTGAAAACTGCAGAAGCCCCAAATGCGCGGTTTCTCTTAAGGGAGATGGTGCTGTGGGGTCCTGGGGTGATGGGGGTATAATAGAGTCAAATAACCTCTAAGCTGACAGGGCAGGGTCCAGTATGAAGACTTGGTGGTTCCCATCAGTTCTGTATGCTGCCTACGTGGTCCCTTCTCCTGTCACTCATTCCCTCCAAACCCAGAAAAGTCACAAATTTTCTGTCTGTCTATATGGGGAGAAACAAAAGGCAAAATCCAAGAGTAAGAGAGACATGAGGGAGGAGAAAATGAGGGAGACAATTCTAGTAGATTAGAATAATTAAACTCTCTCTAACCCAGCAACATCTGAAGCCTGATATTTATATCAGTCAGGCCAAGAAGAAGAGGTGGAGGCAGAGTGGACAGAAGACTAAGTCCCAAGCTAACATTCCCCCACACCCCACCCCCTTGTGCTATGTGCCTCCTGAGGTGGGGTGACGCTAGAACTCCCAACCATGTGCAGGCTGGAAGGGGTGGGGGTGAGTGTGTGGATCTGGAAATTGCATGTGGAAGAGTGAGAGGCCTTTTGTGTGGGTCTCTGAGGTCTCACACACTGCCTCCCCTGCATTTCTGGGCCAGTGAGCACATGTGCTGGGAAGATGGTTCTAAATTGTAGCAGACCACTCACCTCCTGGGGGACAGGGCAATGTGGTTGGGGCTAGGAAGGGGCTACATTTTTTCTGGACTTGGGGAAAGAATAGGTTCGTGGACTTTGAGCCAGGTACTCCACTAGGGAGAAGGAGGAGCTGCAGCTGTAAATTAGGGGGAAGATCATGCCAGGAAAAGCCCAGACTCTCTTCCTCCAAGGATGAGAGAAATCTACTGAGCAACACAGTGTCAGGCAGAGACATCATGGGTCTTTGTGCTTCTGTGGATACTGGAGAGTGAGTCCTGTGCTGCATGTTTCCACATTTAGTATGTGTGAAATACATAGTAACCCACTTCAGAAAAGGGGGGCACATAGGGGGAAAGGGGGGAACAATATGAATTTCCTATCTGCCACCTCTATTATCAAGTCCCATGGTGAGTACCTAACTTCAGGTCTCCCACGTGTTTGTATGAATCCTCAATCCTTACGTTGTGCTTCTATTCTCTGAGAGGCACAGCTGCCTTGATGCAGGGTTCCTTGATGACTCCTGAGGGTTACTAATTCCTAAGAGACCCCACAATACCCACCAGACAGCCCCTTTATGCTTGCTTCTCTCTACATGCATTTTCAAAGAAGAGTCGCTTTTGTATTGACCCATGAGCCAGTCCATACAGACTGCGATCTTTTCCTGGCCTTCTTTCCCTTCCCACAGACAACTGGCTCCTCTACGAAAATGCCCACATCAAATTTGTGAATGAGTTTCAAGTAAGATGGCGGCGCCTGGTATCTTTGCGGATTCAGATGCAAGCTCTCCCAGGAAGGAGGCCACCCCAACCCAGTACAGTCCAGACGCCAAGGAAACCTAGGTCCCTGTTGCTGCACCAAAAGGCAATTCGAAGTAAAAAAAACCTCCCAAGCATTTCCCTCCCCCAGCCCATTTTCCCGGGGGCTGGGTGATGGGAAGCGCGCGCGCACGCCAGCGCGAGGCGAGAGCAAGCGCACGAGCTACTCCGCACCTTGGGGACCAGAGGTCTCCCATCCAGGCCCAGAGTTCCTGGTCAATTTCTAATTTGCCTGAAGGGGAAAATAAAACAAAACAAAACCTTTGTGTCTGCCCAAGCGACCCCCACCCCCCAGACGAGGCGGAGGCCGTTCCGGGCAGCCCGCGCCTTTCTCCGGCTACGTCTGCCCGGAATCCGGGGCCGTGCGCTGGCGATGAGGTGGGGGAGCGAAGCCGGGCGCAGCACCCACCACTGGACTCTGGGGAGTTGAGGGTGAAGGGACAGGAGGGGATCCTCTGTCCTCTCCACCTTCGCTTGGAGGGGAGAGTCCGGTAGGAGCCGGCGGGAAGGCTGCGGCGTCGCGTGGCGCCCCGAGGCCCCGCCGGGAGGCCGGCCTGGTCTAGAGCTCAAGGTTAAGCGGGTGGTCCAGGCGCGCGCGGGCCGGCCCCGAAGGGTCTTTCGGGCCACGACGCTGGTCCGCGTGGCCGCGGCCCCAGTGGCGAGAGGAAAGGGGGGTGTCACCTACCTCTAGAAAGCGCGCCGGCCTCCGCGCGTCTTCCTCGGCTGCGGGGACCCCGGGCTCTGGAGGCGACAGACCTGAGGACCGAGGTAACGGCGCCAGGGGAGGCGGGGCGGCAGCCGGGCGGCCCGGGCCGCCCCCGCGCTGGGAGTCTCCCGGAGGCGGGGCGGGGGCTGGGGCCGCGGCGCCCGGGACGCGCCGGGTTCGGGAGTCGGTCCTCCAGGCGCCGGCCAGCTCCGGGCGAGGACAGGGCCCGGGCGGCAGACTGGCGCGGGCGCCACCTTCCTCCGCGTCCTCGGGGCGGGGCTCCCGCCAACCTCACCTGCCCCTCCCGGGCGCCGTCGGATCCCGCGCCGGGGTTTCAAGAAAAGGCCTGGAAAGGCCAGAGCAGTGGAGGACGCGCGCCTGGAAAGGGCAGAGAGAAGAGGGGTGTGTGTGTGTGTGTGTGTGTGTGTGTGTGTGTGTGTGTGTGTGTGTGTGTGTGTGAGAGAGAGAGAGAGAGAGAGAGAGAGAGAGAGAGAGTAGAAATATCAGACAAGAGAGAAGCAGACACAAGGATCTCTTCCCAGAGAAACCGTCTAATACAGAAGCAGACAAAAGAAATAGAGGAAAAGCGGGAAAGCGGATGTAGGGGACAGAAAGCAGCCCCGGGCTTCTGAATGGAGCGACAAGTTGTCCTTGGCAGTTGGGAATGTGAGAGGGAGGGGCGAGGCCAGAGGAGTACGAGAGAGGAGGGGGCGCAGACACTTGGCTGGAGACCACTGGTCCGTGGGGGACCACGCAGAACCTGTAGGAGAGATTCAGACCCTCCTGGTCCCAACCCTGGGTTCTTCCGCCCAGGCCCTTGCCCCGTTGCAACCCACCTCCCCTTTGATTAGTCACCCCGAAACTTCCCTGGCTCCCTTCAAGCAGCCCCAAGGTCTGAGGGTCCGGGGTACCCCCCTGGGGACAGAACCAGGTTGAGGGCTGTCCTTCCACCCTCTCCTTTCTTCTGATCGCTGGGCCTTAAACGGGATTCTGCCCTCATTGAATGAACAGGACAAGGGAGGCCAGAGGCAACGACCTTGGCCAAGGTCAAAGGAAGACTTGGAAGTTTCATTTTCCATTTTAGTCCTTAGGGTGTCTTTGCATTTTGGCGCTACGGGTTACTAGAGCGTCGTCCTGAAACCACCGGCTCTTCTCTTTATTTCTCTCAGAGGCTCAAATAGAGGTTCCATCGAAACTGTCACAAATAGTCAGAATTCCAGCCTCTTAACTCCCCGCCTCCTGGTCTTTAGAAATTACCCCTGCCTGACTCGCTGAGACTTTCCTCCTCCGCCTACTCATAATCCAGTCCCTTCCTGAAAAAGGTTGTCCAGGAGGGCTGTGGGGTTTGTTTGAGATTCCAGTTCCACGACTGGCTCTGCCACTAATTCGTTGTGGAGCTTCAGCCCACATCCCTCTCCTCTCCAGGTGTGTTTATTTCCTCTGTAAAACGGAGAGGGGGGAGCTGGTGGGGTGACAGATTTTACCTTAGCATCCTTCTCCCAATTTGCACATGCTGATGAGTTTGCACTGCTGAGAAAAAGAAACATATAAATCGTGATTTTTATTCTATAGCCATTTATCTATAACACAATTAAATTTTGCTTCCATGAATGAGTCTTTTCTCTAGCTTCCTTTTCTGAACTTTTTATTCATGCTTCCTGCAAATGCAGTGAAGGGCACTAATATTAAGTGTGCGTGCTACATATAACAGTAGTCCATTCTGTTTTATTGTCACATTCCACTTTGTGTCATATTCCATTGTTCAAAAAAGTTGCCTGTAAGGATGTAATAATGAACTGACCTGAAGGACAAGAGAAAGACTTACCTGGGAAAAGTGTAGAATGTAATAGTGTTTCTGGTTAAGGATAGCTTGTGCAAAATTCCAGAGACCGTATTAAAGATTAATTTTCTACTACACCCAAACTATTTTAATATTCTTTTCAAAAAGATTTATTTATTTATGCATACAAGAACTGGGGAACGGGCCAAAGATGTGGAGGGTGAGAGGATTCACCAGAGACAGAGTGGGAAGCAGAACAGGCAGACAGACTGAAGTACACTGCTGAGGGGAGCAGCGGGCAAGTCAGGAGAGGTTTGCTGTGCCATGTGGGTACCTCTCTGGCTAATTCATAGGTTGTGTCTTAACCCCTTGTGCCACCAGGGAGGCCCTATTTTAATATTCTAAGTAATTTTTTATTTATATTTTACATCATTGTTCATTTTGGTACAATGTGTGCTTTCTCCTCTCAGGGGTAAAATTCCCATTCCCAATTCACTGTCCTCCATCACCATGTTCCCTTGAGCTCTTCCCTCTTGTTTTGATCCTTGTGCACTAGGAAAAAAATGCATTTTGTTCTTGCTGAATAGAAGGCCATTATTTGATAATGTTGATTTTTTAAAAATTATTTTATCAGTTATTATGAGAGCAGTGTTGACATTTTTGAGTGTAGTTGTGAATCTGCTTCTCCTCTTAGTTCTATCAGTTTTTGAAACTCTGTTATTAGGTTTGCGCAGTTAGCACTGATATGTCTTCACAATGAAATGACCCTTCTGTTGTGTTATATTCCTCTTTACTTATGGTTAGATTCCTCATTCTGAAGCCTAGCTTGTGTTGCAGCCACTCAAATTTTTATTTTCTTTTGATTTTTGTTCGAATGTTAAAGTTTCTATCCTTTTACTGTGACTAATCTGTGTTTTTATACCTAAACTAGGATTCCTATGGACAGAAGATAACTGGGCTTTTGTGTATTTATCCACTCTTACAATGTCTGCTCTCTGAGGTTTAGAACCATTTGTATTTAATGTAATTATTGACTTGGTTAGATTTAAGTCTATCTTCTTGCTATTTGGTTTTTTTTTTTTTTTTTTTGGTCAGATCTGTACTACATGAAATGATAAAGCACCCTAGGAAAAAGGAGAATGATAAAGATGAAAATATGAATCCACACAAAGGAATAAAGACCACCAGAAATGGTAAATATGCATATGAATATAAAACACATTTTTTTCACTTTAAATATATTTAAAAGATAATTTTCTGTTTAAGGAATATTAACAATATAGAATGTTTAATAATAATGGGTTATGAACAAATGTGCTCAAGAGCCCAGTGTTAGGTAATTTTGGAAGTGAAATGGGTGCCTCTTGTCACTCTCTATAATGTCTGCAATTCTGAAGGGGCTAATAAAGAGTGTCTGGTATTGCAAGGCCTTGATTTGTGGTTTTAGTGTATTCAGGGTCATGTCTGACCTTGATTAATACTTGGGGTTTCTCTGAAACAAGAACATTCCCAGAGTTCTTTGCCCCCCAAAAGGTAAAGGATCTTGGACAGAGAACTTTCTGTTGCCCTTGTTGGGACCAGGTGGCCAGGTCAATGGCAACGGCCTAAAAGTCTAAAAACTGTGCAGATGAGGCTAACTGTTGGCCAAGGCAGCCTATATAGCAAAGATGACTGCCAACATTTGGAACATTGTGTGGACCTGGGTTGTGTCCTTTGTGGAAAGCACAGATTGAAACTAAGCTCCCTCAGGAATGATGGTGATGCTGTCATCTTCAGAGCACATGAACGCCCTGTGCTTTTCACTCAGCCAACCCCAAGAAGTTCCCCAAGTATCCAAGAGGTCTGGAAGAGGGACGGCCTCCTCCAGCACTGTGGTATTTGGCTTAGGAACAGGACTTAGGAGGAAGATGTTTGGCTCTGTCCTGAAGATACATATCATTTTCATTGCAGCAAGGAGGCTTGGTGGCCATGTCAAGCTATGGGTAATTTGTCATGCAGCAATAGATAAGTGGACCAAATAATAGCCAGCGTTTACTGAGCACTAACCACCATACCATCCTGACTATGGCTATGGATTTTTAAAAATCTCTTTGCCTCAACGATTCAGGAAAAGGTAGACATTCTCTGGTTAGGTCTTAGAGTGGTGAAGGGCAAGGTCTTTGGAGACCAACAGAACAAAATTGACCCATGGCACTGCACTTACTGAGTAACCTCAACACCTGAATCACTTGTCCTGAGCCCCATATTCCTTAGCTTTAAAACCCTGGTGGTGCAGGCGGTTAAGTGCTCAGTGCTTTGAAGCTGTTCGCAGCCTCTGCAGTGCCGCTTCTGAGCAACAGCCTCTGCAGTGCCGGTTCAGTGCCGGCTGATCCCCGCCGGCCTCTGAGCAACCCACATGGTGCGGCAGACCTCTCCTGTCTCGCCTGCTGCTCCCCTCAGCAGTGTATTTCAATCAATCTGCCTGTTCTGTTCCCCACTCTGTCTCTGGTGAATCCTCTCATCCTCCTGCACCTTTGGCCTGTACCTTGGTTCCTGTATAAAAAAAATAAATCTTTAAAAAAAACCTCAGCTAATAAGGGCCTCCCTGGTGGCGCAAGGGGTTAACATGCAACCTATGAAGCTATCTGCAGCCACTGCAGCAGGAGTTTGATCCCGGACCAGGGAGCCACCCACATGGTGCAGCAGACCTCTCCTGTCTCTCCTGCTGCTCCCCTCAGCAGTGTATTTCAGTAGAACTGCCTGTTCTGTTCCCTACTCTGTCTCTGGTGAATCCTCTCACCCCCAACACCTCTGGCTTGTACCCCAGTTCTTACATGCATAAATAAATAAATCTTTAGGGCCTCCCTGGTGGTGCAGCGGTTGAGCATTGGGTTGCGAAGCTGACCGCGCGGGATTCCCGGCTGCTCTCTGGCCCCCGGAGGAGGGTCCCACATGGCGTTCAGACCCCTCCTGCCGCCCCCTGCTCCCCTCAGCAGTGTACTTCGTTCCCTCTGCCTGCTCTGCTCCCCGCTCTGGCTCTGGTGAATTCTCTCACCCTCCCGTGCTTCTGACTGTACCCGGTGCTTGTATAAATAAATAAATAAATAAATCTTTAAAAAATAAAAATAAAATTCAGCTAATAATTCCTCAAGATAATTAGATGAAATAATAGATGGAAACACTTAACACTTCAGTGCCTGTGATGTATTGAGCCTTCAAAAGCAGTTAACTATAATTTTTATTACCTGATTTGCATCTCAGCTATTTACTCTCTGTGGACCACCCTGAATCTCAGTTTTTTTGTTTGTTATACGAGGACAATAATAATCAGCATCTCTCAGAGATTGAAAAAATAATAAGCATCTCAAAATTGTATGAATCCATTGTCTCTGCAACACATATTCCCCCAGTGTTATAGATCAGGGTATGGACACCAGTGACCCATCACCCCAGTCATGGAACTGGAACTCTATAACACTCTGAAACCCAATCATCCTATAACATAGCAGCTCCTACAGTACAACTCAACACACACTTTTGTCCTTCCCCGTTCACCAACATCTCAGACACTGTTTGTGGGCTCTCAGCCCCAGCTTCTGGGAGGGTATTTCTTTGATGTAACACAGGTTATAGGCTAACTCCGACACTTGAAGTTTAGAGGGAAAAAAAGTTATTAAATAAGAAAATTAGATTTTAAATAGCTGTATTTTTTAAAGATTTATTTATGCATTAAAGAACTGGGGTGTAAGCCAGAGGTGCAGGGAGTTAGAGGATTCACTAGAGACAGAGTGGGGAGCAGAAGAGACAGATCTACTGAAATACACTGCTGAGGGGAACAGTGGGCAAGACAGGAGAGGTCTGCTGTGCCATATGTGTCACCTCCCTGTCCAGCTGGGGATCAAACTCCTGCTGCAGTGGCTGGCGATAGCTTGATAGCACTGTCTTTAACCTCTGCACCTTCAGGGAAGCCCCTAAATAGCTGTATTTTTTATTTTTTTATTATTTATTTATTTATTTATTTATAGAGGCATGCTTTATTTATTTGTTTGCTGGTTTGTTTGTTTGTTTTGTTTATACAAGCACTGGGTACAGTCAGACGTGCGGGAGGGTGAGAGAATTCACCAGAGCCAGAGCGGGGAGCAGAGCAGGCAGAAGGACCGAAGCACACTGTTGAGGGGAGCAGCGGGCGGCAGGAGAGGTCTGCGCGCCATGTGGGACCCTCCTCCGGTGGCCTGGGAGCAGCCGGGGATCGAACCGGCGCCGCAGAGGCCGCGGGCAGCTTCGCAACCCAGCGCTCAACCGCTGCGCCACCGGGGAGGCCCAATAGCTGTATTTTTTAAACTACAGATCCTGTCATACAAAGAGGAAACCTCAGTTCTTCATCACCAAAAAGGGAGAGAGTGCCTGTAGCATGAAGAATTTAATTTAGACCCAAGATGACATGTTAGTGTGGGTAATGACAGATAGATTGATAGATAGACAGACAGACATAGAGTGATGGGGAGGACATGTACTGGATCACTAAGTATGCCAGTGCTTTTCTGACCTATTGTACTTCAATTTTTAGAGTGCTGTAGACAATCCACTGAATTGTCTACACAGCTTATCAGTGAGTCATAACCCACTGAAGAACCCCAGTCTACATTATTTTTTCCTATCTCTTTCAGTGTGAACCTGAGAAAGGATCCTTCTCATTCCATACTTGATACTGCAGCATAAATCTGCTGAATTTGCATAGATTACAATCTCCCAAGTAACCGGGAGAAATTTTATAGAAATGTCTTGTTATTGCCTGTGGTTATTGCTTCTTTTTTTGACCGGAAACCAAAAAAATAAAGAGCATGGTTATGGAGTATGAACTGAATTCTAATTCAGTTTCTATCTGGCTATCCTACCTGCCTCACTTTCTTTGTATATTGATCATCATCACCATCATCTTATCTGTGGGTAATCAAGTAAAGCCATTAACATAGGACCTGGGATGTACTAAAGTGCTCAAAAATATTGGCAACCATGTCACTTATTATTTTTAAAGTGTCAACGTTCTTGTCTTGCAGCGGGGACCTGACGCACCACTAAAGGAACAGAGTTTGGGAGGAGATCCTTGGAAAGTTTGGGAATGGGCTTGTCTTACCACAGACAGACACTAGAGGGTGCTCCATGCTCAGAGACCAGAGAGCTCGCTAGCGAGAGCTTGGATTGCTGGCCCTGAAACTTTCTCTTTGGGGCTAATGATTTATAGTGAAGACGTGGCTGCTGGTTTGGTTTCAAAACTAAGGAACAGGGCAAAATAAGACGAGACAGCGAGTGGTGGGGCTTTCCCCATCCTTTCCCTGAGCACGAAGGTCCAATAACATAGTGTCTGGCACTGTATAAGCACTTTGGGACCATCCAGTGGAAGTGCCTGAGACCTGATTATGTATAATTACAAACTGGGAAGTGCTGCTAAGTATGGCCACTGAGCCTTAGGAGTTCCCAGAAGACTGGGGACTAGTGAGGCTTGGCTAGTGTGACTTTTTAAACTAGGGGTCCTCTCTAGAGTCCAACGGAAAGACCTTTTCTTGCACATCTGACTTGTGGATATTTAAAAACAGCTTCATGCTCAATTTTCTATGTGTGGTGTGATTTCCAGGTTGCTCACTTCTGCAGAATGATGGGAAGGCAAATAATAGTTTAGCACCTACTGGGTTCAAGTATCTCCTATTATTTCTAGGCTATCATTTAATTGCGTATTTATCTCATTTTATCTTCACAACAAGGCCAATGTTACTATCCACATTCTCCAGAGTAGGATACATTAAATGAGGAAGGATTCTTTTTTTTAGCAAGGGTTCTGGAACAACCGGATACCCACAGGCAAAAGAATGAATTCAGAGCCCTCCTACCACCAATCATCAATAGAAATTGACTCAAAATTAAACAAAGACCTAAATATAAGAACTAAAAATTGTAACTAAAGCAAGAACTAAAACTGTAAAACTGTTAGACAAAAAGTTAAGTATAAATCTTTCCTTGGATTAGACAATGGTTTCTTTTTTTTTTTAAGTTTTTTTTTATGTTGCTTATTTTTTCCTTCAAAGTAAGCCTTCTGTTGCTACTGATTTCCTTTTATTTATTTATTTATTTTGAAGATTTATTTATTTATTTATACAAGCACTGGGTACAGTCAGAAGCACGGGAGGGTGAGAGAATTCACCAGAGCCAGAGCGGGCAGACTGAAGTACACTGCTGAGGGGAGCAGCGGGTGTGGCAGGAGAGGTCTGCGGGCCATGTGGGACCCTCCCCCAGCGGCCTTGGATCGAACCGGCGCTGTAGAGGGTGCAGGCAGCTTCGCAGTCCAGCACTCAACCGCTGTGCCACCAGGGGAGGCCCAGACAATGGTTTCTTTTTGTTTTGTTTTGTTTCTTTTTTAAAGATTTATTTATTTATTTATTTATTTATTTATTTATTTATATGAGCACTGGGTACAGTCAGAAGCGCGGGGAGGGCAAGAGAATTCAACAGAGTCAGAGCGGAGAGCAGAGCAGGCAGACTGACGAAGTACACTGCTGAGGGGAGCAGCGGGCGGCAGGAGAGGTCTTTGTGCCATGCAGGACCGGGGATCAAACCGGCGCTGCAGAGGCTGCGGGCAGCCTCGCAACCCAGTGCTCAACTGCTGCGCCACCGGGGAGGCCCTAGACAATGGTTTCTTAAATATGAAACCAAAAATACAAGAAGAAAAAATAATTGGATTTCATCAAAACTTAAAACTTTGGGGGGAATTAAGGCATGATTGAGAAAGTTAAAAAGACAAACCACAGAATGAAGAAAATATTTACAAATTATAGTTATGATAAGGGTTTTGTACCCAGACTTCATGAAGACTTACAATTCAAAAGACAAATAACCTAATTTAAAATTGGTTACTGTATTTATTATTCTAATCAAATGATTAGAATAGATGTTTTTCCATAGAAGACAAATAAGCACATGAAAAGATCTCAACATCATTAGTCACTTAGAGAAATGCAAGTCAAAACCACAGTGAGACACCACTTCCAGCCCACTTGACCATGGCTATAATAAAAAAGACAAAACAAGTGTTACCAAGAATGTGGAAAAATTGGAACCCTCATATATTGCTGGTGGGACTATCAAATGGTGCTGTCACTGTGAAAACCAGTTTGGCAGGTCTTGAAAACATTAACCACAGAGTTGTAAAGTCCAGCAATTCCACTCCAAGGTGTATACCCAAGAAAACTGGAAACAGATTATATCTAGAAAACTCCCATGTTCATGGCAGCATTTCTCCTAGCCACTAAAAAGTGATAAACTCAACTGATGAGTGGATAACCAGAATGTGGCAATGGAATATTATTTTATTGTTAAAAAAATGAAAGGGGTACACATACCATGTAGATGAACCTCAAAAATATTGTGCTAAGAGAAAGAGCCAGGCATAAAAGGCCACATATAATTTGATTCCTTTTATGTTAAATGCCCAGGTAACAAATCCATTTACGTTAGTGGCTAAAGAGGGGGAATAGGGAATGATGTGTAAACAGGTACAGGACTTCTTTTGGGGATAACTTAAGTGTTCTGTGATTAGATAGTGGTGATGGTCGAACAACCTTGTTAATATACTAAAAGCCACTGAATCATACGCTTGAAAACAGTGGATTTTATGGTATGTCAATTATATCTCGATAAGGAAAAAACAGAGAACATTTTGGGTTTTTTTTAAAAGTTTTATTTATTTATTTATTTATTTATTTTAAAAGATTTATTTATTTGTTTGTTTGTTTATACAAGCACTGGGTACAGTCAGAAGCGCGGGAGGGTGAGAGAATTCACCAGAGCCAGAGCAGGGAGCAGAGCAGGCAGAAGGACAGAAGTACACTGCTGAGGGGAGCAGCGGGCAGCAGGAGAGGTCTGCGCGCCATGTGGGACCCTCCTCTGGTGGCCGGGGAGCTGCCAGGGATTGAACCGGCACTGCAGAGGCTGTGGGCAGCTTCGCAACCCAGCGCTCAACCACTGCGCCACCGGGGAGGCCCAACATTTGGTATCTTCCTCATCTCTCACTCAGTGGTTATCAAATATTTTGGTCTCAAATCCCCTCAATGAGCTAACCAGGATTGAGGGTCCCTGACATAAGAACTTTTGCTTATGTGTTTTGTATATGCTTGTGTGTATGTTAAATCCATTGATAGTAATTTAATTAGAAATTCAGACAATTTTTAAATATTGATTCATGTTAGTGTTAATAAAATATGCACATGACATAAGTAAGCTTATGAAAATAACTTTCTTTTCTAAACTATTAAGAAGAATGGCACTGTTTTTGCATTTTTTTTTTAAGATTTATTTATGCATACAAGAGCAGGGGTACAGGCCAGAGGCGTGGGGGGGTGAGAGGATTCACCAGAGACAGAGCGGAGAACAGAACAGGCAGATCGACAGAAGTACACTGCTCAGGGGAGCAGCGGGCAAGACAGGAGAGGTCTGCTGCACCATGTGGGTTGCTCCCTGGCCAGGGTGCTGCAGAGGCTGCCGACAGCCAGCAGACAGCTTCACAGACTGCTTCTTAACCCCTTGTGCCACCAGGGAGGCCCTGTTTCTGCATTTTTGCAAATGCAAATATCAGGCTCTTTAATATCACGCTTAAAAAGAGACAGGAGGATTCTCAAACCTGCTTCTACATTCACACTGTTATCATAGGCTGTAACTGTGACTATTCAGTCTCAACTACCTTCATCTGCAGGTAACGGGCTGTAGACTTTCTCACTTGAAGCCAGGTCGACTCAGCCAACTCACTCCCCCCCCCCCACCCTTTTTCATGGAATCTTACTTGAGTCAGATCTCTGGGGATTCTTGATTTGGGGGAAATAAGTAAATAAGTTAAAGCACCTAACATCAACCCTTAAAAAAAAAACAACCAAAAAACATCTTGTTACTTTCTAAAGGCAGCCCTAGCTTATTGACTCTTTTTGAAGCTTGCCTCCTAAATCAACATATTTGAGTTGCTAATAATCTGTTCTCTTTGTTTGCATCCAAGTCATGAAAAAGGATGGGATGAATCCAGGAGAACCCCCAGCACCTGGACACAAGGCGTGGGGGCTCAGCCTCTGCAGGGTTAACCCTTCTAGATTCCGATGTGGAAGAAGGAGGGCCAGGAGGCTGTGTTTGGTGCCAGTTGCTACAGAGCTCCTCAGCCAGGGAGCTGGGGCACTGGAGCCAGATTTCGCTAATCTGGTCCCTCGCCAGGCTCTGGTTCAGCCGTAAATTCTGGCACCCCAGGCTGGGCGAGGCATGTGGGCCTCAGGCTTCCAGAAAGGATGGGGGGCTGCGCAGCAAGCGGAGGCCCTGGAGATTCTGGGGTGAGGGGCCCACGGCGGGGAAGTCCTCAACTCCGGCGCCTTCTGGTCACAAGCTGAGCGAGAGAAGCAGACGATGCGACGTCCCCCTAGTGACCCGAGTGCTGCGGCTTCTCCAGCTCTCTCTCTGCCTTGTTCCGGGAGGGGGGCGCGGTCCCCAAGGCTCGGGTGGGCGCGGTGGGCGCCGGGCAGGTGATTGCCGCGGTGGAAGCCCGCAGCCACAGGAGCTGCGCGGCGCCTCCACCCCTCCGGCGGCCGGCAGGGGTCAGTGTCTGGCCGCAGGTGAGAGCAGCAGCCGGAAGCCGAACCTGGTGCGTCCGCTTGGGTTTGCTGCTGCAAGTCTGTCTAGACTTGTTCAATGGTCATTACCTGGATTCTAGCCTAGTGTAGGGAAAATGGAAGTGATCAGGTTTTTTCTGCCCTCCCCCGCCATTAGCATCCATGATGGACACCTGTGGGCTTACAGGTGTGCCTGATGGCGGCCCCTGGAGTGTGGTGCGGAGCGTGAGTGGGCGCACCTGAGCCGGGAGACATGTAAGGGAGGGGTCGCAGAGGACAGGTAGCAGCAGAGGACCGTGCGGCAGCGGAGTGCAATGGGGAGCTGTGGACAGAGTCAGAGAGCACAGAATGCCCAGAGAGAGTAAAGATTCCTGCCACCACCTGCCTGCCCTGCACCTGGTTACCTCACTACAAATGGTATAGAGAGACCATTAAAAGCCTGGAAAAAGCCACGGAGGGCTCCAGGACTATCTCTCTCTCTTTTTTAAGGTTTATTTATTTTTGCATACAAGAGCTGGCATGCAGGCCAGAGGTGTGGGGAGTGAGAGGATTCACCAGAGACAGAGTGGGTAGCAGAACAGGCAGATCTACTGAATTACACTGCTGAGGGGAGCAGCGGGAGAGGTCTGCTGTGCCATGTGGGTAGCTCCCTGGCGGGCCAGGGATGGAACTCATGCCACAATAGCTTCATATTGCTGCGACTTAACCCCTTGTGCCACCAAGGAGGACCCTCCAGGACTCTCCTTAACCCGTCTGCCTGCATCCATTGAGAACCTGCTCTTTGCCTTCCTGCCACTACAGCTAGCTACACCCCACATCTTTCCTGCTGCCCCCACCAAAGCTGTTCCTCCCAAGTACTGAAGCCTGCGCCCCTCTGTAAGTATATGGAACCAGTATATGGAATAATTACTTCTTGGCCTCATGTCTCACGGTGGTGCCAACTGAAAGGACATGGCTTACAGTCAGATTGGGTTCAAGTTCCTGCTCTGCCAAATACCAGGTGATCTTGAGCAAATCACTTTACCTCCCATGTCAAGTAGCGAATCGTCCAGTATAAGCAATGACCATAAGAACAACTGTTGTGCCCTGGGCCAAGGATTAGTATGTCACGTGCCGGGTATATTATTATCTCAGGGCTTAAGATGAAGAACTGTGGCTCTGCGAGATGACTAGCAGCAGGACATAACAGAACCAGCATCAGTCTCTTTCCACCATGTCATCCTGCTTTGCAAGGTGGTAGTGGGAATTAAAATGTGAATTTTTTTATTTTTTGGTCCTCCCCTCAGTTTGGCCTGGATCCTGGATGCACTCTTCTCCTACTATAGGGGAAAGCATTTTTCAATTGTTAGAAATGTCCCCAGTGAGTGGACCTGTGACATAGCCCCCTAGAATGCAAGCTCCAGAAGCATCTGGCTTGCTCACTGCTCTAGTCTGTTGCTCCCCATAGTTTCTATGCATAGTAGATGCAGAGTAAATAGGAAGGAATATATCGATTCAGACTCCTCTAAAGTTCATCCCAAGGCAGATCCTAGCACAGAGCTATTTTTCATACCATTTAATTGCCAGGCAGGTGACACTAATTACTGGCTCTAATGATGATTGTCTAATTTAATTAGTGGAGATTATTGGATCTCCTGAAATGTAGGAACTCAATAACCATCTTTTTTATTAGTATGTTCACAAGATAAATTAAGTAAACCAGCTTAATGAGTCATCTCTGCGACTCGTGACATAGAGAATAAGAGCAGAAATGACAGGTGTGATCAAACTGAAGTCTGAGAAGAGCCGTGTGCACCAGCCCTGAGAGTACAGGAATGCTCCCCACGTGGCCCCGGGCTTGAGCAAGTCTCAGCCTCATATCCATCCAGTCTGTTTCACTCACCCTGTTCAAAGCATTAATGAGGGCCTCCCTGGTGGCGCAAGGGGTTAAGCACTGCACTGTGAAGCAATCCGCAGAGTCCGATCCCCTTCTGGCCAGAGAGAAACCCACATGGCGCAGCAGACCTCTCCTGTCTTGCGCACCGCTCCACTCAGCAGTGTGTTTCAGTCAGTCTGCCTGTTCTGTTCCCCATTCTGTCTCTAGTGAATCCTCTCACCGCCCCCACCCCCACTACTCTGGCCTGTACCCCAGCTCTTGTATGCATAAATAAATAAATCATTAAAAAAGCATTAATGAGGACCTTGATGCTCTTGGCACTGACCAGACCCACAGGCCTCAGATACTAAATCCTGACTGCTGATCAGTGAAATGACAACAAAGGGAGGGCAGAGGAAAGGCAGCCTCCGAAAACCAGGCATAGGATCAGGCAATAAGACAGGATGTCTAGACTGACTGTCTCCCTAAAGGTCCATTTTTTAGTTAACAAAGAACAGTGACAATCCATGGAACTTGGATTGCCAGCGGTGTGGTGGAAGAGCGAAGACCTGGATTTGAATCTGAAATCAGCCCTCTTAGGGTAGTCTCCCCGTTCCAGTCTCCTCCACTCTAAATGGAGGCAGTTCCAGGCTTGCTTCCTGTATCTCTGAACATTCCTCTTATTTTACTGTGAATTCCTCTTCTGTTGCTCTCCTTAACCTTCAAGAGAGTCCACCGGCAGCTTCTATTTTCTCCCCTCCTCCCTCTTACTGGAAAGTGTTAGAAAGTCTCCCTTCTCACTAGTCTAGCTAGTCTAACTAGGGGACTCCTCGATAGAGCCCTTGTCCTAGTCAAAAAAAATCTTTTAAAAAAACTTAAACTGGGCCCCCCTGGTGGCGCAGGGGTTAAAGTCTCAGTGCTATCACGCTATTGCCTCCAGCCACTAAGGCATGAGTTTGATCCCCAGCCAAGGAGATAACCCACAAGGCTCAGCATACCTTTCCTGTCTCACCTACTGCTCCCCTCAGCAGCGTATTTCAATCTGCCCATTCTGCTCCCCACTCTGTCTCTGGTGAATCTTTTCACTGCCCCACACCTCTGGTCTGCACCCTAGTTCTTCTATAAATAAATAAACAAACAAATAAATAAATACATTTTTTTAAAAA